>NC_135532.1:216683454-216992492 GCF_045843805.1 Urocitellus parryii | reverse complement strand
CCTCTTACTCTCATCTCTGTATTTAGGGCCCACAGGAATAGTCCAAAATCATCTCCACATCCTAAAATCCTTAACTTGACCGGCTACAAAAGGACCCTTTTCCCTGTAATCCTCCTGGCTCTGGGAATTAGGACTGGGATCCATTTGGGGACCATGGTTCAGTCAAGTCCTGCTGCTAACGAAATTCTGCATTTCTCCTTGGTAACTAGCCTGGCGAGACCAACTCTTCTTTGCAGAGTATTTGCATGGCCTTTTTCTCTGTCACTTAGGTTTTAGGATTTAAATTCCTTGAGAGAAAGTTGATAGTATTCAGACTTCCTTGGTCACTTCAACATGCTATCGCTGTGCAGGTCCACATGAGCGGGCTTTGCCTCAACACCACACTTATCACACACGTATGATGCGAGGGCTTCCTGACAGGAAGATTGGATTCTGCACCCAAACCTCGTGTCACTATTCGGGCACGTCTCTGGGTGAGTCAGTTACTCATTTAACTAAGTGAGTTTATATTTGATCCCAAAGGCCAGAGATGTAGGAATGACTATCATCTGTAGATTTTATCAGCGGAAAAACCTGAGGCACAGAGATTGTGGAGCTCGCTGCCTCTCAGAGGACTAAGATTCCAATCCAGAGCTCGTCCGTGGCCAGAGCCATTATTCAGGCTGCCTCTTCCCAGGGAGAAGTTCATCCCAACCTCAAGACAACCCCACCAGGTGGTGCTCATCTCTCCCACTTCTCAGGGGAGGAAACAGAGACGTGGGCAAGTCACGAGGACAGTCAGATTCTCCCGCCCGTGCTCCTAACCACCAGGCTGAGCTTGGTTGTTGAAGCCCAGATTTTCTTATCACATCAGATATCAGCTGGCAAAATGACCATCTCCAGCTGGACATCAGAACAAAAGTGCATTTCCTTGCAAAATTGAGGAGGAGGCAAAATACCTTTGAAAGACCCATTATTTTGCAGGGAGAAAAATCATTGCATGTGTTTAGGCTCTCAGATGAACAAGATAAACCAACAGGAGCTGTTTTTGTTGGAGAACCAAAACAATTTAATAAAATGGGTTTAGAATTCCATTCCTTTGAGGCCTTGTTTAATTGTTAGAAAAGCATGCAGAGGAAAGAGGACATCAGTATAAACAGAGAGATCAAAGGGGCCACCTACAATGTGCGATTTAGTTACATAAGGTTGCATTCATAAGTAAGAGATGTTGGTTTGTAGTTAGCATGGAAACTTCCAGCAGAAAGTTGTGCTCTGAGAATCGGATGGACCTCGTTGGGATCCCAAGTTTGCACTTTATTAGCTATGACCCTCTGGAAAAATTGCTTTACTTCCCTGAGGCTCAATTAACTCATTAGTGAAATAGGTTGAGGGCTTTAAAATAGTGTCATATGTGCCAAGTCACTACATTGTCTGCCACATACGGAGCGCTCAAAAAACGATACAGTCCAGGCTGAGGTTTTAGCAAATGTGTCCACAATTAGACCTAATGCAGCTGCCCTCATTTCCCTTTCACTCTCTGAGGAAAATTTTTGCTTTCTTTTATCGCCAGGATGTAAGAGCAGACACATCTTAAGATGCTTTGATCAAAGGAAACTTTGTTCCCTGGTATTTCTTTTAAGACCATCTGCAATCGGTTAGGGAATTAATAAGAGGTTTCTTCTGGTATGGCTGGTGAGTCCAGCCCAGAATCTCTAGAAATTGCCACATTTCCCGCATGGTATGAAATTAACAGGGGGTGACAGTACAGAGCCATGCTGGGCTTAGCCGCACACCTGTAGACAAGTCCCCTGGACCAGTCTCTGATGTTAATGGTGCTATGCTTCTGAGTGGTGGCTGATGAGACATCCTGTCCTCTCTGACCTTTGTCATCATCAACAACCATATCCCTATTCCCTTGGCATGTACCAAGAGGACCTGACGGAGGTGATGCTTTAGAAAACAGAGCTGTCCTCACAACAAGCCCGGGAGTACATGAGCAAATGAACTCTGGGAATTCAGGATGGACGGAGCCCCACTAGCCAACCAAGGGGCGAGGCTGCCACCCAGGAGGTACACATTCCTTCTATGTGTGATGGTTTTGCCACATGCATACTGTCTTTTACATCGGCCTCATTCCGTTCAACCACCCACCATGTACAAGAGACAGGATGGTGATCCTTGAGCTCATTAAGAAAAAGAAAAACACATATAAACAAAACCAGGTCGGGGCAGTGACTCATTCATCTAGACACATCCACACCAGCAGTGATGGGAACTCAGAACCAGAAACCAAGTCTTCCTACCAGGAAGCCCTGGGACCTATCTTGAACTGACACCGTGTGCCAGCTGAGATTAGGCTGGACTCTGAGTAGCCCAAAGACACAATCGGTACCACACACTTACCACCAAAAACAAGCAGTGTCATTGTGGCAGTTCAGGGGTGACATGATGGAACCCTGGTCATCAAGAGCCTGTGTTTCTACTCCATTACCCTAGATTTACCTAGGTCTCCATTACCCTCCATTACCTAGATCTGTAACTAGGCCTCAGAATCACCTAGTTACAGAGTCCAAAGTTGCTGCTGGACAAGCCATTGCATTAGCATCCCAGGCAGCAGAGAAGCAGAGAGGAGGAGAGGGCACACCTGTCCCTTTTGAGCCTTCCAGGAAGACTCAACACAGTACTTAAACATGATTGAAGCACAGCCTTCATTTTGGAGCAATATGGCCAGGTAAAATTCATGATTATTCCTAGGGAGGGGCGAGTGGATGGAGGTGACCAGTGGTCTTGGCCATGCTCCCTGCCCTCTTCTGGTTCCCAAGGGTGGGACCAGCCATGGGCTCACCACATTTTCCAGTGCCTTCTGTGTGCCTGGCAGTGCAGGCCAGGGCCGGGAAACCAAGGAACATTAACCTTGGACCCTCCAGGTTGGGGTGGCTCCTCTCGGTCAGCACAGAGAGGGTTCGGAGCCCAGGACCTGCTGCTGGGGGTGCCATGGAGGATGCTACTGGCAGAGGTGACACAGGAGCCAAGAACAGAGCGACGGTGGGGACTCACCGTGGGATTCACCAATGCACACGCGGCACCATCACTTCCTCACCTCAGTCACCACAGCCTGGCCTTGGTCCCTGTCACGTCACTGGTACCATCTGTCAGAGATTTTATGACTCAGACTCTCACCAGTCTTCCTTTCACATGACCCAGACCCAGCAGCACGGCAGGGACAACCACAAGCCTAAATCCTGTCTCTGCCTCCCTCCCACCAGCTGAGGGGCTTTAGAGAGGGCCAGGAGCCTCTCTGAGCCTCGGTTTTCTGGATGATTCTAACATCACCCTCTGCGAATCTGTCCTGAGGCAACAGGTGTGAATAAAGCTGGGGGAGGAGGAAGGGCTGAGCAGGGCTCACTCCCTTCCCTCTCTTCTGCCAATCATGGGACCCAGCTCAGCTACCAGCTCTCCCTCCGCCCACAGCTTAAAGAACCCATCTCAAAGGAGGGGCAAGGAGGGCCTCACCGAGAATCACCTGGGAAGGCTCAACCCACAGATTCCTGGCCTCTCGCCCCCAGGATTTGAGGCGGTGGGGCTGGACCAGCCCAGGAAACCCTCCTCTATTCTCTTCCTTCCAGACTCTCCCACGTCCCTCCCCAGGCTTCACTCTGGAACAGAGGAGAGATTTCACCAAAGAGCCCATCTCAGGCATGGCAGGAAGAACACCCCCCCTCCACCTTGACCATTTGGGTGTTTCTTGCAATGAAATATGAGCTCCCCAGGCACACCGTCCGGCACATGGAGTTAGTGAGTCCTCAGGCCTGGCCCGCTTGTCTTTCTTGCTCGAAGGCATTTCTGATGCCAGCTGCTTTTCTTCTTTTCTGCTTCTAATGTGTTGCAAGCTTGGAAATCAAATACATGTGTAGGGGATGTGTGTTATCGGTGAGATCTGCATGAAGGCTCCTGGAGACCTCCTGAGGCAGAGAACATGGATTTGTTTATGCCCTTTGGGACATCTTTCAGCTGCCTGGGGCGGTTGTCTATTTTTTACATACGCATTCTCACTTATGGTCCAGAGAGCTGCTGGATAGCTGTGGTCCCAATGGGGGTCCAGGCTGTGGCTTTACCAACTTATCTACCTACATGCATCCAGCCACGCATGCATGCATTCAACCAATTATTTAATATCAAACTCGGAGTCTCTGGACTTCATTTTGGAATGCAGTATCACTCACTCCGATGAGTGACGGATCATCTCCCCCTAGTGGTAGAGGAGTGTATAGGAAGTAACTGAAAAGAAACCACCACCCCAAACACTTAACAGAAATGCCACCACTGCTGTTGGCAGTGACCCTTAGGTCATCTTCTACTAAATTTTCCAAGAAAATGGACAGATCTTCCATAAATTCCAAAGCTGAGCTTCAAATCTCAAAGCCTAGAAAGACATCTGTATTTAAAACAAACAGGAATATCTACTGGCCAGACTGATTTTGATTCCCAGAATGTATCTTGGATTTGGGAGGCACAGGGTGGGTATGTATGGAAGGAAATGTGCCCAGGAGTCTGGGTCTGAGGCCAGGCATGCTGAGACTAGGCCATGCCCAAGCCTTGCAGGGTGGGCAGCAAGCAGAGGCCAAGGCCTGGAGCAGGCTTCCGGACCAGTGGGGGTGAGACCCTTCACCTGGTTGCAGCAGGGTGGGAGGGGAGGCCAGGGCCGTACTTCTGGGTCCCGTCTGGCAGACCATGGAATCCAAGGGCCTCACACCTGTGCTCCTCCGTCATGCTCCCACAGGTCCCCAGGCCATAGAGGCTAGTCAGAATGGTCGTCTCTAGGGCTCCTGAAGAAGGCTGGAGCAGCTGCCTACGAGGCTGAGGTACCAGGTTAAGTGAGAGTCACTTTTTGACTGTTTTGAGATTCGTAGCTTGTAGCCTCAGGGTCCGTTCTGCACACAGAAGTGGTGAGGAGTATCCAGCAATCCCAGACCAATTTAAGAAAGATGTAATTCCTTAACTCCTCACGTTCCGCCCAGCCGGGCCAAGGTGGGGCACGTATCTGCTAGCATACTCACGCACGGTCCCCACGCAGCCACCAGCAATGGGACCACGCAGCCTCCATGCTTATGGCTCTGGCCTCACACCCCTCCATTCTGCTATCTTGGGAGAAGAGAAAGGTCTTCAGGTGCTGAATAAAAGAGCTGGCCAGTCCTCCTCTCCCAATCAGAGAGCCTCCTGGGAGGCCCTCCCGTCATCCCAGCAAGCAAACTGGGTGAGGGCACAGGACAAGGCACACCCCTGGGCACCTCTTGTTCTCTGATGACAGGACTCTGGGAGTGAGCTCTTCTGAGACTCAGTGCCCAGCATGGCCCATGGGTCACACTCTGCAAGTCCTCCCCACAGAGATCTCCAGGGGTCATCACAGGGCCAGCTCTCCTGGATGGCCTGCACAAGCCTCCCTCCACCCCAACAAAACCACCAAAATGACCCCACTTGCAGGGGTGTGTAGGAGGGCAGAAGGGCCTGGGGGAGAGCTGGCGGGCTTCCTGCCCCTGGGATCCCATCCCCCACAAGCGGGGCCACCTCTGCACAGGCACCCAAGACCCGCTACCGACAGCTGGGAGGCGCGACAGGAGGGGGCTGCAAACCTCCTTTGGACACGGGTGTGTGTGCATGAGAGAGAGAGAGAGAGAGAGAGAGAGAGAGAGAGAGAGAGAGAGAGAGAGAGAGAGAGAGACTCCAACTTATTCCAAAGACTAAGCCCTTTTTTACAGAGGTGTTTTATTTTAGTAACAAAATACCGATTCTTTCAAAAGCATATAAAAATTCACACTATTTGAAGTTAAAGGTAGAGGATGGCAATTTATCTTCTGACTCATCACTTGGTAACTAAGTCTTCCTTCTTCTTCTGCCGGAGTCCACCCAAGCTGACACCTAAATGGCAAAACCTAGAAAGGAGGAGGCAGGGAGAAGAGGGCTGGTGAGGGGACACTGTTGACGCTCAGCGTCAGCCTGTGCTCATCTGTTGGCGAATGCGCTCGGCACCAGCTTCCCTCCCTCTGAAAACCCTTCGGATTAAAGCAAGGCTGGAGTCTTGGACACACTGCCAGGCTAGGGCAGGGCGAACTCCCTCAGTTCTGGGCAGGGCTGTGCAAGCAGCCTTTGTGTCTGTGTCACTGATTGGTCACCTCTGGGGACGTCTGTGGGAGGGAGAGGCTTCCTAATCTCACACCTAGACTTTCCACCCTCAGCTTAACTCATGTAAGGATGACTCTGCCTGGAATATAAACCCAACCAATAACATTTCAGCTAAGACTGCCTTCCCTCCCCCTTTTCAACCTGTGAGCGCGCCCTCTTTCCTGGCCCTGGTGTCTGCTCCAGAGTCTCAGAGTCCTGAGGCTCCTCCCACTAAGAATCACTGCAGCTTTAGAGGAGGATCCTCTGTGCACTGTGGCTCAGCAGCAGAGGGACCCAGCAGACCCAGCGTCAGCCTCTGCACGCTGTCCCTCACGGAGCAGGTCTACTCTAGGACAGGGGCTGCGCGCCCTCACACGGTCCTTCAGACCCAGGGATGTGGCTTCTCGCCAGGATCACACCCACCGATTGGCCTCCCCAACCCACTGGATATTTTGCATTCGCAGAGCCCAAGTACCTTCCATTTCCCTTCAGTTAGCTTTCTTCTCTGATTGCTTCTTCTTTTCAGCCTCTAGGTTTTGCTGTTGGGCTTCCAGTCTTTTCCTTTGGTATATTTTCACTCCCGCAAATGCCAGGCAGAGAATCAGTGTCTTTGCTGCCAAGATATACAGCAGCAGGGGCACGTGTTCAAGAACCTTAACGAAGAAAGAAACCATTCTAATTGTTCCATCAGTGATATGCACGGTATTTACTCAGCACCTATTACGCCATGAGCATGAAGCTAGGTGCTGGGGACCAAGCAGACATGGTCTCTGTCTCTGTTGGCTCTGCCCTGCTTCATTCTCTTCTCATACATAAGAACTCTAGTCTTTTCGATTTCATGTGATTTGCTGATCAACCAGGCTCCTACTTATGAGGCAGAGCTTGGCCCAATGAAAGGAGACGGAGGCTGAAAGCCTGGGTCCGTCACAGGACCTGCCTGAGTTTCTGCCTCTTCACCTGCAGAGGGAGCTGGACCAGTCCTTCCTCTGGATTCTCCAGCTTTGGTATTACTACGATTTCCTCTTGATTTGGGGGACTCGTGAACACTAGTACTTAAGGGTAAAACAAATTACAGTAAACTCAAAATATCAAACTTATTATGTTTTGTTGAATTATCATTACTCTCTAGGACTAGGCAGAATTTAGCCCAATGAAATCATTAGGTTAAATTGCCCAACACCACTGATTATATGTAATACCAGTAAGATGAGTTCAGCTACAGGGAGTAGTGAGCCTCCCTCTAATAGTTTACCTGAGGTGGATCCCAAACCAGTGGGTAAAAACCACCCTTGGGCCTGACTCCTCCCCAGCAGCGGGAGTCGGAACAGAGCGTTGCAACCCCTTGTCATCTCCCTCCCTCTGACTGCAGACTTCCAATGAAATGGAATGAATGAAATGATAACTACCTCAGCTGTCTATGATTCGGCCGTGTATTTCAGGGTTAGAAGACGTAGCATCACCTGCCACTGAGCAAGGACTCCCTGGGCCCCAAGAGCCTCCCAGGGACTTTCTCTTTCATCCTCACTGCAGCCTCGTGGGGAACACAGATGGTCCTGAGCCAAGAGCTGCACAACAGCGTGGGAATCCAGCCATCAGTGAGGAAGGGCCCCGCTCCGACTGCTCCGAACCTCATCCCCGCACTCCCTGGTTCTCCAGAGCACGCTCTCCCCACGCCCATCAACTTCACAACTAAATTATGCGAATCAACATTGGCTTGGCTACCATATTTACAAAAGGCAACTGGGCTCCGCAGCCCTGAAGTTATTTAACCAGCCACGTATGGACCCGAGGAAGGTCGCAATGGCACATAAGAAGAACATAATGATTTCATGGGGGCAGGGAGAACCCAAACACTCAATGAGGAAAACTCAGTAAATAAGACTTCAGCCATAAATCCTTTAACAGTGAAGAAGACGCAACGCGTGCACTTTTGAACAACAACTCTGACAACAGCATAGAACACTAGGGTGAGGGGAGTGCAGTTTCTCATCTGTTCACCTTGGGAAGCATCAGCAGCTTTCAATGGTGATTGGCTGCCAGGCCTTCCTCCCTCAGCCCCAGGGCTAACCCTGACTTCATAGAACCCAGCTGGAGGAGAAGGCTTAATGTTGTGATATGAGGCTTTTGTGTTTATTAGAATGTTCTAGGCTGCCTGAGGCACGGCTCGTGCTGTTCCTCACATCCAGGTTTCCACATCTCTGTGGATGAGCCCCTGGAGTCCATGTGACAACCCATGGGTCTCTGTGACCTGAATCCAAAACCCAGCTCCAGCAGTTGCAAGAACAAACTATCTCCACCAGAAGTTAGAAAACCCACGAGGGGGATCATGCCAACTAAAGGACCAGGTAAGTGGTCTCAGTATTTACTTTCTTTTTATGGGGTGTAGAGAGGAGGCGTCAAGGGGCAGAAGCTGCAGGCCTGAGAGGGAAACAGGGAGAGGGCCGCACAGATCAAGGGCACTAAGGGCTAACGCAAGAGCTCCAGGCCCCCTTTCCTGCCCCAACCAGGCACTAAGCTTCAACTGGGTTCAATCTCCTCTTCTGGTTTCTTTCCAACAAACTGCTTTCATCTCTCAAAACATGCAGACCGTCCAGGGGAAACGGCTCTTGTTGGTGTGGCCTGGATCAAGGTTAATTTTTAAAAACAAAGCCCCGTACCTGTGACATAGGAATAGTTAACTTTTTAAACAGTGAGGCCACACGTGCTGCTATTATGCAGGCAGGGTAGACTGCTGCTGCCAGCCAAGGCCCACGGAGCCAGCAAGGAAGACGGCAGTGTCCTGGGGCTGCAGAATCCCGTCACCTCCCTGGGCTCTCTGCAATCGGGTTTGAGGAGAGCCACACTACGAGGAAGGGGCCTGTTTGAAACTTGTGGCTGCTCTCTGGAGGCCCTTGTGCTGTGACTGCCCAGAGCTGGGAAGGCGGGGAAGATTCTACTCCCGATACAGGAAAGGACTCCCCTTGTCACAGGCAGGATTGGCCTTGGTGGCCACGAGGGTTGACGTCACTTCATAACTAAGGAGAAAAGCTCTATGCTGTTGCCTTAGACTCTCAGTATCAGCATCACCTGGGAACTTGCTAAATGCAAACTCTCAGGCCCATCCAGACCTACCCAATCAGAAGCCCCTGGGGTCGGAGGGAACAATCCTGCAGTTTCAAGGTGGTTGAGATGTGGGGACGTGGAGCCCCATGCCGTGCAGCATTAACCATGACTCTTTGACTCTCTTCCTGTTGACTCAGCCACTGCAAAAGGTGAGCTCACCATGCTCTCTGCTTCCACCCTTTCCCATCATCCTTTACTGCATCGACTTTCCTTCCTCCCCCTCCACTGGGAGCTCCAGTTAGGCATGCTAAACAAACCCTCCTGCACCTTCAACCAGGCTCTCCCTGGACAGGAGGCCCTCAGCAGGCCTGCAGGCCACCGCCCTGCCCCTGCCCCACATTGCTGGGGGAACCGGGGACCTGTATTCTCCTGGCTCCCTGATCCTGCTTCCAGACCTTTCTAGTTCTCCTTGCCACTGGATATTCTGAACACAGAAGAGCTTAATGAAAAACTACATGCCATAAGATCCTACATGTGAAAATACACACCACACTGAATATAAGGGAAGAAAATACTGCAAAAAAAATACACCAAAATTGTTAACAGTAGCCACGTCTGGATAATGAGATGATGCATGATTTTTATTTGACTTTATCCTGTTCAAAGTGGCTACATTAAACATTTATTTTAGCGGCTGCTTTCTTAACCTCCTCCTCACCTTCCTGGCTTCAGGGGTGTAAACTGGTATTTCCCTTTCCCTCTGTGACACTGCTGTTGCCCACCGCCCACTGACGCAGGCAGCCAGCAGGCCACCCTCTGGTTGTCCTTGAACTTCTGCTCCCACCAGCTAACCTAACATTTTATAGGAGTCAGTTGTGTTTACTCCCAGCCAGTTCAAGCTGCTACAGTAGGTAATTTATTTATGACTTATAAAGAAGATTGTCCCTAGGAAAACTAAGTCAAATGCTTTGAAAGACTCAAGTTTGACTAGGGGAAAAAAAAATGCTGTTGCAAGAATAGGGAAGAGGATTACAAAACATGGAACAATTTTGTATGTGGAATTGCTCCATAAGATTTTAATCCGCTGTCTCAGGACAATTTGGGCTATTATAACAAAGTCTGATAGCTGGCTTATAAACAATGGATTCATTTCTCAGTGTTCTGGAGGATGGAAGTCTAAGATTTGGCATTGCTGGGCCCGGGTGAGGGTCCCCTTCCGGGTTGCAGACTACAGACTCTTGTATCCTCACATGGCAGAAAGAGGGCGAGCGGGGAGCTCTCTGGGAACCCTTTCCTGAGAGCATGGACCCCATTCATGATGGCTCTACCCACTGACCTAACAGCACCCCCCAGGCCCCACCTCCTAGTAACGTAAAATTGGGATCAGAGTTGCAACAAGTGAGTCTGGGGACACAAACGTTCAGCCCATCCCATCTACTTTAAAGAAACCAAAATGTGAAGTTGTGGGCAAAGCTTTAAGGCATGGTTTTGCAAGAAAAGTGAGGCAGATCTGAAGTCAGTGGAGTAAAAGAAAGGCCTGACTTTCCTTCAGAGGTGTGGGGAATAAAGTATATTTATCCTTTAACTTAAAGCATTAAGTATGACTATGCTCTCTCTTTTGGCTACATTAATCTTTTTAAAAAATATTTTTAGTTATAGATGGGCATAATACCTTTATTTTGTTTATTTACTTTTATGGGGTGCTAGAGATCAAACCCTGTGCCTCACACATGCTAGGCGAGTGCCCTACCACTGAGCTACAGCCCCAGTACCTACAGTAATCTATTTATACAGAACTGTTACTCTTTATTTTTACAATTAGGAGTGCCATGGTTTGGATGTGACTGTCCCCCATAGGTCCCTGTGTTTAAGGCTTGGTTCCTAGGGTGGTACAGTTGGGAGGTGTCATGGCCCTTTGGCAGGTGGGGACTAGTGGGAGGTCTTTAGGTCATTGGGGGCGTTTTCTCCAAGGGAATGGTGGAAGCCTAGTCTCTTCCTCTTTTGTTTCTTTTCTCCACTATGTGCTCCCTGCCATTGCCATCCAGCACCCCTACCATAGGCCCAAAGAAATGGGGCCACCCAATTTTGGACTGGAAAGAGCTTAATAAACCTTTTTTCTTATGTTAATTATCTCGGGTATTTAGTTATAGTGAGTAAAAGCCAACTAATACAAGGAGAAAAGAAAAGGAAAAAAAAAGCACATCATAAATGTTTAAAACTGTCTCACCTTCAAGTTCATGGTGGGCCAACTCTGAGTTCACTCCTGATCAGTGAAGTTCCCCCAGACAAGTGCATGAGAGGGGGCTGAAAGGTCAAGTCCTGGGAGTTCAAAGGTCTGATCTGGCAGGGAAGAAAAGAAACAGATCAACTTGAAGTTTCCAGGGCAGACCACTTTAGGAAGATGGGCCTCTTATGTGGAGGGTCATGTGAGCAAATAGAGTAAGCTGTGCAGAGGCAGGTTAAGTGTCCTGAACAAGGTCACCCAGAGCCTGTTGGAAGCAGAAGGGCTACATGAGGGCTAAGCCAGGCCTGGTTCTTCCTGAGCAAAACCTCTCCTCAGCAGCACTCTACAGCTCCCAACAGAAGAGGCAGCATGGCCCCTGAGGGACATGAGCCCCAACTCATTCACCTGTGGACCTAAGAGCCTGCACCCCAGAGCTGTCCTTCCACCCCATTCCTGTCCTGAACACAAGCTGGGGATGGATTCCTTTGTTCTCGGGTCCTCTGAGCACTAACTGCGCTCATCTTGGTTTTTAAAGAATTATTGGAGGGAAGGGAATAAATGATAGAGAAAAAATTGTCTGAGAAAGCAATTCGTATAGAAAATTCCCTGTCAAGCACGAGGGAGACTCGCTGGAAGGGGAAGCTGGAGGTGACAAGGAGGGACCTTAGAGGCCACTAAGAATACACATACCCCAAGAGAAGACGTAAGCTCTGGATAAAGACCCTACACTCTGGGGCCTCAGGGGCATCCAGAAGCGAAAAAAGGAAGTGCCAACCAGAGGATCTCTTGAGTCCCTACTTTTTCTGAAATTTGATGACTCCCTGCATAATCACGACAGCTTAACTTTGGTGTGCCAGGCTGTGAAATCACTTAGATGAAGTCGTTCATGTAGGGTTTGTAAGTGCCTGATGAGGTGCAGTTCATTTTCCCCACTTTACAGACGAGGAAACAAAGTTCAAGAAACACATCCAAGGTTCCCAGGTGGGCCTAAGACTTGGACGTGTCAGGGCTGGCTCCAGAGCCTCCACCTGCTATCCTGAGGCTCTGTGCTCAAAAACCACGGCGACACTTTTTGTTGATGTTGTCCTGTTTTCTGTTTGTTTGTTTTTTACCGTGCTGGGGATGGATCCTGGCCTTCAGCAAGCTAGACAGGTGTTCTACACTAAGCCACACCTCCAGATCTACGGGGATACTTTTCTTTAAATGTACTTACAAAAAGAATGAAGAAAAGCAACAGAAAATTTCACGGGCCTTCAGAATGCAGAGAAGACAAACCTCGGGGAAGATGCTTTAAAAAGTTCTTACCTCATCTTTCCAAGGTTACAGGGCTTGAAAAACCAGCTAGTTGTTGGCACAAGATAAGCAAGTTTTCCCCGTGACTTGCAAAGTCAGATAAGCTAACAATAGGAATTTCAACCCTAGCTATTTAAAGGTAAGGACATGATGGAAGGTGTTCATTACCTTCATGTGGAAACCACTCAATTGCCTCTAAGTAGCAGCAGACTTTGCCCTGGAGAAATGTGTTCCTAGGTTATAAACTGCTGCTAGAATTTTCATTCTGAGCAATCTCTGGTCATCTTAGGGATTAGCCGTATTGTGTACTAAAGCAAATATTTGAAGTTCTTTTAAATTTTATTTTTAAATTTTTATTTTAAATTTTATTTTTACAGTTCCTGCTTGATGGGAGTTGTGTACGAACACAATACAGTAGGGTAGCTGTTTCACACAAATTGCCATACTCCATGAATTGATGTATGCAGGGTATCAACTCCTAAGGTCAAGGGCAATAAATAGATCCCAAAAGCTTTCAGGAGGAAATAAATGAAAAAGAACCTTTGGTGTTCTGGCCTTCTGGTGACCATGTGTTATATTTACTAGCAGACTGACCTTGGACAAGACACTCAGCCTCTCTAAGCCTAGACTCCCTCATCTGTAAATTCTCCTTCAGAAATTGCACTGTAAACACTAAACATCAAGCTCAACCCGTAGAAAGCACTAAATCAATGTCAACCATTATCACTATGATAAATCTCTTCCACTAATGGACATCAAGCTGAAGATGCAAATAAGTGGCACCGAGGGCAAAATGCAGCCACTGCAGGACAGCAGGGCATGGAATAAAGAACAATAATGAGGACAAGGAGAACTAGAGTTCTGGACTCAATTCCTGGGGGCACCAGTGGCAAGGCATATGACCTGGGGCAAGTCATTAACCTTCTGAACCAAAGAGTTCTCATTTGCAAAGTCAGAACCCAAAGAATGATTCCATAATTCTGGAACTCACAATTCACCATCCTCTCTGGTATCAAGTACTTAATTGCTAAAATATACTGGCAGCTGCCTCAACTTTCTACCCTGATAAGATTCAAGCTCTTTAAGAAAGAAACAGCCAGGCACGTGGCTCACGTCGGTAATCGCAGCAGTTTGGGAGGCTGAGGCAGAAAGATTGCGAGTCCAAAGTCAGCCTCAATTTAAGGAGACCCTAAAGCAACTTAGTGAGACCTTGTCTCTAAATAAAATATTAAAAGGGGGATGGGAATGTAGCTCAGTGGTTAAGCACCCCTGGGTTCAATCCTAGGTACCAAAGAAAGAAAGAAAGAAAGAAAGAAAGTCGATTTGCATTACTAGTGGGAGGGGGAAGGTAAGAGTGGAGGAAAACAAAGTACAGCACCCACATCAGTCCTCCTCCCTGTCCCACCATTGACTCTGAAACACAAGTTTCCCCACCTCTCTTAAATGACATGCCCAGTAGCCATTTTCATAGCACTTTGCAGGCCTTCTGTAAATGAGAACGACTAAGAAAGCTAAAAATATTGGCCACCGGTTTGCTCCAATATCATATGTGCACCTGATACAATATTAGAAACAAGGGGCAGTGGCCTCTGCCGGCTGGACTGCAAAATGCCACCAAAACAGGGGCAGTTCTGTGGGGCCTGAAATCTACGGTGTGCAAGGAATTTGACGCCTCTACTGGAACTCTCCACAGTCAGCTTACAACTCAAAAATAACAAACGGCTTAGATATTTCCATTTTCTTTCTGCAAAAGCATCCTTATTTTTTCTTGGGCCAGGCTTCTTCTAGAAACAAACGAAAAACGATTCACTCATTTCTCCTAGGCCAATTAAAACAGTGTGGACAATGTCTTGTTCACGAGCTCCCTTTTCTGGGTGGCACCCCTAACACGCTCAAGGGTCAGTTTATTTCTCCATGTGTAACTGGCTCCGGTGACCACTCAGCAGTGCCCTTTAACTTTTGAAGTTGTCCCCTTCCCCAGTTTCTGTCACTTTCGCCCTAGCTCTTCACCCAGTCACTTGAAGTAAGAGGAGGTCTGGGAAGGCCCTCTCTCCTCTGTACAGGGGCCTGACCTCGGGAAACCAGACCCAGTCGGGTGCTCAGACTCCACATGTTGTTTTGGGGATCTGCTGAGGAACGAGGGCGGGGGTCTGCACCTCTACTTTCCCGAACCCCACGCTCTAGCGGGAGAGGTTGGTGCCCGTAACTCCGGGGCAAGATTGGGGAAGTAAGAGGACCCTCAGGGCATCAGCTCCTTTCTCCACGCCCTTGGTCCACTAGGACCCGGGGATAAGGGCCAAGGGCTGTCATCGCTTCCCCCTCCCTTGCACAGAACAGTCGTCCCCAGATCTCCGGAGCGCAACGCCCTCTGGCCAAGCCAACTCTGGGCCTGCGGGACCGGTGCCAGCCTAAACACGCAATCCGCGCTGTGCGGGTGGGGACATGGCTGCTGTCACCCTCCTGGTCCCCAGCCGGGGAGCGGGCGCAGGCATTTATCCGGAGACAAACGCAAACGCAGGGCTGGCCGCCAGATCCCGGGTCCCCCAAGAAGAACTTGCAGCTACCCGGATGTCACGCACTTACAGTTCGCGGCGGCCGAGTCCCCAGTCCCTGGCTGGACACAAACCGGGACTCGAGCGACCCAGCCCGGGAAACTACATGTCCCGAAACGCACCGCTCCGCGCAGGCGCAGTGCGACCGAGATGCCCGGGCGCCGCGCGCTCCGTGCGCAGGCGCAGCGGGTCTCCGTCGGGTTGCGGCAGTTTAGAAACTGGAAAGGTGACCTCATGGGTAGCCAGGGCCTGCGGTTTTTCTAGGCCAAGGTTGGGGCCTAGGGAAAAAGATGGCTTGGAGGAGCCTGACTTACTAACACTCCTTTCTCTGCCATTGAGTAGCGCCTTCTGTTTACCTTTGCCAAGTCTTAACCCTGTCCTCCTGCCTCAATTGCAAATCTGTTACAGAAAACAGATATTTTGTATATAGCGGCATCTGTAACTGTAAGGGGCGGGTCCTGTCGTTGGTGCTATGGTTTGAATATGGTTGGTCCCCACGACAGCTTGCGATGAGGCTGTCCCAGTGGGTTGGGAGAGGAAATTTCATTTTAAGAGGCCCTGGGGTCATGAGGAATCCGCCCTCAAGAGGGATTGATGCCATCTGTGGCAGTGAGTTTGTTCTAGCTCAGAGGGGACCCAATTAGCTACCCAGGGCGCAGGTGAGGAGGTTGCCGCTGGTGTTGGGCAGCTCCGATGGGGCTACTTCACTTTCTGCCAGAGTTGGGGGTTGAAGCAGCATGCAGCCCTCCCAGAAGCTGCGCAGATGCGGGTGCCATGCTCTTGCACTTTTGTTATGGTTTGGATCAGACTTGTCCCCCAGAGGCTCATGTGTTGAAGGCATGATCCCCAATGCAGCAGTGTCCAGAGGTGGGGCTTTGGGGAAGTGACTGGATCATGAGGGCTCTGTCCTCATCGATGGTTTTATCCGTTGATAATTGAATAGACCAATAAGAGGTGGTGAGGGCTGTGGGAGACGGGGCCTAGTTGAGGGGAGTGGGTCCTTGGGGTCATGGTCTTGGGGACTTATTCTTATCCCTGGCCCCTTTTCCTCCCCCCCCCCCCCCCCCCGCCCTTCTGCCTGCCGGTAGTTGACATCTTTACTCCACCACGTCCTAATGCCATGATGTTCTGCCTCACCTCAGGCCCACAGCAATGGAGCCTGCTCCCCAAGGACTGAACCCTCTGAAACCGTGAGCCATCATAAATCTCTCCTCCTCTAAGTTGTGTGTGTCAGGTATTTTGAAAATGCACAACGTCCCAGCTTCCAGAACCATAAGCCAAAATAATGCCCAGTCTCAGATATTCTGTGATGGCAACAGAAAACAGATGAAGGCAGTTTATGCAAGGAGTTATATAACCACACTTTGAATAAGAGCTTTTTTTTTTTTGCTTTTTTTAACTTCATACCTTAAGAGTTGAGTTCCTACTGGACCCTTGTGCCCTGGCTGAGGAGGGGGAAGGAGATGAGGCCTGAAGCCCCACACAGTTCTCTCTTGCCCTTTACTTCCTACTCAGCTGCACTGAGAAGGGAAACATGAACCCAAGTTAGGACCACACTCCTGCCCTGCTTGGGCTTTGTCCTCTGGGCTTTGTTGGATTGTTGTGGATTCATCTCCTAGGAACCGTCTGACTCCCTCTCTCCTGGGTGTTCCTGCAGCTCAGGGAGTCTCGTTCATCTCTAAACTCCTGTTTAGAGGAGTTGAGGCATTAACCCAAGTAGAAACATTGCCCAATGGAATTGGTGAATGGAAGCATCTCATCTCAGAGCACCGCAGATTCCTCATCTGCAAATGGAGCAGCTTGGCAAGAACAAACCCATCTCCAAGGTACCTTCCAGGTTTGACTTCCTAAAACATCACAGGTGCAAAGTATTCATTTTCTTTTAAATTGAGGGATAAAATTGTACCTATGTTCATGTGTAACAATGTTTAAAAGTATATGCACATTGTGGAATGACTAAATCGAGCCAATTACCATATGCATTATCTCACATGCTTATCCTTTCTGTAGTGAGAACAGACACTTAAGGTTCACTCAGTATTTTTATTAACTGTTGTCCCCAGGCTATGCAGTAGATTCTTGAACATATTCCACCTATTTACCCGAAATTGTGTATCCTTTGACTGGCAGTCAAAGCAGTCACCATCCAGCTGTGCATGTTGAACATGACATTGGCAACTTGCCCTCTTCCTGTACCTTTAGTCTCTTCAAATGTAAATTGAAAATAAGTGATTATAAGTAAAAGAAAATAAAAATCAAGTAAGCATAAGGTTGTTTATGAAGACATGTCCACTTTTTATTATTTTTTCCTTAAGTAATGAGAACTTTTAAAAGTTTGTTTTCTGCAAAACATTAACTGTTAGTTTAAAAATGTGTCTCTGTTGAGCTGTAAGTTTCCTAAGTGTTTGACTTCTCTTAGTATGGTTTGTTTGCCCTTTGCAATGTTTGTTCTGTCTTCAGACTTCCAACAAGTCAATACTAGGATAACAATAAATGTAAAGTAACCTCCTGGTTCTGTTCATTCATCCCTTCAGACTCAGCACTCATAAATTAATAAGTGAGTGTTCCTATGTCAATCCAGTCAGCAAGTGATCGATTTTGAACCTTGGCTTCTGAATAATACATCTGGGGTATTTATCAATTGAATTTTTCACATCCAGCCTAATATTTCATGAGAAAGAAGGTTTAATGATTTCTAACTCTCTTTTCTATTCCCACTGCCCCTGTCCAGGTCCTTGGCTTGAAATTTGGCTTTATTCTTACTACTGACATTGATTTAAATGACATTTATATTGCATAGAAAATGCTCAAATTATTACTCCAATAGGCAAGCATAAGTCACTGAGATTGAAATGTCTTCCATCTCAGTTGGCCAGCACATCACCTCCATGAAAGGTCTCAACAGGGAGAGGAACTCGATCTCTTTATACAATGACAATCTGGATCTGCTTGGGAGCGCAGGCACCTCCTCACACCTGGATGTCAGAGGTTGGCTTTGTCTCTTTCTGCCTTATCAAGGAGACATTTTGAACCCCGCTGCACCCACGTTCTCATGGATGGTGGCCTTTGATTCCTCTGGATGCAGAATCTGACTCTTGTACTTTTCCTGCCAGTCCTCCACGATGTACTGGTGGTAGGGGTCCTGGGAGTGCTCGCGCCTCTTGGATTTCACAGTGCTCACCAGGATGGCGACGACGATGAAGGAGAACATCCCTATCATCACCATGAGGTACAGGATGACGTAGTAGAAGTTCTCAGCATCCACCTTGGCCTGGAGTGCCGCCTGCTCCTCTGTGGTGTTCCTGCGCCAGTTGTCCATGTATGTGATAAAAACCCTTCGGAAGACGTCTTCCAGCGTCTGGGTCAAATTGAGTAAGGAAGGCATGGTTCCCTCCTGCTGTGATTTAAACAATAAAATAGATGAACGAGGTTGAGGAAGCAGATCCTTTCAGCATTTGGGAGAGGAGGGAGGGATACAGAGGGAGAGTGATATTTCCTCCTCCTTTTTTTTTTGTTTTGTTTTGTTACAGTCAGCCTTTTAATAAACCAGAGAGAAATCAAAGGCAGTATAATCACTTCATGTCAACTACAATGGCACGGAATGAACAGGTTTCAGCTTTTATACAGCATTTTGCCACATTAACAAGTACAGGGTGGTGGTGGTGGTTGGTGTTTTGTTTTGTTTTTTTTTTTAATTTTTAAAGTTCTCTGTCTATTTGTAAAAAAATAAATATTTGTAAAAAAAAAAATAAAAGCCGCAGCTGTTTTTTTTGTTTAAGAGTGATCTAATATACAGAATTTTAGCCTTTAAGGGTATATACCTCTTCATTTAAAATGCTTCTGGACAATCTTCTGAAACACATTTTGTCACAGGTAACATTAAAACTACATACAGACCGACCTGTGTAACATCACAGCCAAACATGACTTTTTTCCAGTGACTTTAGCTTTCTCTCTCTGTGTGATGTTGTACTCTTTGTTCATCATGTTTTGCTGTAATGTTCCTCCTTAACCTGCCTAACATCTGCATGCACATCTTGTTAGTCTTTGAACTGATCGTATTCATTGTTTGCATGCATAACTACTTTACAAAAAATCTTCATGGTGACTAAATGACACATATATACATTTTGATATACACATTTGTACATAAATGTATACATATGAAAATGAGGGAAAGATGAAGTTAATAGGTCAAAATGTTAATACTGAGTGGTACACTTACCTGTGTACCACTGTGTGTGTGTGTGTGTATGTGTGTATATACATATAATATATATATGTGTGTGTATATATATATATATATATATATAATATATATATATATCTTTATGCTTTCTCATGTTCCAGATTTTCACTAGTGCTCTTGCATTACTTACAAAAATCAGTAACCTCACAACAGCCAGTAAATTGATGCATTCAAAATAAGCATTCAACAAAAATCACTTGACTGCAGCCACGCTCACTTATGAGTTATGGGGATGAAGACAATGAAGACACAGTATTCAGGCAAAAGAGGCATGGACAGGCTTTCCAATTTGTTCCATCTCGTAGGTGTAGGCAGTGCTTTGTCCCAAAGAAATGAGCATGTACATCTGTACTTTCAAGAACATTGTGTGTAGGTGATGCCAAGAAATACCCTGAGCAGTCCCTCTCCTTTCTCAGGTCTGTCCTGATCATCCCTACTGCCACCATCCGGCCACCAACATCTCTCCTTGGGTGACGCAGAAAATACAGTACAATACAGCTCTCCCCCAAATCATCACCTTGGGGGTTTGCCCTCTCCGCTCTGTACAGCAATGTGCTCTTTCCAAGAGGGAAACAGAATCATGCTATCCCCTCACTTTTAAAATGGTGCAATAGCTTCCTGTTGTTTTAAAAATAAAATCCAATTTCTTAACAGGGCTTACCCCACTTGATCTGAGCTAGCTCCTGACCCACCTCTGCCATGACCCCCTGTTCTTAAAGATTTGATCCCACCTGATTTTGTTCATCCAAGTCAGAGAGCTCTTCTGTCTCAGGATATTTGCACATTCTATCACCTCTACTTTACTCTTCCACCTGCTGCCTCTTTGTGCATTAGGTGTCAGCTCAATTGCTACCTCTCTTGAATATATGTCATTCCTTCAGGAATAGAGATGTTTCAGGTCTTACGATCTGGGAAAGAAGCAAAGAAAAACTTCTCAGAGCAGGTCTTCCCAGATTTCCTCATTGGAAATCAGTGTAATGAATATATTTTTCTCCATCTGACATTTTAAGTTCTATTTTCAAAGAACTCTTAAGATCCCTTTCACAGATCTCCCACCACCAGACAGTTAAGTAACACAGCTCTCTGTGGGCTTGGTCCACGCGAGACTTGGCCCCTGTGTCTTTCACCCTGGAGGAGACAGGTGAGTTCACACCAGTGTCATCTCTCAAGGGCCAACTCCTCACTCTCTGCCCACACCAAGGTGAACCCTGGAAGTGTGGTGGGGCAGGACGACTTCACTGACCCTTCTCCATGACTTCATCCAAAAAGAATGCTGTGATTTCCCCAGCTTTTCTATCCCCTCCGCCTTGTTCTCGAGAGAATTCAGTTTCCTTTTGTGAAGTCAAATTGGAAAAACAGTAGAACACAGAAACAACTAAAAAAAGATACAGAAGAGCCACGTTGCTAAACTAAAGATCCTCAGGTGTGCTGGGAGAAGTCTGCACGTGAGATGAGAACCCTGAGCGCCAAGTTCCTCTGGAGTCACGGATTCAGCCTTTGCCAGCCCTTGAGAGTGAGAGGCAGGTACCCCGGTTATTTGTTCAGCTCTCCTCACGTGGACGGAGGCTCACTGCGAAGCAGAGCAAGCATGCTTTTTGTTCAGACCTGATCAGGGGGCTGCAAAGGGCCTGTGGGGTTCAGTACCTAAGTGCTGACCTTCAGCCAGGCTGAGAAACTGGGGTCCACAGCGATTCTGAATACCGATGCACAAGATGTGCATGACCACAGGAAAAATCCAAATCGTGGTGTGTGAAAGTGGTTTCATTGATGGACATTATGCTAAAACATATTCAAATGGTGAGTTGATTTGAAGTTCTGACTCCCAGAAAAACTGTTGAACTCACAGGCATCAACCATTCTTATCCTACCGTAAACACTGTCATAGGCATTTACGTTGTTAATACCAACTCAGATATTAATGTGTTCTCTTGAATCATATGAAATTGCCACTTATCTAGGTTTAAATGGTCAAATATCGGCAGTTTTATGTAGTTCAACCTAACGGAAATTACATTTCCAATAAACAGTTCTCACCGCATCACACAGAACAAGAAGGGGCCCTAGAGGTTATTTAGGCTGCCTTAGTCTTTGGGAGGTGGCATAATTATAGCCTAGAGAGCTGAAATCACTTGCCTGAGATCACAGGGCTCTCAAGTTGACCACAGTGACCAGACTAGAACCCGAGTGACCCACGCCAGTGCCCGCGCTCCCTCTGTCCTCACAGAGGTCACACGTTCCAATAGCTGCCTGACTCCAAGGCCCGTGGCTGGCCAGCTCACTTGGGTAAGAAATAAAAGACTGTGGTTTGAGCTTCCATACATCAATTCACTGTGCCTTGTCTCCAGACAATAGGATGATCCATAATTCCAGTTCTCCCTGTCCTAAATATAAATTCACGACAATGGCCATCTGGACACTATCAGGAAAGCAACATTCATTTGACCCCCAAACCCAAAGTTCTCTTCTCTTGAAAGACGACGGACCCCTGGAATCACCTGGGCCTACAAAGGGCAGCAGGATCTTTTATTTTTATATCAAGAATAGAAAAAAATGTGATTACACGAATCTCCCATTTCAAAAGAAGACGTCTTCCAGAATTTTCATCCAAAGGCAATTACTGGAGAAATGAGCAAGGAAAATAGGAAGCAAGGAAGGAAGGAAAGACAGAAGGAAAGGAGAGGGGTGGGGCTGGGCAGGTGGGCCAGGCCACATGCCAGAAAAATCATTCACTTTACAGTGTTTGAGAAACAGAAAGGAGATAAATTTGTTACTTAATTCCTCAAACTATAAAGACTTGTCAGTTTTCCACAGAACTTACGTAGGCAGTGTGTGAGCAACGCCAACGGCCTTGGCTGAGCCGGGCTGCTCCGAGCCTCCTTGGTGGCGTTAGGAGCTCTGCAGACTGTGCCTACATCTCAGGCTGCTGAGCACCTTCAGCTTATGACCAGCTAAGCCCTTGCTAACTGCAGCCTGCAATCCTAGGCTTTTACGAACCCAAATGTTTAATCTAATCTTCTGTGGAAAGTTAAACACTGGCGGGCAGTTGGAATTAACCTTGGTGCCTGATGGGGTGGGTGTGCCTGTGTGGAGCCTGGCTTTGGGCAGAGTGGCCCAAGTTCCCTCTTTGGCCAGTGAGGTACCTGGGCACAGTGAGTCTCTTCTCAGCACTGTGCCTCAGTGGACCACGGCTCCCGGCCAGACATGTGCAGGAGTCAGGGGTCCTGGGAGGATGAGGTGAAGGCGGCCATCTCCCAGTGGACGTGAGCACTGGGGAGAGGCAGCATGACTCGAGACAAGTGCTGATGTTCTGAAGACCTCCCCACGTGCTGAATTTTATTTCAGTACCTTCTCTGGGACCATTTCCAATCGACTTCATAGCAACATTGCTGTCTTGTAAAGTAGAAACGGGTCACAAAGGTATTATGAAAGCAAGTCCAACAAAGTGTTTAAAGACCCACGAAGAGCCAAACAAACTCTAAAAGGTCCTTTTCTGTTGTGGTGGGAACTGGACAGAGTGGGTCATCATAAGAGCTGTTAGGAATGAATACACACCAGATGCCAGGTTCTTCCCTCAAGTGTTTGTTAGATTAATTTCATGAACCTTGCTGCAGCCCAATGTGTAAAGCAGATGAACTTGACAGCGGAGGAATCCAGGAACAGAGAAGGCAGGAGGTCAGAGGGTGGAGACCTGTAGCCAGGATCAGGGCCCAATTCCAGTACTGGCTAGAGGTCATACTCACCCGAGGTCCCTTGAGACTCAGGCGGATGACTCTAGTGACTCTGTGACTTGGGCTGTGGCTGTGTAAAAGGAAGTGAACTTTATTTCACAAGCGGATTTTCTCATTAAATGGTCCTCTGCTTTTCTCATTAAAAGGTGGTCTGAAGCACCCTGGGTGGTGAAGAAAGGTAAAGTTAGTGCACATATCAGGTGTGTTCTAAAGAACCTGTACTTGCACCAGCTTCTCAGTACACTGTTTGCCCTCAGGGTTGGCCTCACTGAACAAGACGAGGCAAAGCTAGCCCTGCAGGAGTGAGGATTCCACTGGGTGGTGGTGCCCCCTGCTGGTGGACTGGAGGAACAGAGTCCAGTCCCGCTGAAGCAGCCCTGGCGGCCTAACTTCACTCCCGCCCAGGTGGGGCGGAGCAAAGTGCAAGGCCACACTGAAGGCAGAACAGAGTTTAAGAGCTTGGCGCTGGAGGTTGACAAGCCAGGGGAGAGGACTGATTAGCGATCCTGGTCTTTGGTTTCTGCAATCACAAGATGGAGATAGAAGTTCCTACTTCATTAGGCTGTGATCAGATGAGATGTTGGAACTACAATACTTGGTATGCAACTCGGCAGGTAGTAAGTGTCCTACATGTTTAGCTTTCACTATTATTTTTAAGAAAAATAAGCAGGAAGACATCCCAGAGAAAAGTAGAGCTTGGCCAGCTCTTTTATGTTGAATAGAAAGTTCTAGCACCAGATGAAAAGCAGCTTCTTAGTTGTTTACTCTTAGCTAGTTCTTACCCATATTCCACAACACAATTCACAAAACTGAATGGGACATGGTGGCACACACCTGTAGTCCCAGCTACTTGGGAGGCTGAGGCAGGAGGATCTCAAGTTCAAGGCCAGCTTGGGCAGACTGAAAATAAAGATAACCAAAAGGGCTTAGGACATAGCTCAGTGGTAGAGAGCTCACCTAGCCCAGGTGATGCCCTTGGTTGGATCCCCAGTGCCATAACAAAAGGTGGGGAGGGGAATGAAGACCTGGAGTGAGAGGTGGATGCAGAACAGAGTGTAAATATGACTCAGCCTTCAGTAGAGGCTGGAGAAGATGGAGGGGAGAGAGGTGCCCATGCCTCCCCTGCCAGGCTTCTCCTGCTCCTGGATGTCTGCCGCTGGCTCCCAAAAGATCTGCTGGGCATTGCCTCCAACGAGAGAGTCAAATGGTATCTGCCCAGAAACAGGATACAGAAAAGCAAACCATAGCCCACGTCTTTACAGGGCTCTTCTGCCTGCAGAGGGCATATGGTTTTGAAACCCAGGGGCTTGCGGCTGCATTTAGATGTGAGATTGGATGTTATTCAGCCCTGGATGGCTCTGCCCATTGAAACCAGACCTCTTTGTTTGTTTGTTTGTTTTAATGAAGTTCCTCAGAACCAGCTGACAGTGCAAAGCCAAATGTGGTTTGGTGGAGGCAGTTTTACAAGGCAGCTGCTGAAGTTTAGCCGAATGCACAGCCTGAGCATATTCTAGAGAAGCAAGTCCCTTCCTGTGGGTGTTCAGGAAGTGTCTTCACAGCAGGAGGTCTCTTTTGTTGGTTTTGGGGAGGTTATTGTTGGTTTGTTTTTTCTTGGTGCTGGGTTTGAGTCCAGGAGTGTGTACCTCTGAAGGACATCCCCAGTTCTATTTATGTATTTAGAGAGGGTCCTGCTGATTTACCCAGGCTGGCCTCCACCTGGCCATCCTCCTACCTCAGCCTCCTGAGTAGCTGGGATTACAGGCGTGCACCTCTGTGCCCAGCTTACAGCAGCAGTTCTTCGAGTCTCTAAAATGACCCATGCATTGCGAACCCAATGATGAGGTGACAAATCATGGGGAAGGGCCCAGTGAAAGAAAGCAGCTCGCCTCGGGATGGGGTCAGGAAGCAGGGTGTGCCCCTAGTGACCCACCTCCTCCAGCCACACACTACCTACCTACAGTGAAGCTCGCCTCGGGATGGGGTCAGGAAGCAGGGTGTGCCCCTAGTGACCCACCTCCTCCAGCCACACACTACCTACCTACAGTGACCACCCAGTCAGTCCATTCAACCTAGAGTGGACCCCTGAGGTTCCAGCTCTCGTGATCTGATCATCTTACCTATGAACATCACTGAACTAATGATTTCAAAATAAATGACTCAATATAAATGGACAAAAGACTTTAACGGACACATGACCAAAAACAACGTACGTGATCATAAGCATATGAATTCCCGACATCCTTGGAACTTGTTGTGGTTTGATCTGGAATGTTCCCCTAAAGCTCATGTGTCAGGTAGCGTGAGGTTCAGAGGTGAAGTGTTGGCTCAGGACAGTGAGGGCCGGACCCCCATTTGATGGATTAATAACCTGAATGGACTACAGGGTGGTAACCACAGGTAGCTGGGGTATGGCTGGAGGATGGGTCACTGAGGGCATGGCCTGGGGACTATATCTGTCCCTGGCCTCTTTCTGTACTCACTCTCTCCCCACCCCACCCCCGTGTCTGTCTGTCTGTCTGTCTGTCTCTTTCCTAGCTGCAAGGGAGTTGAGACCTTTCTCTGCCAGGATGTTTCTGCCTTGGAACCAGCCAACCATGGACTGAGACCTCTGACCACAAGCCAATGTAAACTTTTTCTCATCTAAGTTGTTCTTGAAAGGCACTTTGGTCACAGTGGTAAAAAGCTGACTCACCCAGACATAACGTACAACCACAAGGAGATTCGACTACATACCCCACTAAAATGGCTACATGTAAAAGACTGGCAAGACCAAGTGTTGGTGAGGATGTGGAGCAACTGGAGGCTCCATATATTACTGGTGGGAATGTAAATCATAACAACTACTTTGAAACAGTTTGGCAGTTTCTTAGAAAGTTACCATATGGCCCCAACTTCTAGATATTTACCCAAGAGAAATAAAAGATGTATGCCCACCAAAAAAACCTATACATGAATATGCAGAGCAGCTTTGTTCATGAGAACTAAAACCAGAACAATCCAAGTATTCCCCATCAGATAAGTGGGTAAACAAATTGTGGTATATCCATTCAATGGAATATTGCTCAACAATAAAAAAGAACAAACTTGTAATACATGCAAAAACACCATCAGATGAATCTCCAAATCACCATCAGAGGAAAAGAAAGCAGACACAAAAGAAGTTGCACTGTATGATCCCATTTCTAGAAGTTCCAGAGTGGGCAAACTATAATCTACAATGATAGAAAGGAGACCAGGGGAAGACTGACTGCAAAGGGTGGAGAGAGGACCCTGGGGTGATTGTCCTGTCCTGTGTCTTCACAGTGGAAGTGGTTATTTAGGTGAATCCATTTGTCAAAACTTGTCGAACTGTACATTTTAACTGTACATTTAATGTGCAAATCTATGTAAATCATGCTACTTTATTGTCAATTTCTTAAAAATCCACGTGTGTGTATGTAGGTCCTTGTAGATTTATGTCCCCTGTCCAGGGCTCTCCTGTAAACTTCAGGTTCAAATGTCCAGAATCTTACTTGATGTTCCCACCTGAGTGTCTAACGGGCATCTCAACCTCAAATATCCGAACAGAACTCTTAGTCCCCAGGGAAGCTGCTTCTGCAGTTCCTCCCTCTTCAGAGAATCAGCTTTGGCTCCTTCCTCCCGCTCATCGCCTGCGCCCAGTCTACCAGCAAATACTGTTGGCTCTGCCTCTCGTTAAAGAAAGACCCCTGTGCGTCTGGAGCGCAGGGTGGGAATCTGTCCACTGGCTGGGGGGGCACTGACCCCCGGGAACCTTCATAACTTGATGGTCTCCCCAGTCTCCCTGGGAAGCACATGGACCAGGCACCAGAGAACAGCTTCCACCGTCTCAGGAGCCAAGCGGACACCTGTCCTCAGAACCTGGCCTTTCTTCCTGCCCTTTGCCCTTTGCCCTTTGCCCTGAGCCTTGTGGGTTCCGTTTCTGCACAGGGAGCCCCTCTGAATGTCCCCTGCCACCCACTCTAACCCGCCTGCCTCCCTCTCACGAGGTCCCTTCGGATCCCGTCTGGCTCCACCCTGCGTCACCTTTCTCCTGTGCCCAGCAGGCGACCCCCGCGGTGACTGTTACCCCTCCGCTGGCTTTGTGGCCTCACCGACCCTTCACAGGGTCTCCTAACCGGGTCACTTCTCTTCACACCTGGACAGCGGGATGCTTGCCCACCGCCCGCCCCGTCCAGATGTCCTCAAGAGTGACCGGCACGACCTCCCAGAGACCCAAGCCCAGACGTGCTGCCCTCTTACAACCCTCCAGGATCCCCGTGGATTCCCCTGGCCTCAGAATGAACTCCGAACGCCCAGGGCAGCCCCTCGGACAAGAGCCTCCAGCCCTGGCCCTGCCTCCGATCTCAGCCTCCCTCATAGACGGACCCTCCTTCCTGCTCTTCCTTTTCTACTGTGGCATCTGCATTGGGGTCCCCTCGCTGTTGGAACTAATGACCACGAACTTCGTGGCTCCACAACGGTTTTCTGTCCTCAGGTTCTGGAGCTCAAGTGCACGCCAACGTCCCTGGGTCAGGACCAGGACGCTGTGTCCATGCTCCCCGGCTCCTGGGCTCTTGCTGGCACCCTCTAATCTCTGCTGTCCTGGCACGTCCCCTGCCACCCAGTCTAACCCACCTGTCTCCCTCTCACGAGGCTCACCTGGGCCACCCTGCCTCACCTTCCCATCCCAAGATTCCTCTTGATCAGCCCTGGGGTCCCTCCACCACCTCAGGCAGCACATGCACAGGCCTCAGGGGTAGGAGAGGAGGCCGTGGAAGGACTCTCAGCCAGTCTGCCACAGTGTCATCCCACTGGTCCTTTCCCACAGGTCTTTCAGCAGCTCATCCCATCTCCAGTTCAAATGGCATCTTCTCAATCAGGCTTTTCCTTCACCACCCGATCTGTACCACTAACTCCCACCCAGTCAACAAACACCATTTTTATTTTCCTGGGAGTATTTGTATTATCTGAAGTGCATAGGGCTGCCCCATACTGTTGCGCAGGCTGGGCACTGCACAGCCCAGGCGACAGCATTCACTTGGACACAGTGTGAGTGGTGTGTGCACATCCTGCACAGCTGCGAGAGGCACCTTTGAACTCTAAAGTGATCCAGCTTAATGGATCCTTTTTCCTTTCCCTGTCTTTAACCAGAACTTAAACTCCATGAACTTAAACTCCATGACAACAGGGACTTTGTCTGTGCTGTGCAGTCTGTGTCTGTTTAAACAAACTGTCCCAAAGTAACCCAAACACAGGGGACAAGACTAGATTCTACCTGTGATGAGATCAACAACCCAATCAAGAAGGCACCAAAATCATTCTTTCAATCAAGTGGGTGCTGGAAAAAGGCACTTTTCACTTTTTGAAGCGCATGAACAAAACCTGAAGTTTCTAAACGGGACTCAGGTTTTCTTTGATGATATTCATGTGAGTGTCGTGGTTTTCTGAAAAACTGGAAATAGCGGTGCTCAGAAATAGCGGTATTCCTACAGCTGAACCCTCAGCTTCTGTTTCTCTCGGCCCCACTTCACAATATTAGAAGAGGCCACAATCATTCTGGAGTGGAAAACACCTTTTGACCCAGCAATCACTACAGGCTTTTCTCTGAGCCATGAAAAGGCACGAACCAGAAAGCAACCTCAGACCCCGTCTCCTGACCTTCCCCAGCCCTCCTGACCTCCCCCCCAGCCCTCCTGACCTTCCTACAGCCCTCCTGACCTCCCCCAGCCCTCCTGACCTTCCCCCCAGCCCTCCTGACCTTCCCCAGCCCTCCTGACCTCCCCCAGCCCTCCTGACCTTCCCCCAGCCCTCCTGACCTTCCTACAGCCCTCCTGACCTCCCCCCAGCCCTCCTGACCTTCCCCCAGCCCTCCTGACCTTCCTACAGCCCTCCTGACCTTCCTACAGCCCTCCTGACCTTCCCCCCAGTCCTCCTGACCTTCCCCCCAGTCCTCCTGACCTCCCCCCAGCCCTCCTGACCTTCCCCCCAGTCCTCCTGACCTTCCCCCAGGTCTCCTGACCTTCCCCCAGCCCTCCTGACCTTCCCCCCAGCCCTCCTGACCTTCCCCCAGCCCTCCTGACCTTCCCCCAGCCCTCCTGACCTCCCCCCAGCCCTCCTGACCTTCCCCCCAGTCCTCCTGACCTTCCCCCCAGCCCTCCTGACCTTCCCCCAGCCCTCCTGACCTTCCCCCAGCCCTCCTGACCTTCCCCAGCCCTCCTGACCTTCCCCCCAGTCCTCCTGACCTTCCCCCCAGTCCTCCTGACCTTCCCCCAGCCCTCCTGACCTTCCCCCAGCCCTCCTGACCTTCCCCCCAGCCCTCCTGACCTTCCCCCCAGTCCTCCTGACCTTCCCCAGCCCTCCTGACCTTCCCCCCAGTCCTCCTGACCTCCCCCAGCCCTCCTGACCTTCCCCCCAGCCCTCCTGACCTTCCCCCCAGTCCTCCTGACCTTCCCCCCAGTCCTCCTGACCTCCCCCAGCCCTCCTGACCTTCCCCCCAGCCCTCCTGACCTTCCCCCCAGTCCTCCTGACCTTCCCCCCAGTCCTCCTGACCTTCCCCCCAGCCCTCCTGACCTTCCCCCCAGCCCTCCTGACCTTCCCCCCAGTCCTCCTGACCTCCCCCAGCCCTCCTGACCTTCCCCCCAGCCCTCCTGACCTTCCCCCCAGTCCTCCTGACCTTCCCCCCAGTCCTCCTGACCTTCCCCCCAGTCCTCCTGACCTCCCCCAGCCCTCCTGACCTTCCCCCCAGCCCTCCTGACCTTCCCCCCAGTCCTCCTGACCTCCCCCAGCCCTCCTGACCTTCCCCCCAGCCCTCCTGACCTTCCTACAGCCCTCCTGACCTTCCCCCCAGCCCTCCTGACCTTCCCCCAGTCCTCCTGACCTTCCCCCCAGCCCTCCTGACCTTCCCCCAGCCCTCCTGACCTCCCCCCCAGCCCTCCTGACCTTCCCCCCAGCCCTCCTGACCTTCCCCCAGGTCTCCTGACCTTCCCCCAGCCCTCCTGACCTTCCCCCAGCCCTCCTGACCTTCCGCAGCCCTCCTGACCTCCCCCCAGCCCTCCTGACCTTCCCCCAGCCCTCCTGACCTCCCCCAGCCCTCCTGACCTCCCCCAGCCCTCCTGACCTCCCCCAGCCCTCCTGACCTCCCCCAGCCCTCCTGACCTTCCCCCCAGCCCTCATGACCTTCCCCCCAGCCCTCCTGACCTTCCCCCCAGTCCTCCTGACCTTCCCCCCAGTCCTCCTGACCTTCCCCCAGCCCTCCTGACCTTCCCCCAGCCCTCCTGACCTTCCCCCAGCCCTCCTGACCTCCCCCCCAGTCCTCCTGACCTTCCCCCCAGCCCTCATGACCTTCCCCCCAGTCCTCCTGACCTTCCCCCCAGCCCTCCTGACCTTCCCCCAGTCCTCCTGACCTCCCCCCCAGTCCTCCTGACCTTCCCCCCAGCCCTCCTGACCTCCCCCCCAGCCCTCCTGACCTTCCCCCCAGTCCTCCTGACCTTCCCCCCAGCCCTCCTGACCTTCCCCCCAGCCCTCCTGACCTTCCCCCCAGTCCTCCTGACCTTCCCCCAGCCCTCCTGACCTTCCCCCCAGTCCTCCTGACCTTCCCCCCAGCCTTCCTGACCTTCCCCAGTCCTCCTGACCTTCCCCCAGCCCTCCTGACCTTCCCCCAGCCCTCCTGACCTTCCCCCAGCCCTCCTGACCTTCCCCCCAGTCCTCCTGACCTTCCCCCAGTCCTCCTGACCTTCCCCCAGCCCTCCTGACCTCCCCCCAGCCCTCCTGACCTTCCCCCCAGTCCTCCTGACCTTCCCCCAGCCCTCCTGACCTTCCCCCCAGCCCTCCTGACCTTCCCCCCAGTCCTCCTGACCTTCCCCCAGCCCTCCTGACCTTCCCCCCAGCCCTCCTGACCTTCCCCCCAGCCCTCCTGACCTTCCCCCCAGCCCTCCTGACCTTCCTACAGCCCTCCTGACCTCCCCCCAGCCCTCCTGACCTTCCCCCAGCCCTCCTGACCTTCCCCCAGCCCTCCTGACCTTCCTACAGCCCTCCTGACCTTCCCCCCAGCCCTCCTGACCTTCCCCCCAGTCCTCCTGACCTTCCCCCAGCCCTCCTGACCTCCCCCCAGCCCTCCTGACCTCCCCCCAGCCCTCCTGACCTTCCCCCAGCCCTCCTGACCTTCCCCCAGCCCTCCTGACCTTCCCCCAGCCCTCCTGACCTTCCCCCAGCCCTCCTGACCTTCCCCCCAGTCCTCCTGACCTTCCCCCCAGTCCTCCTGACCTCCCCCAGCCCTCCTGACCTTCCCCCCAGCCCTCCTGACCTTCCCCCCAGTCCTCCTGACCTTCCCCCCAGTCCTCCTGACCTTCCCCCCAGTCCTCCTGACCTCCCCCAGCCCTCCTGACCTTCCCCCCAGCCCTCCTGACCTTCCCCCCAGTCCTCCTGACCTCCCCCAGCCCTCCTGACCTTCCTACAGCCCTCCTGACCTTCCCCCCAGCCCTCCTGACCTTCCCCCCAGCCCTCCTGACCTTCCCCCCAGTCCTCCTGACCTTCCCCCCAGCCCTCCTGACCTTCCCCCAGCCCTCCTGACCTCCCCCCCAGCCCTCCTGACCTTCCCCCCAGCCCTCCTGACCTTCCCCCAGGTCTCCTGACCTTCCCCCAGCCCTCCTGACCTTCCCCCAGCCCTCCTGACCTTCCCCAGCCCTCCTGACCTCCCCCAGCCCTCCTGACCTTCCCCCAGCCCTCCTGACCTCCCCCAGCCCTCCTGACCTCCCCCAGCCCTCCTGACCTCCCCCAGCCCTCGTGACCTCCCCCAGCCCTCCTGACCTTCCCCCCAGCCCTCCTGACCTCCCCCTGCCCTCCTGACCTTCCCCCCAGCCCTCCTGACCTTCCCCCCAGTCCTCCTGACCTTCCCCCAGCCCTCCTGACCTTCCCCCCAGTCCTCCTGACCTTCCCCCCAGCCCTCCTGACCTTCCCCCAGCCCTCCTGACCTTCCCCCAGCCCTCCTGACCTCCCCCCCAGTCCTCCTGACCTTCCCCCCAGCCCTCCTGACCTTCCCCCCAGTCCTCCTGACCTTCCTCCCAGTCCTCCTGACCTTCCCCCCAGCCCTCCTGACCTTCCCCCAGTCCTCCTGACCTCCCCCCCAGTCCTCCTGACCTTCCCCCCAGCCCTCCTGACCTCCCCCCAGCCCTCCTGACCTTCCCCCCAGTCCTCCTGACCTTCCCCCCAGCCCTCCTGACCTTCCCCCCAGTCCTCCTGACCTTCCCCCCAGTCCTCCTGACCTTCCCCCCAGCCCTCCTGACCTTCCCCCCAGCCCTCCTGACCTTCCCCCCAGTCCTCCTGACCTTCCCCCCAGCCCTCCTGACCTTCCCCAGCCCTCCTGACCTTCCCCCAGCCCTCCTGACCTTCCCCCAGCCCTCCTGACCTTCCCCCCAGTCCTCCTGACCTTCCCCCCAGCCCTCCTGACCTTCCCCAGTCCTCCTGACCTTCCCCCAGCCCTCCTGACCTTCCCCCAGCCCTCCTGACCTTCCCCCAGCCCTCCTGACCTTCCCCCAGCCCTCCTGACCTTCCCCCAGCCCTCCTGACCTTCCCCCCAGTCCTCCTGACCTTCCCCCAGCCCTCCTGACCTCCCCCCAGCCCTCCTGACCTCCCCCCAGCCCTCCTGACCTTCCCCCCAGTCCTCCTGACCTTCCCCCAGCCCTCCTGACCTTCCCCCCAGTCCTCCTGACCTTCCCCCAGCCCTCCTGACCTTCCCCCCAGCCCTCCTGACCTTCCCCCCAGCCCTCCTGACCTTCCCCCCAGCCTCCTGACCTTCCTACAGCCCTCCTGACCTCCCCCCAGCCCTCCTGACCTTCCCCCAGCCCTCCTGACCTTCCCCCAGCCCTCCTGACCTCCCCCCAGCCCTCCTGACCTTTCCCCCAGCCCTCCTGACCTCCCCCCAGCCCTCCTGACCTCCCCCCCAGTCCTCCTGACCTTCCCCCAGCCCTCCTGACCTTCCCCCCAGTCCTCCTGACCTTCCCCAGCCCTCCTGACCTCCCCCAGCCCTCCTGACCTTCCCCAGCCCTCCTGACCTCCCCCAGCCCTCCTGACCTCCCCCAGCCCTCCTGACCTTCCCCCCAGCCCTCCTGACCTTCCCCAGCCCTCCTGACCTTCCCCCAGCCCTCCTGACCTTCCCCCCAGTCCTCCTGACCTCCCCCAGCCCTCCTGACCTTCCCCCCAGCCCTCCTGACCTTCCCCCCAGTCCTCCTGACCTCCCCCAGCCCTCCTGACCTTCCCCCCAGCCCTCCTGACCTTCCTACAGCCCTCCTGACCTTCCCCCCAGCCCTCCTGACCTTCCCCCCAGTCCTCCTGACCTTCCCCCCAGCCCTCCTGACCTTCCCCCCAGTCCTCCTGACCTTCCTACAGCCCTCCTGACCTTCCCCCCAGCCCTCCTGACCTTCCCCCCAGTCCTCCTGACCTTCCCCCCAGCCCTCCTGACCTTCCCCCCAGCCCTCCTGACCTTCCTACAGCCCTCCTGACCTCCCCCCAGCCCTCCTGACCTCCCCCCAGCCCTCCTGACCTTCCCCCCAGCCCTCCTGACCTTCCCCAGCCCTCCTGACCTTCCCCCCAGCCCTCCTGACCTTCCTACAGCCCTCCTGACCTTCCCCCCAGCCCTCCTGACCTTCCCCAGCCCTCCTGACCTTCCCCAGCCCTCCTGACCTTCCCCCAGCCCTCCTGACCTTCCCCCCAGCCCTCCTGACCTTCCCCCCAGCCCTCCTGACCTTCCCCCCAGCCCTCCTGACCTTCCCCAGCCCTCCTGACCTTCCTACAGCCCTCCTGACGTTCCCCCCAGCCCTCCTGACCTTCCCCAGCCCTCCTGACCTTCCTACAGCCCTCCTGACCTTCCCCCCAGCCCTCCTGACCTTCCCCCAGCCCTCCTGACCTCCCCCAGCCCTCCTGACCTTCCCCAGCCCTCCTGACCTTCCCCCAGGTCTCCTGACCTTCCCCCAGCCCTCCTGACCTTCCCCCCAGCCCTCCTGACCTTCCCCCCAGCCCTCCTGACCTTCCCCCAGCCCTCCTGACCTCCCCCCAGTCCTCCTGACCTTCCCCAGTCCTCCTGACCTCCCCCAGCCCTCCTGACCTCCCCCCCAGCCCTCCTGACCTTCCCCCCAGCCCTCCTGACCTTCCCCCAGCCCTCCTGACCTTCCCCCAGCCCTCCTCACCTTCCCCCCAGCCCTCCTGACCTTCCCCCAGCCCTCCTGACCTTCCCCCCAGCCCTCCTGACCTTCCCCCAGCCCTCCTGACCTTCCCCCAGCCCTCCTGACCTTCCCCCAGCCCTCCTGACCTTCCCCCAGCCCTCCTGACCTTCCCCCCAGCCCTCCTGACCTTCCCCCCAGCCCTCCTGACCTTCCCCCCAGTCCTCCTGACCTTCCCCCCAGCCCTCCTGACCTTCCCCCAGCCCTCCTGACCTTCCCCCCCAGTCCTCCTGACCTTCCCCCCAGCCCTCCTAACCTCCCCCCAGCCCTCCTGACCTTCCCCAGCCCTCCTGACCTTCCCCCCAGCCCTCCTGACCTTCCCCCAGCCCTCCTGACCTTCCCCCAGCCCTCCTGACCTTCCCCCAGCCCTCCTGACCTTCCCCCAGCCCTCCTGACCTTCCTACAGCCCTCCTGACCTTCCCCAGCCCTCCTGACCTTCCCCCAGCCCTCCTTGCCCATTGGAGGGGAAGGAACGCTTTCCCTGAGGCTCCTTCATCTGCCCAAGGGAAGAACCTCTAAGAGGAAGGGGATCAGGAGATCAGACAGACTCTCCCCCAGTGCTCCTGAGGGCAGCTGCCTGGGACCCCTGGGCCACAGGACCACCTTGTTCATCAAGCCTCTCCTCCCTCCACCTCCACCAGAGGCCCCAGGACTCTCTAGCTCAGAACCCTGTTGGAGCTTCAGCCCTTCCTGGCCCTTGGTTTCAGATGTCCACCTGCAGGTTGGACAGCCCTAAGCTTCTTCTCCTGTTGGTCTGCCTGTTGCTGCTTTGTTTGAGCTCACTTAATGAGGAACCTTCCCAGGGACAGAGGGACCTTTCCTTAGCCCTCAGCTGTGCCAGTCCTGGGGGCTCTTGTAAGAAAAAGCAGATCAACATAAACAAGGGCACAGGAGGGGCGTAAGAAACGACTCTGTGCGCTCCCCGTTTTGCAGAGAATCCCTGCCCTCTTTACCTGTGCTTGGAACCCAGGCTCCTCTAAGGCCCCAGAAGACCTTTCCAGTGTGTGGGCTTGTGTTGTTTAAGAAAAGTAACCACAAGCACTGTCCCCGGGAGTTTGCCAGGAAAGTAGGTTTTAGATGCTTTCTTCCACCTGTGTGTGAACACCGAAGACATGTTAGCAGATGATGGGAAACAGATGTCATTGGCTTGGCCGTAGTAGTGCTTTCTCTCTCTCCATACATATAAGGTTGTACACCTTACAGACAATGAAAAAGAGAGTCCTATAAATTTGAAGAAATATGGAGGAATGATGAGGACGTATATTGTAGAAATTATTCTAGTTCTGTATAAGTCTGGACTATTCTATTTGAAAATAAAATATTTAATGTTTCTATTCAATATTTATTGAATGCTGTGCCATTTTTGAGACAGATATATGTATTCTTGATGATATCTTTCCTTATTCCCAGAGTGCTTTGTTTGGACAGAATTTTTAATGTTTTGTTGTTGTTGTTGTTTTCTGGAGCTTTTGTTTCTGATTCAAAGACAGACGCCAAGGACAGAGTGTCCAGGGTGGGAAACACCCTGTCACCTGCCCTCCTGCTCTCCAGAGGCCCTCAGACTCAGTGTCACTGGTGACATCCTCTACAGCCAAGCACCTGCTCCCTTAAGAAAAGTTTTTGAAAGGATTCTGCCTCGTTGGAAATTGAGAAGGACCAGGGTTCCTCCCCGGTCCTAGGGAGGCTCCTCACCCAGCCTGCGCACTGGTACCTTGGTGGATCATGTAAACGTGCTGGTGGATCTGGCAATGGTGTGCTGATTTGGTTGCCTCTAGTAGTCATTTCACCTTGCCAGACAATCAAAAGAAGAGAATCTTATAAAAAGTAAAAGAATTTAAAATTAATCCAGGCATCTCCCAAATTCCAAAGGGGAGTGGTTTTAGGAATTGGCCTCTGATTAGCAGCCCCCAGGAGACAGCACCATCAAATGAGCATCCGGGAAAGGGCAGCCCGGAGGGACCTGCTGACCTGTCTGCAGAATTGCCGGGGTCCCCGCTCAGGCTGCACAGGGTCAGGACAGGCTGCTTCCCCTGCTGGGGCTGGAGGAAGAAAGCTCCCCAGAGGCTGTGGTGTTCAGATCTGCCACACTGTGTCCCCACAGTGCTGTCAAGATGCAAGGCTCTGGAACTGCAGGTCCAGAGGTTCCACCTTGGCAGACCATAAAGCGAGCCTTGCCAGGCTCTGGACGGGCAGCTCTCGGCTGCTCTAACTGCAGCACGCAGCGCCAGAGGGCAGGGCTGGGTCTTTTTTAGAAAGTGATGGACGCCATAGGTCACCATACCAACCACTTCACTCTGTAGATGAGTCCAAACATTGTGTGGGACATCTTAACTATAGGTAATCTGAAAAGAAAACCTTAAAAGAAATTAAAGGAGAAAGGAGGTGGCCCAGGGGAAGATTTTTTGTTGTTGTTTTACATTTCCATACATTTCAAAATTTTACAAGAATAATTAGAGACTCACTGGAAATTACAGAACTATGTGAGTCCTGTGTACCCTTCATCCAGCTTCTCCCAGTGGCAATATTAGAAGTAACCATAGTGTGGCCATCAATAGCAGGTGATTGACATTGATGTAACACTGCTAGCTAGACCACAGACCACATTCAGATTTCACTGTTTTCAGATACACTCATTTGGGTGTGACCTACCAGGGTGACAGGTCTGGGGACCAGCACCATAACCAAGGTCAGAACTGCTCCTGCACCCTTAAGGAACCCTTCATGCTGCTCCTTGATAGTGGACCCCTCTCTCCCATCCCTAGCCCCGCATCTCCACTAATCAGGAGATGATTTATCCCTCTATAAATTTATCCCTCTATAAATGATTTATCCCTCTATAAATCTGTCATTTTGAGAATGTTATAGAAGAACATACACTAGGTGACTTTTTGAGATTAGCTTTTTTCAGTCTGTCTAATGCCCTCAAGATTCACCCCCCACACACCCTGTCATTGAAAACATCAGCAGCTGCTCTTTTCATTGCCGAGTAGCATTCCAGTGTACAGATGCTCCCCCATTCAGGTGTCCTGTTGAGGGATGTCTGAGTTGTTCCCAGTGTCTTGCTGTTGCCAGTAGAGCTGCTGCGAACCCTCCTGTTCTCTCCAGCAAGGTTGTGGTTTGTACTCCTTGGTTATGACCTCCCAAGGCTCCAGAATGTTAGGAAACATGGGGCCTTCAAGAGGACCCAGTCCAGTTGGTTGCTCCTAGAGCAAAGAGGCCAGACACTGAGAAGTCTTGGCCAGCACCTCCTCTGAATTTAAATCTTGTGTTATTCTCATCTCCCTCTGTTTGCCCAGCCCCAGGCAGAAATGCCTCCTCTTTATAACATCCACATAAGAGTTCTGTTCAAGCCGCTGGGAAAAGTCTGGCCCAGGAAATGTGACCTTGTGCTTTGCTGCCATTAGAGAGACCAGCTCCGGCTGCACTTTCAGATTCTCACAGGGCGCGACCCTTAAAGCAGCGCTGCATTATCTACTCTCAGGAAATTACTAATGGCACCAGGTTCAAATGCAATCTGAAATGACAGCCCGCAGCCAGCTCTCTGGGGTTCACCCCACCTGCCTGCCAATACTGTCAGCAGTCCTGTAGTTGACACAGTAATGTGGCAGGGCTCTGGGATCTGGGACTCCACATGGTGGTTACAGGGCCCCCACCTGACAGATGATGGGGGAAATGGCTGTTAAAAAAAATCATCACAATCTCTGACTAAAAAGTTTTGGAATAAAGGAATCGGGTCTAGATCATTTCTTTGAGTAACTCCTCACGGTACAAAATACATTCAACAATGTTTGGGGTTTTCAGGTTTTAAAGGTGCAAAATGGTTTGGGTATTGACCACCAGGTGGCGCCAGAGAAGAGCTTTCGCCCCCCTCTAGATCAGCGAGACACGCCAAGACCCTTCTGCTGCACTGCATGCTTCCAACTCAAGGCTGGCGTTTCTAGAACATTGAGCTCTGCACCAAAATAGCAGGCATCTATGCGCTGTTAAAAACCACTATTAGTATCTGCACTTCTTTCTAAAATGGGCACTTTTTACTTTCAGTAAAAAGCAAAGAAACACCACATCGAAGTATAATAAAGAAATGCTTCCACTAAACCTCAATTGGTATCAACTTCTGCTTATTCCAACTTCAACCTTTCTGAATATGGATGTTTCCAAAAAACAGATGTGTCCCAAAGCCTTATGCATTCTGAGCGACTTAAAAGCCATGCATTTCTTTGCAGTTCTTTGTGTAGTTGAAGTTAAAACGTATCAGTGGCTTCGTTTAATATTAAGTTTGTTTGAGTATGTTTAAGAACTGAAATCCTTTTGTTTGGGTGGCAACGCCTAATTCCTCATAGCCAGTGGATTTCCCCATTTCTTTCTGTGTGGATGTGTTGTTTTCTGCTGCTTTGTTCTCCCACACTAAAATGTGAAAGGAGAAAACAAATGGTATGTACATCCTCAGATCCAATGATCTCTTGTGGTTATATTTCCCAATTTGCCTATTTTCTATACAGGAATCTTTCTTCCTAATTCTCTTTTCTTTGAATTTCAACTTGGTGTCTGTCCATCCTGAGCCCTGAAGACTCCCATGGTCCTCAGCAAAGCCCTATATTTGGAAACCCTAGCTTTAAGTTGAAGCAAAAGTTAAACTGCATTGATTTGAGATTAAGATTCAACTTGAACCACTGTAGTAGGCTTCATTCTCAAAGACAGATCATTTATTCAATCATTCATTTCGCAAACATAGATTAAGTTAAAGCCAATTTCCTCTGCCATCCAGAATCCATCTAAGTGACTCTTAATAACTACACCTTTCAGTGAAGTGTTTGATGCCAACAGATTGTGCTTCATTTCTCCCACTGAGACGAATACAGCATCCAACCTCAAGAGATGCTTCATCCATGGTCAATGAAGGAACAAGATGAATGTCTGTTTTCCCTTTGGGCTACCACAGTCATTGTGCTGGAGCCTGGAGCCCCTACCTGAAGCTCGGGAAAGATCCCCGGAGGGAGCAGAAAAGGGGACTCCACTGGCACATCTGATGTCATATAGGGGTCTCAGTTCAGATAGGGACATCAGTTTTTAGAATCTGCCTCAAACTTCAAACTTTCCAGTTACCCTTCTGGAAATAAAATGTATCCAAATTTGTTATTCCTGAGGTTTATATTTATATGTCCAAGAAGCTAGTGTTGAGGCTCAGAGAGTCCTTGTCCAGGTTCAGTCCCACCTCAAACTTGCAGGAGAGGAGTCGTGGTGAGTGGGGTGGGAGAGAGGAATTTGCCTGACAGAGTGTCCTCCATTCCCAAATAAGCTCTGTCTCCCTCTCCCAGCCAGACTCGCTATAAAAGGGAAAACTGGACAACAGCAGTGGGAAAGCCTGTCCTGGCAACTTTCCGTGAAACACGTCCACCACGCTGTTTACGAATTCCTGCAGCCAGCCCAGGAATCCAAATGTAGACAACTCTGTTTATGTAACTGAAATAGACCCTTGCACCATGTGATTAAGGTGACTCCTGGGATTTGGGTCCCTGTGAGGAGACATGAGCTGCTGCTCAAGCCAGAGGGGAGCACAGGGCACAGGATCCCCTGGAACCCTGGGCAGGTAGGAATTTTTTTAGACTAGTTTCCTGGTTCAGAGATCTCCCAGGATAGGCCTGTCAAAGATGCTTGGGAAAGTTGTTAGAAGCCACAATCCAAAGTCCCTTGATGCTGCCAGTCACAGGGCAGAGCTAGTTCTTGATGCAAGAGGGACATGTCCAGCAAGCTGCAGCATCATGCCCTCCCAGCAGGGGGCAGCAAAGGTCAGAGCATGGTGCTTGGAATGAGGCCCTCCTCCTGCACCACCCAGAGAAGACGCCTCCCAACATGTGGTCCCCATGGGCCGCCCACTGTCTGGGTCACTAAGGAGGTTCAAATGTTCTAGGGTCAGGAGACATATAGGGTGATCAAACATTCCCTCTGAGCCCTGGTCCCAGGTTCATGCCCTTCACACCTCTGGACCTCTGGCCTTGTGACTGCGATGGCCTTTCTCCAAGACACTCTTCATGATGCAGCTCAAATGCATTTCCCCTTCATGCATCTCTAGCCTTACCCATCTGGAATAAGTCATGACTTCCTCTTCTGGGCATGGTACTCACTGATTCTGGGTCTGTTCACTCCACTCAGGGTTACCTAAGTCAGGGAGTATGATTTGCCATCTTTGCACTGGTGTAGTACCGACATGGGCAGCCATGTCATTAAATGACTTCCATTTCTTAGTCATTGGAGATAACATCCAAGAGCCAGGTATCATATCAACAGTACAAACAGAAGCAGAGGTGATGTACCTCAAACTTGGGATGCTTGTATTAGTCCATTTTCCATTACTAGTGTGGAGTTCCTGAGGTTAAATAATGTTATAAAGAAAAGAGGTTATTTGGCTCACAGTTCTGAAGATTCAAGGGCAGGGTGCCTGCATCAGCTCAGCTCTGGTGAGGATCTCTTGGTGGATGGCATCACAATGTTGGGAACACATGATGGAGGGGGAGATCATATCACCAGACAGGAAGCCAGAGAGAGATGGGGAGCGGTCAGTAATGACCTCCAACTGGACCCACTTTTTAAAGGTTCTCCCACCTGAGGACCAAGCCTCCACCACAAGAACCCTTGGGGAGCACATTCAAGCCATACCCACCAAAGCAGGAGGTTCCCTGTCCTGGGCCACCCAGATAAGGCATCTTTCAACATGTGGTTCATGTTGCCCAAATCATCCCGTCAATCCCCACGTCCTGAAGAAGACCAACATTCTTATCATGGCCCCCAAGGCCCAGCATGACCACCTCCTGCCTGCTGCAGCTTGAACCGTGCTGGACCTCAGCTCGCTGTCTTCCTGACCCTGCACTTGGCAGCTGGTGGACTGGCCAGCTGGACCTACGTCTTGTTGCTTGGTGCTGGCACTCTGTTTCCTCTCCTGAGCCTGCCGTCCCACCTCTGCCCCTTGCCTTGTCTCACCCAGCCCACCCTCAGGGCTCCACCTCAATGCCACACTGGGAGGACAACTTCTGGGGCAGCGCCTCCACCTCCCTGGTCTAGATGGACTCCTCTCCTTACAGCCGGGGGCACAGGCCAGTACTGCTTGAGGGCCTCGCTCCCTGGTCAGAGGCATGCCCAGTGCCTAGGGACCAGGGAACTCACTCAAGGAGCAACCAAGAAGAGAGGACCTTGAGCCATCAGGATCCCTGTCACCTGGAGGGTGACACGACCCTCACCCAGGGGCTTCCGGAAACAAAGGGTGACCGTTTTCTGCAGGGTCCGAGGAGAGGTGGAAACAGGGCACCACGAGCCCTGAAGCTGTTCTCTCTTTTTCTTAACAAAGACTAAAAACAAGTGATGGATCATCACCGAGTCCCCGGAACACCTGGGTGACGGTGGCACACGGCAGAAAGAAGGAAAGTTCTCCTCGGTCAAAACCCTGATCTCAGACACAGGCTGGAGGAGAAAGAGGCCCCATGGAAGTCACACTTGGGCGCCAGATTCACGGTGCAAAAGAGGCCACCGCGGCTGCCAGGACCAGCCAGGGCACACACAGAGGCATTCAGAGCCCGTGGCCTCAGCCAGCCCCCTCCCGCCCCCGCTGGCCCCGCACCCAGCAGCAGACAGAACCCGTCTCTGAGCCTGACGCAGCCTGCACTGAATTAACTGTAATAATTGGCAGGTGGGCCGCTGGCCTCTGGCTTCAATTCACCAGGGGCCCATGAAGGAGAAACTAGAATGTTCTGCGGTGGCCAGTGTTTAGCTTGGGCTCTGAGAAGCTTCAGCTGTCCATGACCAGAAGCAAACTGTGGCTGCAGCTGCCCTTGGCAAACACGGGCCCAGAGCAGCCTTGGAGGGAGGGCCGCCCCTCCCCGCCACACGCAGCCCACCCCCCACCCGGGAAAGCAGGACTCAGCCTGACCTGCGCCCAGGGCGTCCTCCTGGGGCGCCTCCCCAGGCCACCAGTGCCCTTCTCATCCCTCCCACGAGCACCTGGGACAAGAGGGGGGCTCATCCCAAGCCATAGGTGAGCCACAGCTTCAGAGGGTCCAAGGCCACTCGGCCGGGGGGCGCCGCGTCCCCTGCTCTGCTCCTGGGAGTGCCCCGTGGCGGGCAGCCGTCCTCAGCAGTGGTTGTCCCTGCTACTGAGCCTCCGACGTGGCCTCAGAGCTCTGCTCGGTCAGCGCTGAGCTCCTCCAGGAAGCCAGAGCAAGCTGACAGGGGTCGGCAGGAGGGCCAGAAAGGACCTGGCCACTTTGACTTGGTAGCACAGAGGAGGCCAAGGAATAATACCGTCAGAAAGTTTCTGCAGGGAGAGGAGTAGAGAGAGGCCCACGTTCAGGGCACGGACGCCAGGCACAGCCAGAGGGAGAGGCGTCCCTGCAGCTCTTCCCTGAGTGGGCCTCTGCTGGTGGCCTCTGGGGAGGGGTCCGCTGGATGGGATCCCATGGGAGTCCCAGGCAGGGTGACCAGGGCTGGGACAGCCAGGGTCAGACGCGTCCTTTCTGCTCATCCCAGCCTGCTCTGATGGTTGCTTCTGTGGGAAGTCTCGCTGCTGATCTGCCTCAGTGGGGACGGAGCCAGGCCGCCAACCTGAAGCGAGTTCTGGGAGATGGCCGCCCACTCTGTGGTGGCTTCCTCCCTTGTCTCCCCACCACCCTCTCTCTCAGCAGGTCTCCTTTGTTGGAAGTTGGTGTCAGTGCTGGGGAGGGGGGGTCCCAGGGTCCAGGGCTGGGAACTGTCCAAGAAGTGGCTTCTCTTGGCCAGGCCCGCATGCTTCACAGAGGAGAGGATTCACTTAGCACCAACGAATCCCCCTGCATGAGCGTCCTTGTCCTCCTGGGCTCCCGTCCAGTGGGCTTTGGGAGGATGGCTCCTAGACCCCTTCCCACTCCTAGTTTTCCATACCTTGGAGACAAAAGCTGGAAGCAATTACAAGAGCGTTTCCCACCTGCCAGGCTGATGCCGAGGAGGAGCACCCGGGCATCCCAAGCTGGGTGCCACTGCCATGGTGTCACCTAAGATGGGAGACCTCAGCAGTCCCCTCCCTCCATCTGGCTGAATGGTGCCCAGGCTGAAGGCTCAGGGTCACGAGTCACACTCTCTGGGACTTGGGCTGTCACTTTGGCTCTGTTTCCTCAACTGCAAAATGGAGAGATGGTGTCACTTCCTAGGATTGTGCGAGGACCAAAGGAGACCGGCACCACAGAGGCCGCCTCCTGCAGCGACTCTGATGGGCGTAGGATCTCAGCTAGGTTCTCTCCTACGAAGCTGTAAAATTTGATAAAATCACACAGCATTGAACTTATAATTTCGATGTTCAGTAGCATTAAGCATCTTCACAATGTTATGCACCATCCCACTGGGTAGTCCCCCAAAAATGTTCACCAACCCAGCGTAAACCCTGAACCCATTCACACCCCCCACATTCCTCCCTTCCCCCAGGCCCTGCAAACCATGAATTTGCCTATTTGGGATATCTTATATGGAGTCAGATGATAATTTGAGGGCTTTTATGTTTGGTTCCTTTTCTTTCACACCATGATTTCAAGGTTCACCCCTGCTGTAAGATACATCAGTATTTCACTCCCTTTTGTGGCTAAATAATATTCCACGTGATGTGACTAGTCACCTGGTAATAGATATTTGGGTTCTTGCCTCCTTTTGACTATTGTGAATAGAGATGCTACACATTCGTGTACATATTTTGTTTAAAGTGTTTTGGAGTTTCAGTGTTTTGGAGTATATACCTGGGAGTGGAATTGTCAGGTTATAGGGTAATTCTAGGCTTCATTTACTGAGAAACCATCAAACTGTTTTAGTGGATCCACCATGTTATATTCCTACCAGCAATGTATGAGGGTTTTAAATTTTTCCACGTCCTTGTCACACCATTACTTTCTCTTATTTTTTTTTTTTAAATGATGGTCATTCTAACGTGTGTGAAGTGGTATCTCATTGTGTTTTTGATAATGGCTAGTGACATGGAGCATCTTTTGGTGTGCTGGTTGGCCATTTGAATATCTTCTTTGAGGAGATAACAATTCTTTTGCTCGTACCTAAATCGGGTTATTTGTCTTTTTGTTGTTTTTTCTATATTTTAGTCATCTACTAGCCAATGGGGATCAAGAACAAGAGTAAAGTAGACATGAAGGTGTCTGTGCACGGCGGCGTGGCCCTATTCAAGCCCTCAGTGAAATCTTCATGTGCAGGAGGTTTAAAAACTATTCCTTTAGTTTCTCTCAAACATCCTTGCCTTTCTTCTAGGTCTTCTCTGCTGGTGAATAAGGAAGAGATTAACTTTTAGCCTGATAGGCTTTATAGCTTTGATTCTAAAATCTAAACAGCCTCCCAGTTATGCTTAAACTTTCTAGGAAAAATAAACACCAAGTCTGAGTATCTCTGAGAATGCTCTTCCCTGGCTCCAAGGTGGTCATGACCTCTGGGAACGTGGTGGTGGTGGTTCTGCAAGGCAGGGGGGCTGTCTCAGCATCCTTGGTGTGGTGACTTCTGCCCCTTCTGGACTCCTGGGCCCTGTCCTCCTCTGCCAGCTGACCTGTCTTGGTGAAGATGGTGGCCAAAGGTCCTTGTGGCTCTGTGGTCAGTCTTCTCTTCGAGGTGGTCGGAGGCCACCCACTTTTGGTGACTTGGGCTCTTCTTAGAGGTCTGGCTGCGACTTCCCTGGGGGCAAATATCCCACCCTGTCCCCACAGGTAAACCCAGGGCAGCTCAGGAAGACCACTGTCTTGGGACCTTCTTTCTGGGCCACCATGTTTGCAAGACTAGCAGTGACCCCATGCTGGGGCAGGTGTGCAGCATCCTTCCAAATCTCCAAAGATGGATCAAGCAGAATGACAGCAGAATGGTGGCCCAGATGAAGGAGAATTCAGAAAGGGGGGGGAGAAAATACCAGGGTGGGAGTTCTGCCTCTGGTTCTCCCTCATGGTGTTAAACAAAGAGAAGAAGCTCAATCGGTGGCTTGGTGTCATAATTAGAAATTAAATCCCTGGGAGGTTGAAAGCAATATCTCAGGGATGTTTCTCTTTGAATTAGAGGAAATGTTCCTCTAATGTGTCCCCCAAAGGCCACGTGTTGGAAAAAAATCCCCAAAACATGGGTGTTGGGAGGTGGAGACTACAGAAGGCAGCTAAGTCCTGAGGCTCCCTCCTGAGGGGATGCAGGCAGATGTACAAGGCCCAGGCCCACAGCTTGACGTCCCTTGGTCTTCTCGCCTTGTAATGCCTTCCGTCAGGTTATGACATAGCAAGAAGGCCCTACTAGATATGGCCCCTGACCTTGGACTTCCCAGATTCCAGAACCATGAACCAAATACGTTTGTTTCTTACAAATCACCCGTCTGTGGTATTCTGCTACAGAAGCATGAAATGAACTGAGACACCAAGCCACTCCTCTCCACCCTGACCACAGACTCCCCAGTTCCCCGTCCTACAGGGTTGGGAGGCGTATTCTCTCCTGATCTGGAGCAAATTCTCCCCCCTTGGCTCATGATTTCTATCCTTTCATCTTCTTCAAGATCTAGACCTTGATCCTGAGAAGTGCTCAAAGCAGAAAAGGCGGCCCGCTTAGGTGTGCAGAGTGAGGACTGACCGTCGCTTTATTGCTGGTGCCTCCTGCTGCAGCTTGTGGGTGGCCGTGCCCGGGCCTGCCTGCCATCAGACGGCCAGGTCACTAGCACTGAGGGCCTCTGTGTCCAGGGGGAGAAGGACCAACCTCCAGCCCAGGCGGGTCTTGTCGGAGCAGGACTGGAGGCAGAGATGTGGGGGCTCAAGGGGCTGCGAGGGGAGGGAGAGGGGACTTCCCGGAGCCCAGGGAAAACAAATTTTCCTGAACAAAACTGAAACTCAACTGAAAAGAAGGTGACCACGATGGAGCAGGGAGTTAGAAATCCAGAAGATCCAGGGAAAGAGCTCATGACAGAAAACGAGAGGCCAGAAACCAGGAGGAAAGAAGAGGAGCCCGTGAGATGGGAGAGACGCCTGCAAATAATAAGAGTTCCAGAGCCCAGGGTGGGGGGAGGGAAAGACGGGGAAGGAGGGAGGGGGAGGGAGGGGGAGGGAGGAGGGGGAGGGAGACAGAGACAGACACAGACAAAGGGAGAACAGATGGAAGCAAGTGATATTCAAACAAATAACCAAAGGAAATTTCCATGACCTAACCCAAATTGCAAGACTGTGGATTGAAAGTCCCAAGTCCCAGACAGTATTATTTTGTTAACACCACACACCTAGACATAACTTGGTGAAGTCTCACAATTGTGAGCAACAAGAAAGTTGTTGATAATAGAGAGAGAGAGAAAAAGGAGTCTGAGGGAGGTCCGACTTCTTCAGTTACCTCTGCACTTGGTGAAAAGGAGGACTAGTTACTTTTATGCACATGGAGTAAATACTGGAAAGGTCTCTCATGATTCTTGTTTGTCTGTGGACCCTCTTAGCCTATCCTCTAAGAACGCACATGGCCCCCAACCCAGTGCCCCGCGGCCCCTCATGCCCACCCTGACCACCCTGGGCTCCTTCAGACCAGCAAGTGGCTCTTGTGCGTCTTCCTTGGGCTTGGGCCTGTGCATAGGCTGAAATGCAAGATGGACCAGGCAGAGCGCCTCCTTCACGGGAAGAGCCAGGGGGCAGCCCCGGGCCTTTGCTCTTCTGGCTGTGGATTCTCAGAAGTGAGGAGTCGGGAAAAGACCATGCACCTTTCTTCCATCAGCCTCCCTGGAGCCCCTAATTCCTTGGGTGGCCTGATACCAAAGACTGATCTCCATGACAACCCCCAGAGGGTATTTCCCGTGATTGAGCGGGGTGGGGGGGGGGTTGCTCAGAGAGGGGTCCCTTGGCTTCCCTGTGCACACCTGTCCCTGGCTCACCTCCAGACTCTCTTCTAAGTGGGGATTCCCTTATTTTGAGGAGCATGGCCTATATTTGAGTCTTTTTTTTTCTAGGGTAGGTACTGGGGATTGAACTCTGGGCACTTGACCATTGAGCCCCATCCCCAGCCCTGTTTTCTGTTTGATTGAGAGACAGGGTTTCACTGAGCTGCTTAGCGCCTCGCTTTTGCTGAGGCTTTGAACTCTCTACCCTCCTGCCTCCGCCTCCCGAGCCGCTGGGATTACAGGCCTGTGCCACTGCATCCATCTATATTTGAATCTCAACTCATCTCTTCGTCTTGCTTATGAAAGACAATGTGGAAACAGGCCCTAAAGGCAGACCACCTTAGAGCAGAGCCACCCAGGAGGGACAGGGGTGGGTTAAGATGAAGAACCAAAGTGAATTAAAAGAGAAGGCTCCGACCAAGAGTGCTCCCCCCCTTCTTCTCTGGTGTCCTTCTGGTAAGGGGAGAGATCAGCACATGGAAAACTTTAAGAGAGTCCAGCTGGAAGAGTGTGGACAGGACAGGAGGCAGCCCCACAGGAAGGGCTGTGGAGGGCTGCCGCCCAGGACATGGCATGCAGTGCTAGAGGCCGAAATTCCACCCTATTGGACAAAGCAGGGTTCTGACCACCACATGTGTCTGAGAGCTGGTGCATGGGCATGTCTGGGGGCACCTGCCTGGGCATGAAGGTGCCTTTCCCAGGTGTCAATAGCTCCCAGCCACAGCAGACACAAGGTAACCAACACACTCCCCGCTGGCTTGCCGTCTCCCCTCCTCTCCCATCCCCTCTACCTGTCTGATCAGAAACTGGCCTGGGGCTTGGGATTCTTCCCAATCCCAAAGCCTCTTCCCGATTCCAGAGGCAGAGAAATAAGACCACAGGTCACCCCTCCTTCCTGCCCCCTGAGCTATGCAGCTGAGCTGCAGCAAAGACCCCAGAGGCCCAAATGAGGAAATGTCACGGCACCCCAGGCAGCTCAAGGCCACTTTGCCAACTTTTGCCAAGGTCTGAGCCAAGGGACATAAAGAAGCAGGCTTTCTGTGGAGAGTGTCTTCAAGGACTTGCACTCCTGCCCAGTTGACAAAGCCCCAAAGTCCCGGCTTGAGGGTGGGGGGTGCCAGCTTGCTGTTTAGTCTGGCACTGACCTAACAGGCCTGCAGGGATCAGCAAATGGCCGAGTGTGGATTTCAAGGCCCCTGAGTACTCATGTTTATCTTTAGGCTCGATTCCAAGAGCTCAGCAATGTGTCCGTTTCAAAATAATAATTACAACAACAGCCCGTCTTTGGTAAGATGCAGACTTTGGAATCCATGTCAAAGTACAGTAGAACAAAACGCCAGAAAAGAAAACAAGTTTGCCTAATGACTGGTGCATGAAGAATGGAATTTATCCTAAGAATTCTCAGAATGCACGAGGGCTTCGAACACCTCAATGAGAACAGGGTTTGAAGACATTATCATTGGAAGAGAGAATCAGAGAAATGACCAGAGCCTAATGTTTTGCACAATTGGGTGTTTCAGCTGGTTCTGGTCATCAGACAATGAAAGGGCCAGCATTTGGATATTCAATTAGCTCCTGATGAGAAGGACTAGTTGAATTTATTTGGTTCCGGAAATGTCCCAATGAAGCAAGAGGGAAAAAAAAAAAATGGGACAAAAGACTTTGGCAGGAGCCAAGGCATCCTCACAGCTGCAGAGTGGAAGACAGATCCCAGAACTCCCCTGTCCCAGCCCAGCCCTGCCCCATGGTGGCCTGAGGAAAGGACCAAAGCAGGACCTAGCGGCCACCTGGCTGGTGAGTGTGACACTGACCACCCCGGGAAGACTGTCGGTGCTCCCCAGCCCTGAGGCACACCATCTCCGTCTCACTGAGAGGACACTGGGCACCCAGGCACCTCATGACCCGCTTCCCTGCCTGCTCTTAGAAAAATGCCAACTTCCCAACCCCACGTTGACATTCCTGGCAGAAACTGCCTTATTATTCCACCTGAGCCAACGAGAAACAAAGCCAGGCGAGAAATGTGCCTACTGGGACTGCAGAGCTCCGAGTGCCACCGGTCATGTGGAAAGCGTTGAGCCAGCCTGGCAGAGTCGGCGGAAGCGTCGTGAAAACAACCAAAGGCTGCCCAGAGCATCAAGCCCACGTGAAGGAGGGACTGCTCATCCCAAAGCCAGACGCTGGCCCCCTCTGATGGCCCTAATGCGCACCAGGTGACCATGGATGCATGTGACCGTGCTGTGTCTGTCAAGTCTGAGATTACCGCAAAACCTGGAATGGCTGGTCCATAATCAGGCAGGGCTGACGGCCAGGAACTGGGCAGACCGGGATGTGGAGAAGGCCCAGGGCAGGGGGCCATCAATTACTTGTGGTTCTCAGACAGCCAATCATTATGCTCAGCAGGCCAACTTCTGAGCATCTGGAGAAGTCTTTGGTCAGCAACCCGAGTCTTCTAGATTAATCAGAGTCATTCTGGCCAGCCAAGCCAGGCCAGATGGAGGGGATACTGCACAGGACGCAAGCTTGTCTTTGGCTGCGCTCCGCTCCCCAGCCTCTTGCCCATCTCCTGGCTGGTCCCCTCCACCACCTCCCCCCCACACACACACCAAGAACAGCTTAGGGTCTCCTTTTTCCCTCCACCAAAATCTGTCCCTAGGAAATGATCTGATACAACAACCCTTGTCCTGATCATCCTCAAATATGGATGCTCCTATTTACAGGTTAATGGAAATAAATACTGCCAGATATTAAGGTTCCAGTTCTCTGTGGAATCTGAGGAGTTAGCTGGGAGCAGGAGTAGGAAAGACTGTATCCTATGATGCTCTGGAGGAGAAAGACCCTCCCAGCTCTGTCCCAGCTTCCCGGGGGCCTTGACCTCCCTATCTTGGTCTCTGTTTCTTCATCTGTAGAAGGAGGGGCTTGACTTAGGCGACTCTAATAGTTAGTCTCCTCCAGTCCATGGGCAGCAGGTTGGGGGAGCATCTCCCTAACTCCTGAGGAGGACCTGGGCATGTAAGGAGCTGCAGAGACTCCATAGCTAGCCAATTCTTAGGTCCCAAGCAACTGTGGGGACCTGTGGGGCCCTGGACAGGGTGCTGCTCATAGGCTACTGCTCTTACAGTGCCCTTGGGATCATTCTGGAGTCACAGTAATGGCCTGTAGTACACATGCTGGGGACTTTCCCATGTCCCTAAAGAGGCTACTAAGGGGTATGTGTGGGGAGGAACTGCCCTGAGCTAACTCACTGAGTCTACATTCCTGACTCCACAAGAGGCATCCCCAGTCCCCTCTGCCCAGCTGCCTCTTCTTCTAGCCCAGGCCCAAGCCCAGGTCCACTGGGGTGGACATATCATATCATATCCCCTGGGAGGGGATATCATTCACACTGCAGCTGAGATAAATAATGGCTGAGCTTTCTCAGGGTGAAGGATGCCACTAGGATGGTCAACGCAGGGACCTGGGCTTCTCAAACCTTCTCAAGCAATCACCACGGCAGCAGGAAGCTCACACTTTGATCTACAACGTCTCTCTCCAAGCCTCCAAGGGTCTCCACACCTCATGGTGTTCCTTAAAACCCGCTGACCAGATTAGAAGTCTGGTCACAAATGACCATTCCTTGTTACTCACAAGTATTATGGATTTGAGGGTTTTTTTTTTTTTTTCATGTGAAAGATGTTTGGGAAAGAGTCTTTAAAATAACTTTTTATAGCAAATGAAGAATTTAAAAATATCACTTAAGAACAAAAGGCCTCTTTGAAGCCCAGTCCACAGAACATGGCCACAATGGAAACTCTGTTGACTTGCTACAAATTGTTTACTTTGCTACAAATTGAATGCAGAGAGAGGGCATTTGGGGCCTAGGATTGCATAGGTCTCAGCCTCCCAAAGAATTTGAGTAACCTCAGCCCCATTCCACATTCTCCACCTCAACTATGCACTGGGCAATGATGTTGTGTTTGGACCAGCTCCGCACCAACTCCGCTTTGGCCCCTGCGTGGGGTAGGCAGCACCCGGGTGACTCATTATGACTATTTGAAATCCTAGGGTAAAGAAATGAAGAGAACAGCACAATACTTTTGACCTATAGAGGAGATTTAGGATTTCATTTGTGGGTGGAAGGGAGGGTGTGTGGGGAGGAAGGAGAGAGAAGTTCACTCTGCTTATGGCTAATTCCAGATGTCCTCAACCTGTAAACAGCCCCCTCCCACACACCCCCAGGCCCCAGTGAGAATATAGACCTTTCCTGCTCCCGAGGGGGAGTCTACCCAGACTTGAGGCCCAATTTTCCCCCTAATTCAACTACTTGATGAATTGTAACCCCCCTCTCCATTTATATAGGGTCCATTAGACTATGACTATAAAGCGGTGAAGAAATTTAAATAAAGCTGTTAAATAATGATGCATTTAAATGGGCTCTGATCTAATGTGGCTGGTGTCCTTTTAAAAGCTGGACACACAGAGAGATAGCAGGGATATACATGCATAGAGAGAGCACGGTGGAGGGACACAAGGAGAAGATGGCCACTTGCAGGACAAGGAGAGAGGCCTTGGGAAAAGCCAACCCTGCAGACCCTTGATCTCAGACTCCAGCCTCCAGGGCCCTGAGGTGCCTGTTACTGAAGCCACCTAGTCTGTGAGGCTTCATTATGGAGGCCACAACAGACTGAGACACTGTCATGAGGTCTGAGATTCTGGAGTGCTCTCAAGCTTCAGGGTCTTTGCCCTTGAAATAGAAATGTTTCCATCTAATTTTCAGGTCTCGTAAGGGTTAGGGTTACCAAACATGAGGCCCTGGCACGGGGTCTGGCCCAGAGCAAACTCTGGCTAAATAATTGTGACTGTTGTAATTGCCCTTCGTGTTATTAGCAAGCAATCAGCGTTTATATGTTGCCTATGGATTTTTATGTCATTTCAAGAATCTCTTTCCGGGATTAATGCAGTACTAAAGAAGGCAGTGTTTTTGGCAACCCTAGAGATTTCCTCTATCTCTGCCACCATGTTGCACAACTTTAGGGGGCATATTCCCAGGATTGTAGTCCCTAAATCAATTCCTTCCTTCTGTGTGACTTTATAACCTCCTTGTTATAGTTAGATGTAAGGCGTCCCCCAAAAGCTCGTGGGTGAGACAATGCAAAATGGTTTAGAGGCGAATGAGTGGGTTATGACAGCCTTAACCTAATCTCTCTCTCTCTCTCTCTCTCTCTCTCTCTCTCTCTCTCTCTCTCTCTCTCTCTCTCTCTCTCTTTCGCTCTCTCTCTCTTCCGTGTCCTGAGCTGCTTTCCTCCATGAAGCCCTTTTACCATGATGTCTGCCTCACCTTGGGCACCGAGCAAGGGGGCCTGGCATCTATGGACTGAGACCTCTACAATCATGAGCACCAAATAAACTTTTCCTCCTCTAGAATTGCTCTTGTCGTGTCTATGGGTCACAACAACAACAACAAACAACTGGAACACCGTATTTATAGAAAGTCAGGGTCTCATAGCGGCCATTGACAAGATGAAGCTTCGCTGGAAGCCCATAAATCACATCCACGAGGCTCCTCACCTTCATGCAAGCCCTAATAAATTGCTCAGGCATGTTTCTGACCTTGTATAATCTTTTTCTTTTCCCCCAGAGAAATCATTTCTATTTAAGAATCGGTGAACATGTCCTCTCTCCTGCCCCGCCCTGGGATGGGCTGTGGAAGTGAGGCTCACACACTAAGCTTCTCTTGGGCAGAAGGGCTTCCAGGGACAGTGTGACCACATGTTAATGACGGGTTACACCCTTCTCTAACAGTCCTGGCCATTAATCTACATTTAGTGTCAGAAAATACTGGACATTGACCACCTTTGAGTTTGAACCTCCAATCTGATAAATTAGAATCTCCCTGAAAGTTCTCCTAGCCTGCGACGGCACTGGTCCTGCCAAATTCCATTTCTCTACCTGAATGTCACTAAGCAGAAGGATCCCTCTTAGCCCTCTGTCTTTGATGGCCACAGATGCTCTGCCTGGGTTTCTTGTTTTGGAAGGAACTTTCTGTAAACTCTTAGGCCTGGCCTTGACGGCTCCTGCTTCAGATTTCCTCTCCCTGTTTAAATGACACGGGGCTCAACAAACACTCAGGAAAAGCTGATGTCGAGATACCTGCATGGTATCACGCATCTGACATCACAGAGTCGCCTCCTGAGCCCACAGCCATTCATCCAGCGCCCGCCAAGCAAGACTCTCAACCCAGAGGCCAAGGGGGGGGGGAGCCCCCTCCAAGAAGGGGAGCAAAAGAAGCACAGGGTTGAGCACAGGCCTCAGAAGCCAGGCCTGGCTGACACACTCAGCCTTAGGGGAAATGATGAAGCCACACTCAGCAAAGTGCCAGGCAGCCAGATGCACCCAGGAGCCCATCACCAGCAGGCCGCAGGCGTCCCCTCCCTGTGTCTCTGTGACCCATGATTCCTACCACCCGAATCACCTCCCCCAAAGCTGTATCCTGCCCCACTCATTTCCATCTCCTCCAAGAACTCTTCCCCCGAGCCCCAGGCTGAGGGGGCCCAGGATCCACCTGTCAGAGTCCCCGTCGCCTGCTCTGCTGGTGAGCATCAGCGTGTACTTCAGGCAGGCCAGGCCATCTCTAAGTCCTGTCCCCACAACCACCCTGCAGGACCGGGACTGTGCCATCCTTGTTCCCATTTCACAGTGGAGGAAACTGAGTCCACCGAGATGAGACTATACTTCCCTTTTGAAAATCAGCAGAGCCAAATCTCGGTCACATGGAGTCCAGCTCTGCCTTGGGTCCTTATCTGTCCCCTTTTGCTATCTATGTCAGCTGGACTGCATGGTCCCTGAGCCAGGGAGGCTCCTCCTGCGGGGGCAGCTGGCCCACAAGGACATGCCCTTATTAGAGAGCCCCCAGCAGTTCTGAAGAAGACCTGACCTTCATCGCTGAGGCCCCATGACCCCTCCCCTCCCTCTGGATTCTGAGCCTCCCTATGCCCTCCCCCTCCCCCAAGCCAGCTGTGCTGCATGCCACTGCCCCTGTTGAAAGGAAGCCACTTTGTCTCCAAGCCGTAGAAAAAGGAGCAATCGAGTCATGAACTCCCAAGTGTACTGCCCGGGTTCAATCCTAGTCCACCCCTCTCTTCACTGTGGCTTTGGGCAAGTTACTGAGCCTCTCTGTGCCTCAGACTTGGCTTCTATAAAACGGACCTGCAGAGTGGGGTCTCCTGAGCACCAAAGCAGCACTTCTCTGTTTATTTGTGCTGGTGTGGCCCTCAGAAAATATTCCTCTCCCAGAGGGAGCGCTTTAATATGAGGCTTTCAAAGGCAGAAAACACTTGAAAAGCCAAAGAAATAGATCTACAGTAGACTTCCAGGCCTCGTGGAAGGCCAAGGTCCCTTCCTTGCACCCTCTAAGTCACGTGGTGAAGGCAGCCGAGCCAAGTCCTGCCATGCTGCAGAGCCGGCGGAACAGCCCTGCAAGCTTTGGTTTGCATGAAGCAGCGGATCACCTCTCAGCAGCACAGAATCCAGGTTTTAATTGGTCGGATGGGTGCAGTGGTGGTTCAATGCTGTTTAAATCAGCCTGGTGGAAGTGTCACAGTGATGGCCACTACCTAGGAAGGCAGCGGGGGAGGGGCAGCGTGCCAGCCCAGGCCATGAGGTCCAGGGACAGCTCCGGGGTTTCTACCACGCTCATGGGAACCGTTGCTGCCAGATCGCGATGCCCTGTTTATGGATTTCCCAGGCCCGCGGACCAGAACATGATGGATATCACTTCTCCATCGGAGTGAAAGTCCCACGGCCAAAGAGTGAGGCAAACATCCAGAAAACAAAGTTGTTTTTGTTTGAAGATGCCCTTGAAGACGTCTGAGAAACAGTCTCCTCCGGGAATCACAGAAAAAGCACAGCCGGGCTCCTGCGTGGGTCATCTTCACGCTTGTCTTAGTCCTCCGTTGGCCCACCAAGGTGTGACCTCGGCAAGTCACCTACTCACCTGATGAACACGTTTAAAATCAAGACAGTCAGCAATGTTGGTGTCGATTTAAAAAAGACCGAGGCTTTGTTGAGCATGAGGCTGTGGCAACTGGCATCCAAGGACTTCTTTGGACAAGAAGTCTGATGCACAGTTGCTTGTGTCCCTGGGTGTCCACAACAATCCTGGAAGGTGTTAGTCCCATGTTGAGGACCATCCTGGTCTCTGAATCAAGCCCTGTATCTTGGATGTCTTTCCCCACCCTGGGAGGACCCCTGTATCCTCACTTGTGGGAGTTCTGTTCCTGAGTTCAGCCCTCTGGACTGTAATCGACCCAACTGGACACTATTGCAAAGCCAGTGTGCTTGTCCTGAGACATCCTTCCTGTCCCTGCCCCTTTCTGGCCAGGCAGTTAATCCCCTTGGGCATCCAGAGCACCCAAGTTCATCCCTGACTCTACCAAAGCCCTTGCCAGCTGGATCCCCAAAGGAAGCAGGGGCATGGTAGAAAAGGATCACTCTAGAGGGGAATCACTGCAAAGACAGGACTGGGTCCAGCAGACCCATAGAAAGTGGGACTGGACCCCAGGGATAGCAACGCTGGTACTGCCATAGATACTCCATCCTGACAAGATGAAGGGCAGGAGAGTCCCCGAACATGGACTGTGAGGGTCGCTGGGAGTGGACCGCCTTGAGAGACACACCCCTTCACAGGGAGTGCCCAGGGGAGTCAGACCATGGCGCTACCCGCTGCCTGACTCTGATCTAGGACGGGGATCCACTAACTGCCACCAATAGGAAGGCAGAGACCTCAGACTCCCAGGACAGGGAACAAACAGACACAGTGCAGAGTGGACATAAGAGGAGGGAAAGGCACTAGCAACAAGTGTAGAAAAGAATATATTTTTTAAAAAAGCATTTAAAGCTCCTCCAGGTCTTTTGTTGCTTGATAGCTGGGTCTTTTTTCGTCACTGAATAGCACTGTATCCCAGTGTATGGATGTATCCCCGTTTGTTTATCCACTCACCAACTAAGTCATCTTGATTGCTTCCATTATTTGCAATTGTGAATAAAGCTGCTATAAATACTAAAATCATCATCATCATCACCATCCAGCTATGAGAAGGAATCCATCTGGGAAGTTCAGAATTGAATTTCCTTGTACGTTGATCCTTGCATCCAAGCAAGAGCCAATTGGTGTAGAACCTAGAGCTCTCTGCCTTGATTAGGCTGAGATGCTACTTTTACTGTAGGTCTGATACGTTATCTTTGGCCCTGGAAATGTATAGACATTACTATCTTATATAGTCATCATGACCTCAGGAACAAACAAGAACAAAAATGAATAAAAGGATGCTAAAGAAAAATCAGGTCCCCCATACTCGGACTTTTAAAATTGTTTCAAGCTTAATCGCAATAAAGTTTCATTACCACTGTGATCATAGTTGAATGGTTTGGAGCATGTAAAAGAATCCAATATGTTAGAATTGTGAATTTAATTGCATTAAGAAAATTTGATTAAAGAAGTTTGTTAACAATGTTTAAATATTGGAAGTTTTAACTTGTAAATTTGTAAGTTTTATTTCATTAGTTGGGTAAGTGGCATTTGAAATTTTAAAAGAGCAGTATTTAATAAGATTATGAAATTAATAAGTTGTGCAATAAATTGAGTCTACCTAGCACTGAGCTCAGCTCTCTGTGCTCCAAGCCCTCCGGCATTCCCAACGGCGTGCTCGTGTTCCCAGGGACCTGGTCACATAGGAACCAATGCCACCTCATCTTGTCTCTGAAGATTTACCTGATCCCTCCAGGGATTTCTCCTCTCTAAATTCCTCAGTTGCTAGACGCTTTTCCTGGGGTTCTCTACTGCAGAGCCTAATTTTCTTCTACTGTTATTTGGAATATATGTGACTAGGCTGTAAAATCTTTGGGGAAACAGCTCTTCTCCTTAAATAGTCTTCATTTCCTTTCCATTTTCCATTTCTTTGCCAAGCCCAGTGCTAGACATAGACTCAGCACATGCTCATTATTTGGTTGTTTGAATTTAGCCACGTATTATGCTACTGATCTCCGAATACATTAACTCAGAGTTCTGTCAAGAGGAGTTAATATGGAGAACCCAGGTAGGTCCCACTGAGAATTTAGGAATGAGAATGTTTTATTGGGATTTCCATGGTTTCATGCTCCCTCAACCCAGGGTGACCCCTTTCTTCTCCTCTCACTCCCTTGTCACCATTAGGCACAAAGGGACTTTTTAACACCAGGGAGTTTCTAGGCTCTGGAGTTCTCCAAAGTGTAAGATACAATCTTATTTGGGGCGGCCCTCAAATTGGTTAACAGAATTCGTCCATGAAAAAAACTGGTGAGTTTCTATTATGTTCTGTGGCAGATCCTGGGGACACAGCAGTGGAGGTGGAGTCCCTGCCCCTCAGGAGGTCACGATCCAGGTAGTACGTCACAAAAGAATACCAAGCAGCACATGCTTAGTGATGTGCCACCACACCTGGGAAGCCACCGATTGCCAAGGGACAAAGTGGCCAGAGAAAGCTCCATGAAAGAAGGGTCGGGTAGAACTCTGGGGGCTGGATCTGCAGTCGTATTCTAGAGAGGGGAACAACAGAAGAGAGATAGGAAGTGGTTTCTGTCCTGGCCATGTTACCTAGGCCCTCACACTACTGAAGACGTGGTGGACAGAACAGAAGGAGAACAGTCCAGAAAGAATTTCAGAGTGTCCAGGTTCAGGATAGTTCCCTGAGTCGCACTAAGAAGGTGACGTATTTAAAGTGCCCAGTGGTAGAGCACGTGCCCTCCTTGAGGGAGGTCCTAGGTTCCATCTCAGCACACTGAAAGACAACAGCAGCAAAACTGGTGTTTCCAGTTCTAAACGTAGCTTTCTATTTCTCTGCCACTTCTCCTGTGCTCTTCATTGCTTTCCCAAAGTTAGGATTTTTAAGTTTGATACAGCCAAGATGGCAGTGATCTGGAACAGGGATAGGAATGACATAAACACCCCAGGGGCATGAAGAATCCAAGGATAAGGTACTGCTCTTCCTTAGGAAGAACCAGTCATCCCTTAGTATCTAAGTGGAGGGGGGCCCTAGCACTCACTATGGGTGCCAAACTCAGAGCATGCTCAAGTCACTCTCATGCGATCTCTGCATGTTATCTATGCTCATCCTCCTGTCCTCGCTTTTAATACTTAACACCATGACGAGCAAAACGTCTGTGTGTGCTCAGTATAGATGCGATTTTTTTTCTCCAAATATTTTCGGTGCATGATTGGTGGAATCCCTGGGTGCAGAGCTTGAGGCTATGATGAACCAGCCCTACCTCTCCCAAGGATTCCTAAAAGGGGGCCAGTCTTGGCGGGTGCCACCATGTCTGGCATGAGTACTGGAGAAGCAAAAGCCAAGAGGCATGTCCAGGCAGATGTCACAACTTCTCTGTGCCCCAATCAGGGCTGAGAGCAGCCAGATGTTCCCCCAGGTTCCCTAGAGCTATACAGAAGCAACAGCGAGGCCAGTTCTGACAGGCTCAGGGGCTGGGGAGGACACTGCCATGACATACATTGCTGAGGACAGGGATCTGACAGGAGTGACAGAGGCCTGGGGGTGGGCCAGTGTGCGTGGAAGATGGACGGTCACCAGATGCACGTCTCCCTCCCCCCCTGAGAAGGTCCGGGCATCCCAGGGGAGGCGGAGGGCAGGGCAGTGGGGAAGGATTGGAGTCCACTGGCCACCTGGAAAATTAAGGACTTGAAACCGAATCTAAAATCGGTTATTTTAAAAATTAAAATAATGAACACATCTGAGTTCATGATCTGAGATTTTTGCTCAATCTGAAGACTAAAAGGAAAAACTGCAGACACTGAAATAGACACGAGAAGGTAGGAGGAAAACCAGGAGAGAGAGAGGATGTCAGAGAAGCCGGGAGCAAAGAAATCCGTGGCGGCGGCGGTGTGGGGCCAGCGACCTCTGGAGGACCAGGGTGAGCTACTTTAGATAAGTCCATGGGGGTGGTCGAGGCACGACCTTGAAGGGACAGAGGCCACGCACACTGACAGCCCATGCTCCTCCCCACTTGGCCCTGCCCGGTGTCTGCAGGCCTCCTGCATCTTGAACCCGGGAGATGCTGAAGGCGCTCTCCTCTTCCTCGGCAGGGCTGCCCCTCTCGCTCTCAGACCGTGGACCACTGTCCACAAGTTTGACCAGACTCAGAAAATGTGTTTAAAAGCAAAGAGCATTTTGCTTTCCTGATCCTAAAGAACTTGTAGACTTTGGGATCTACCAAGACCAGTCTGAGAAGTTGCCTGTTTTGGGGAAGTCTAAGTCTGGGAAGTTGTCCATTTTTAAGATAATTAAAAAGCAGTATTTCTACATTTCATGTAATGGGAATAGTTCTCCTCTGCAGTTTGTGCTCTAAGATGCTTTAAGAGGGGAAGACAAAGCGGCGGTCAGGTAAGCCGAGGGCAACTGAGGATGATTGATCTGACACTGAGACCAGATGTGGTTGTCGCCTTGCCCGGCCAATGACGACACCCAGGCCCAACGTGAGACACCCACGACTATGTGGCATGTCCGGGAAAGCCTTATTTCCCTGGGCACCCTCTACCTTATCAGATACTTCCTCTGCTCTCTCAGCCACCTTCAGGACTGTGGAGTTTCCCACTGGTGTGTGGTGAGTGTCGAATCCAAGGTCTGCCAAACCACACGGAAGGGTTTTCCACTTGGTGTGGGTCTGGTGAAACACGCATTCCTATTTGCCACTGGTGGGAATGGGATTCTGGGGCATAATTTGGCCCAATAAGTATCAAAAACCTTGAAAGGATCACACCTTTGATTCAGCATCTCCAGTTCTATGAGTTTATCCAGGAAATAATCATAGACATGTAAAAAAGATGAGCAAGGATGGATGTGGGTTGCTGTGTTATGGACAGTAAGGGAAAACTGGAGAGCAGTCTAAGTGTCAGACAATGGGAGATGATTACATGAATTATGTTACATTCACACAGCAGAACACAATGCATAAAATTATGCTGCAGATGAATATTTCATGACGTGAGGAAATTTGTGCAATATGATGATGCAGGACAGGAGGTTACAATGAGATCTGATCCTTGGGACATCATTTGTTTTACTTATATGAATAAAAATAAAGAAGGATGTGGCCTAAGTGTTAACAATGCTATTCTCTAGGAATTGAGGGTAGAGGGCATTTAAATTTTCTTCTTTGTGCTTCTTTATGTTTTTTTTTTCCTGCAATGAATGTGAACTATGTTTAGAATCAGGGTTTTAAATATATATATTTTTATAGAGGGTGTTTTGTACACAGTCCTTCTTCATATTCTGTTGCCAATTAATCTCTGGAAATATCTCAGTAAACATTTCCATCGACAAAGGTTCTTTTTTCTGCCTGGCTCGGAATCTTTCAGAGCATGGCTTTGATGGATGTTGGGGAACTTTCAGTGGGTTTTATCCAGATGGTTGACATGTCTTGGGTGGGAAAGGGGTGAGAATCGCTGGAGGTAGTTGTCCTTGATTGAAGGGCAGAGGAAACAGAGGGCAGTGGTAGCTCCTTCTCCCCTCTCCACCTGCAAGACAAACAGCTTCCCAAGTCTAGCACATAAATTTCCAGCTGTTCAAATAAGGACCAGAGCGGGTATCTGTCCATGAGTGATATGTGGTTGGCAATGTCTTTGCAAAATTTTAAAAATTAATGAAAAAGCAGTATTTCTAGGGGATGGGTTGTGGCTCAGGGTGGAGTGCTTGCCTTGAATGTGTGAGGCACTGGGTTCAATTCTCAGCACTGCATATGAATAAAAGGTTCATCAACAACTAAAATTAATAAAAGAAAGGTTTTTTTCAAAAAAATGTATTTCAGGGCTGGGGCTATGGCTCAGTGGTAGAGTTGCACGTGCCTTGCACGTGCAAGGCCCTGGGTTCGATCCTCAGCACCACATAAAAATAAATAAATAAAGTTTTTTTTTTTTAAAGTAGTATTTCTACATTTCAACTATGGAATCGTTCTTCTCTGTAGTGGATCGTCAGTTTTTCACATTCCTGGAGGTTAAAATGTGATTGTTTAATAATAATAATAATAATAAAAGAGGTGAACACTTTAAGTGACTTCTCTACTCACTAAGATCCAATTAATTAAAAATAACGAGTAACCACTCTGCTGACAACCCCATGCTAAATATTAGGAGACCATGAAGGTTCCAGTTCTATCTATACAACAACCCCCATCCTCCAGCAAAATTCAATGGTTAACAACAATAATTTCATTATACTCTGGATTCTGAGCATAAGAAATTCCAGACAGGGCTCAGCAGTGGTGGTTTGCCTGATCCATGATGTTCTTGAGGTTCAGCCCGGGAGAGGGGAGGCTGGAATCCACTGCAGGCATCTTGTACCTGCACTGGACTGACTCAAGGGATGAGCTCAGCTGGACTGGTGACAAGAGCACCCACAGGTCCTTTCTCCGTGGCTTGGGCTTCCTCATATCATGGTGGTTGATTCCCAGAGGGAGCGCCTAAGAGAGATCATCCAAACAATGAGTGCTCCAAGGGCATGAGAGGAAAGTGCAAGGCGTCCCCTTTCCTAGCTTTAGAGGTCACCCCCTCCCTCATCTACTGCCTTCTATGGGTCACGAGGAAATCACCAAGGCTAGTCCAGATTCAAGCATGGAGAGATCAGACCCTGTCTCTTAGTGCAGAGTGACGGTCCCATTGCAGAAGAGTGGCAGGATGTGTCTTCCATGCGAGGCCTTATTGAGAGCAGAGCCCGAGCCTCTTGTGGCTGTTGACATTGTCCATCTGACATCACCAGACCTCCTGATTTTCAGAAGCCTGCAAAAGTCTTAATATTTTTTTTCTGAAAACTTTTTTTTATTGTCAGAGATACTAAATCCAAACATTCTAGGAACACCTCGGAGCCATTGCACCATCTTCCCTAGTGTTCCCCACTTCCTTACTGGGGTGCCTGTCCCTACCTGAAGGGACAGAACTTTATCCTGACAAAGACAAGTTCCAGCTTTGGGCAGGACAGGGGGGAAGCTGGTGAGATAGAACCTGTGTCTTTGAGACAATACTGAGGGCAAGAGGAAGACGATGTTGACAGTTCTGGAGGGAGAACAGGGAAGGACCAGGGTTCTAGAGGAAAAAAGAATGATGGGGCAGGTGGCGTGATCACTGGGAGGGAGGCCCTGTCTTCTTTTCTGGAAGGAAGGAGAGGGGGAGCCAGAGACAGTGCAGAGGGTTTGTCTGACTGGAACAACACTCGGTGCAGCCTAGGTCTGGGCACTGGGGATGGGAGTAAGCCCATCGTGATCCCCATGATGTTACCTTCTAGTAGACTGTCCTGTCTTCTAGGAAGCCCTTGTACCTGCTGAGAGTCAGGTGCAAGGTGGTCAGGACCTGGAGGGCCCAAGGGAGCCCAAAGTAGGAGTAGCTGCCATGGGCATCGTGGGCTGGGAGCTTGACCATCAGTCCTGCCGAAATTCCAGAACACGCCCTTGCAAACAGGTACCTCTACGCAGGGCCTTCTGAGGCTTGGGAGCAAGAACCTGGTAACAGTTAAGATGACCCCATGTATGAGTATCAGGGCCAAGGAAGGCCACTGGAGTGAGGTGTGTGGCCTTTGAATAGTGGAGCCTATGGGGAGGACAGACCCTCACAAGAAGCCGGGGAAACATCTGTGACAGAGCCCAGACGCCAGACTCATCTGCCACTTGTACCACAAGCTAACATTGTGCTCTTACCCCTGGCTGGCCGAGGGACAAGTCTACCTCATCATATGGGCTCTGAGAAAAATATTAGCTCCACAAATAGTCAAATCACACTCAGAACGTGGTAGAAAACTGAAGATGTCATCCAACTCTTCATTTAAAAGGATAAATAAAATATTCATGTGACTTTTATTATTTGGTCCACTTATTAAGGACCTGAAGAAAAATTAACAGCAGCAGCTGGACTGGGCCAAATGTGCACATCTAATATTCAGCAGCCATATAACAAGCAAATTTTTTTTCCCCTCATGGGCACAATTGAAAACGCTGGTTTTTGAAAGAGATGAGCAGCGAGGGAACCAGACCGTCAGAAGCCATGCAAAGATTCACAGGGAAGAACGTTACAACACATTGATAAATGAACAAAAACTAAAACTCAAAACTGAGTAAAAATTTTTTTTTTCTGAGCCCACAGATACTGGGTAATCAAATCAAATTGATTTCTGTTGGATGCCTTATATAAGAAGATCCAGAAACTTATTTAGTTCCTGTGCAATGAGGCATACCTTCCCAAATTTCATTTCCAAACTTAAATTTGAACCTGGAATAAAATTCAATTCCTCACTCACCACGCTATGCATCTGCTGGAAGCAAATACGAAACAAATTTTCTATTGTACAGCAAAATCAATGCCAATTCATCCTGATGTTTCTAATCAACATGACTTATTTTTTTTCCCTCTGTTCCCATAACTTGTAATTATTTGTGTTACTCTCCAAACAAACCCTTCTGTTCTTCCCCTTAGTGTGTCCTCTGGCTTGTGATTTATATGTGGGAGTCATTTCAGGCTGGAAGTCATTGATCAATTACTCAGTAATTCTTTTGAGTCTTCAAGACCCCTTCCATATTAAAACATAACTCTGTCTCTGGGACCCCCACAATTCAGGCAGAATCTTTTAAAGGAAAGGTGCATTTCCTGATTAGAAGGTAGACATCATGCCGCACACTTTCTTAATTTGGACTTTGAGAAAACAAATAAATCATTGTCTTAGTGCCACACAACTCCCTGCTAAAATGATTTCCACAAATGCTGGAGGCCTAAAATATTTGATTCTTGCTCAGAAATCCCATCCAATAACTTGACATTGGCACACTCTCCCCCGGCCCCCGGGGCCTTCAGCTCCGCCTGCCTCTTGTCCAACCTGGCCATTCCTCATTCTTGATCCCTTTGGGGTTGTTTAAAATATATGGGCATATTTTCGGTTTCCAAAGTATTGAAAACACTTCCAATAAGTTTTTATAATGACTGAGGTTTGCGTTCTGGAGAACCAACCTCCCCCAAGTAGGCACCAGGCTGGGGAAAGAAGCCGTCCTCCCACACCTGAAGTGCCAGGGCAGAGTCGGGCCTGGCTCTCAAGGCTGTGTCCTCAGAAACCCCAACGAACCCTTCGGCTGGCTTCATTTCTCCCTTGAGTAAAACAATGGCAGTTCAAGGGCCAGCAGCCCAAGAACCGAGGAGACGGGTAATCTCCACGGCTCATCAGGCAATGATGCGGTCGCATCCAGAGACAGCAGTTGCAGAAAACCACCCACAAGAAGTTAATCCATCACTTCTTAGCGATGCAACCTGGCTGGGGTGGAGCCAGGTGATGGGAGTCGGCGACGCTTTCCAGTTACCATTTTTCACGGGGCTAAGTGTTGAAGTGCAATTCTGTGGTCTCTCAAGCCATCCCTCACCACTGCTCTTTGGCAAACAGAAGGGAAAAAAAATGCTTCCCTGTAGCCCTCCCTCCCGTCTGGATCCCACTGGACCAGTTTGCACAACTGAGCAGAAAAGCCCCCAGACACGTGCGATGCTGCAGGCCCCTGGCTCCCCGTGGCCTTCCGTTTCTCTCCCTCGGATCTCCAAAAATGTCCAGCAGTGTTGTGAAATCCTGCAAACGAAACTGACTCTAAGTCACAAACACCGCACAGCACTCGGTGGGGCGCAGTGGGGGAAGGTGGGGAAGGGATGGCTCTCCTCACAGAGGGTCCGACACGCCCAAATCCAGGTGCACTGCCTGGAACCCGCCTCTGGAGTGCAAGTCGCCATCCCCTGGGGAGATGCCGGGGTGAGGAAGTGAGTCCACAGCTAGAAGGAGGGGCGGAGGGAACCTGGTCAGAGAGGAAGGCCAAGCAGCAGAAGCCAGAGTCGACGTTGTTTGGGGGCAAAATGGTAACAGGTGCGGAATGGGGCGGGACATCCAGGGAGCCAGGGGCAGCATGGAGTGTGGCCACGGAGGCTTTCCCCATCTGGATACCCCTGGACTCTTGAGAAAGAACAGGATTTTTCTATCACCCCAAAACATAGAAAAATCAAGCCATCCCTTCCCCGCCTCCTTTCTTTCTTACTTTCTTCTACATTCAAAGTCCCATGGAAGTGATCTCCGGCAAAACACTTTAAAAAGCAGTGGCTCTGCTGGGCTTGGTGGTGCATGTGTGCAATCCCAGTGACTCAGGAGGCTGAGGCTGGAGGATCACAAGTTCAAAGCCAGCCTCAGCAACTTAGCGAGACCCTGTCTCAAAATAAAAAATTAAAAAGCAGCTGCAGATGTAGCGTGGTGGTAAAACACCCCTGGGTTTAATCCCCAGGACCAAAATAAACAAATAAATAGCGGTGACTTAATGCATAGATCAAAACTGGAGGGAGATTGCTGTGTGCGATATGGTTTGAGTGTGTGCCCCAAGGGTTCATGTGTGGGGAACTTGATCCTCAGGGTGGGAGTGTTGGGAAATGGTGAGCAACAGTTAAGGGGTGGGGCCTGATGGGAGGTGCTCAGGTCATGGGGGACACTGTCCCCAGAAGGATTGGAGTAGTTCTTGTGGGATCCTGAATTTCCTCTTAAGAGAGCCAGTTGCCTCCTGCACTCTGGCTTCTGTTCCGTCATGTGATCTCCCTCTCCCAGGTATTCCCACGTGGTGAAGATCCAGAGGTGCCCACCCAGAGCTGGTGCTATGCTGTTCGGATTTTCAGCTTCTGAAACTGTGAACCAAATAAACTTCATTTCTTCAAAGGTACTCAGCCTCAGGCATTTCATCCTAGCAATGGAAAACTGACTAATACAGAGATCTAAAGAGAAACAAAGCCATTTTATCAAAGAAGACAAGCCATGCAACTAACTTCACTTTGGCAACACTCTCTCTACTTCACCTTCAAAAGCATCTCTCAGAACCTGGTTGGTTATAGCTGTGGGCAGGACAGGTATCCCACCAAGATATACACCCAAACCACCAGAGTCCATTTTGATCAGTTGACACTAGTCATTAAATGCTTAATGACTTTTTAGTCTTGCTATTGATGTCTTCACAATCCCTTTGAGAACTGAGGTTTAAAAGGGTCGTTTGCATCCTGGGCAGCTGAGTTTGAATCCCCGTTCCACTACTGGCAGTGGGAACTTGAGCTTCCGTTTCCTCTCCTTCCCTTCCCTTTTACCCACAGTGATTCCTAACATGTCTGGTAACTTGGACCACAGGACCGAATCAACCCACAACTTCTCTAGAACTTGGTGCCAGCAGCCTTTCCTGTCTATGGGCCACTTCCCAGTGGGGGATAAGTCAACTGTAAGTCATACTTAAGGCATTCGGATCCCCTGGTGGGCCCTCCTTGGCATGGGTATTGGCAAGGTATCACTAGTCCCTTATAAAATATACAACATCATTGATAAGGGGATCGAGTAGCTCCCTCTTAAGTCTGTCCAGGTATCAGATTTTAGCAGGGCATCCGGTTCCCCTTTGGATCTCTGTGTCTTCCAGCCCGATAAGCATTGCTCATCAATTATGGAACTCTCCCTCCCAGGGAAGCCTCCTTCACCTCCAAGCCCAGAGGAAAACGCACCGCCTGGCCCTCTGTGTTCTCAGGTTAGCGCCCTATATTTTCAAAGAGAACTTTCCAGGTTGAAATTCACAGCCGTTTGGACGTTTTCTGGAGACATCCCCGTGTGATCGTCACCTGAGAGCCATTGGGTAAAAGGCCCTCTCTATTTTTAGGTTGAAAATTTTAGAAATACAGGATAGCTGTCTCCAAGTTCTGAAGGACCTTCCTATTCAAAGAGCACTGGATGGAATCCCTGCTGCTCCAGAAAAACAAACCAACCAACCAACCAACAGAACCAAGGGGTGGAATCTAGGGAATGGATTCCCTCTCCAAAATAAGGGAGAATTTTGTCCTTAGTTGTTTGAGCTGCTGAAAAAATGGAGCCATTTGTTTGAGGACAGTGGGGGCCGCTCATGGGAACTGAAAAGAGATCCAACAGGTTCTTGAAGAGACAGGGGCCACTCCAAGGAAGTAGCTGGGTGACTGCCGTGGGTCCTCCTGTCGCCAACACCCTGGAGCCCCCACTGCGGGCAGGTGGTCAGTGGGTACGGGAAGTGGCTCTCACAGAACACTCCTCGCCTTCATTTCTTCACGTCTTCCTCTGCCTCCTTTAGGAGGGTTTTAGAGTTTATGGTTTTATTTGTCTGAATATTAGGTTTTTATGTTTGGTTTGTTTTCTGCTTCTTGAAAATTAAAAGTTACAGTGAAATACCAGGAATAACTTGGACATCCGTATTCCCACAATCTGGAATTAATAGGTGTCAGCTCTTTGTCATATCTGCTTCCTGTTCATTTTTAGGAAGAAGGAAGGAAAGAAAAGAGGGAGAGAAGACAGGAGAGAGGAGGAGAGGGAAGGCTGGTGGAGGGAGAGTCAAGTAAGGCCAGTGGAGACATTAACTAGTTCTCTGAACCACCCACCCCCACCTCTTCCTCTCAACTATCCCTAGAGATTAAAACAAACACGTGTCCTTTCATTTCTTGAAAACACCGTGTGCTCTAGAGGGATATGCCTCCATTCAAACACTCATGGGGGAGGGGGCAGGAGATGGGGAGGGGCTGACCAATGGGTGCTAAGTTACATTTAGACAGGAGCAAGAAGCTCTGAGGTGCTATTGCACAGTAGGGTGATTACAGATAACAAAGTGTACTGCCCATTTCAAAAGCTACAAGAAAGGATTTTGAAAGATTTTGCCATAAAAAAATGATAAGTGTTGGAGGGGATAGTTTAATCTCATTAAAACATTATGCAATGTGTACATGTATTGAACATTACCTGGTACAATTAAACTGTACAACTTTTATGTTCTTATATATCAGTTAATTTTATATATATATATTTTAAACACACACACACACAAATGTATTTGCATTGGATGCTTTTGTTTTTAAAACTTGCAAGTACATTATCCGTATAAATGTCATCAATTTGCATCTTGATTTTTATATTTTATCTTGTTTTTAAGATGTACTACTGTTGATATATATCAACTTTATGTTTTTAAATTGCTATATGGTATTTCACCATCAGGAAAACCACATTTTATTTATTACTATATAAAGGTTTGTTTCTGTTACTCTCTCCTTTTTCCCCCTGATATTACACACAATGCTGTAATAGACAGTATTTTGTAGACAATTCTTTTGGAAATAAGCAGGCTTCCAGTGTAAGTCCCAGAATGTATGGTAGGCCCACTTTCCATCTTCCTAAATACAACCAAACTTATCTTCAAGATGTCTTAACCAAGTTCTAGAAACCATCTGTGAGAGTACCATTTCCCTGCAACCTTGAGATAGCTTGACCACTTAATTTTACCAATACAGTTAATAGGAAATGGTTTCCCCTCCCTTCGCCTCACATTTGCTCTTCCTAAACTTATACATCTTTTTGTTTTTTCTTGGCCATTCATTATTTTCTCTCCTAGCAAATTACTTATTTTTTTCTTCTTCTGTTTTTCTTACACATCTTGAACACTAATTCCTATTCTATTTAATGTGTCTCCCACTTCATTTTTTAATCTTTTGCCAAAAGAAGTTTTTACATTTTCTGAACAAAATTTTAAAACTTAAAATAGTTGAATATATTTACATTTTTATTATTCTTTGGACCTTATAAGCTCTTCCTTAAAAAATTCTCTAAGATCATGTTGCTAAACGCTTTTTAAAAGTTTTCTCTACTCCAAGATCATGTTGATATTATCCTTTATTTTCTTTAATAGATTTTGAAGTCAAGTCTAATGGTGTATGTGTGTGAGGCATGTGGTGTGAGGTAGGGATCTGGTTGCATTTATGGTCCCTTTCCCCCAACTCTCCCTCCACCCTTACCTGTAAAGTATCTTGGAGATTGTTTCTGCCATCACAGAGCTATCCTGTCTTTATCCTAGTTTAATGGTCTATGAAATACATTTTATTTGGCCCAGAATGTGACCGAATGACATCATTCTGATTGATTCACACTATAGTTCCCCTGAATGTAAACATAAAGTTACAGAAAATAGTCCTGATGTGGCCATGTAAGTAGCACAGACCTGCCCGCTTGTCTGGCCCATGCCTTTTTTTTCTTACTTGAAAAAAAAATGGGCCCCAATAACAATGGGCTCTATTTGTTTCCAATTGTCCCTGTGACTCTCTCCCACATGCACTCCATGTGGGTGAGACGGACTGAAGTGTGTCCCCCCAAATTCATCTGCTGAAACCCTACTCTCCCTGTCTCAGAATGTGGCTGGAGATGGGGTATTTAAGAAGGTAATTAAATTAAAAGATGGTGTTAGGATGTGTCTTAATCTGATCTAACTGGTGTCTTTATAAGAGGAAATTTTTACATACACAGAGGCCAAAGGAGCTGCGGATGTTTCAGTGGTAGAATGCTTACCTAGGATGCTAAGATCCTAGGTTTAATTCCCATTGAGAGAGAGAGAGAGACAGACAGACAGACAGACACCAGAGACGTATGCACAAAAAAAAAAGACCCTGTGAGTCTCAGCAAGAAGGCGGCCACCTGCCAGCCAAAGAGAAAAAGGAACCCAGCTGACAATTGGACTGATTTCCAGCCTCAGAACTGAGACAATATCTTTCTGTTGCTTCAGCCACCTGCGACAGGGTTATGATGACCCTAATGAACTAGTGCAGTAGGACTGTCCCCAACAAAGATGGATGGAATGCTTGTAATCAGATACAGTTGGATCTGAACCTCTCAGCAGGGACTTTTCACTTAGCATACTTAGCAGTAAGTGAGTAATTCACACCGTGGGTCAGCCACACAGAAGAAGGCGGCCAAAGAAACCTACAAAGGTGCCCAGGGGGCACTATTTGTCAGAAAATCAGACATTTTTTTTCCAAGTAAGATCTTTTTTTTCTTACTGGAACAAAACAATGGGCCCCAATAACCATGGGCTGTATTTGTTTCCAATCCTCCCTGTAACAGATGACCATGAACTTCGAGGCTTGAATCAACACAAATGTTCTTGCAGTTCTGAAGGTCAGAGATCCTAAAATCAAGGTGTGGTACGGCTGTTCCTTCTGGAGACTCTAGAAGAGAATCTGGCTTCCTGCCTTCTCCAGTTTCTGGAAGATAACCTCCACTCCTTGGCTTGTGGCCCCTCCTGTCCTCAGGGCATCCTTCTGACCTCTCTTCCATGGTATCATGTCCCTCTGGTCCTGCCGCCTCCTTCTTCCATTCTTAATGACCCTGGTGACGACCCTGAGACATCATCTCCCCATCACAGGCCCTTAACTCTACCTCAGCTCAAAGGCCTGTTGCCACGTCAGGTGACATTAACAGGTTCCCAGGATCCGGTCGTGAACTTCTTTGGATGACCATTATTCTGTGCACCACAGTTGCAAAATAGTTCAGTGAGATAATTTTTAAAGAAAATGATTTTATTATGTTCAAAAGCAGAGCACTTGAAAAGAGGGGAAGTATTGAAAGACTTCCTGCTTTTAAACTCAACAGAAGGGCTTTTAAATTAATTTTTTAAAAGCTGTCTATTAGAACCAGAAGTTTTGCAAAATAGTCTTTAAGTCCTTGTTAAACTTAAAAGGTGTTGTTCTGGTTAATTTTCTGTTTGGTCTGAGCCCGCTGATGAGCTTTTTTCCACATTCAGTTGGGTTCCATCTGCCTATTCCAGCCTCCCCTCTGTGCAGCCTGGAGGCAGAAGTGTCCCAAACTGCTGAAAACCACTTCCTGTCCCCATATCCCCAGCGGCTTACGCAACCCTGAGAGACAGGCTCCGAGTCAGAAGGGCAAAGCTGTTGGGGACACAGGGACACCCCTACTCCTAGGGTCCTGCATGGTTCAGTCCCTTCCCTGCTTCTGTGGGGGACCCTCTCAGGCGGCCCTGGGCAGCACCAAACATCTCCTAAGTCATGCGGGGGAAGTGTCGGAACCTGACAGCACTAAATTATAACCTGCCTTGGGCAACGAAGATGGCGGGAGGGAAAGGCACCTGCAGGCAGGCCAGGAAGAACACATGGGAACGTTTGCCAAAAACCGTATTGGAATTTCAGACAGAGACGGCGGAGGGAGGGCTGGCTGTTCTGGAAGGCGATGCACTCCCAGGGGGCCGTGTTAGAACAATTAACTCCCCAGGCTAGGAGCATGTTTATAGGTAGCTACTGCTTGTGCTTCCAAAATGGCAAGATGCCTCGCTCATCTGCATGTGTATCTATAACAGATATGAATTACAAATTCGCACACACATAATTGTGTGTGTGTGTGGTGGGCATGTGTGCACCAATACAGGCCTGTCAATTCTATGTCTATGGGTTTGCTCACATATATGCTAGTGTGTCTGCAAAGAAGAGGTCCCTGGGGTGGGGTACTCCAGTTGCCCTTCCAGCCTCTTCCAGCTGTCTTTGAGATTCCCAGAGTTCCGTGTTTCTGGCCAACACCAGCCTTTCCACCAGGCCCATGAATGCTTCTAAAGGCAGGAAATGCCCAACATTTTGAATTCCTATCTCACTCCTCAGCAGTGAAGACGCTCCAGGCATGAGAGAGAAGGTCCTCACTTTATACTATGCTCCAAAATTCAAGAGGATATTGCTCCTATCTCCATCCCAGGACCTAGGAGCATGTCCCTGGATGGGCAGGGATACGCAGAAGCAGGCACTTGGCCTAGGCCCTGTGTATGATTTGAAGCAAGTTGTTTTTCTCAGTGAGTAATAGCTACTCCTAAGAAACAGCTGAAATACAACCTCATTGCATTCTGTAAACTCTTTAAAACAACAAACAAACAACAACAACAACAACAAAAAACTAATGAACTTGACCTTTTGGAGCAACTTAGTTTCACAGCAAAATTGAGTGACAGATACAAAGAATTCCCATATGCCCTCAGCCCTGCACGTGTGCCAGCACTGTCCTCTAGAGTGGTACATGTGTGACAATCAGTGATCCTACAGTAGCTTCTCACTTAAAATCCACGGCTTACATTGGGGCCATTCTGGCTGTTGGACATTTTGTGTTGGGACAAATTCGTAATGGCAGATATACACCATTACAGTGCCACACAGACACACTGCTGTGCCTGACAAGTCCACCCTCTACCCTGCTTCCATTCCTTCCTCCCGCCTCCCACCCTTTGCCATCTACTGACCTTCTCCCTTTCTCCCTGTCCTGCCTTTTCCAGAATGTCACACACTGGGAATCATATATGATGTGGCCTTTTCAGGAACAGGCATTTATGATTCCTCCATGACTTTTCATGGCTTAAGATCTCATTTTTTTAATCCCTGAATAAAATTCAGGACCAGCCATGCTTTATTTATCCACCCACCTGCTGAAGGACATCTTGTTGTCTTCAAGTTTTGGCAGTTGTGAATAAAGCTGCTATAAACATCTGGGTGCAGGTTTTTATGTGGATTTAAATTCTGTGCTCCTCCCAGTAAATACTAAGAAGCACAATTTCTGGGCTGTATGATAAGAGTATGTTTAGCTTTGTAACAAAATGCCAAGCTGTGCAGACTTGTTTTAAATTTAGCATTTCTGCCTAACTTTATTTTTCACAAAGCCATTTATTAATGTGCAGTAATACACAGTGGGCACTTGAAGTCCTCATGGGATGACATTCTTGATTCTTCCAGAATTCCCCAACTCAAGAATGTGGGAAATGTGTTCAGGATCCTGGCGACTTCCCGAATCCCATTTCCATTGGGAGTTAAATGTTTCCTGTGTATCTCACACACCACAATCTAACTGTTCTTTCCACTTTCACAAAACTTGTTGTTTTTAGTTGAAAACCATTTTCCACAAGCATGAAAATGACTTGCTTTATAATTTCTAAAGACTTGCTTTGTAGTGGTCAAGGAGAGGAGCTCCACAGACTGCAATGAGGTGGGGATGCTGGGTTGCAGGTAAGGCATGCTAATAAAGCCAGCGATTTGTTCCCAGTACAAGTTACAGGATCTATTTGTTCATATAAGTCCTTCAGTAAAATGAGGGCCTCCTCAATCACACGGGGAAAATCAAAACTTTAGATCCTTGCATTCCATTTAGAACCTTTTCTAAAAGATCTATGAAAAGGATTCAGCTTATTAGCCTGTCTCTCAATTGCACAATACTGTAATGACAGGATCAAAATAAGGATGCTGAGATGATAGAAAAATATAACAGATCCATTCATTTTTAAAACAAAAATATGTAACCCTGGTTCTGTGGGCTTTACCATTTAGAGTCAAAGAAGCAGAAAGAAGTGGCTGATTACTGTTGTTCCTGGCAATCTGGTGATATCGCTCCCAAATCGGCTCTTTTAAAATGCTAAGGATGATATTTAATAAAAACTAATTTTTAAAAGCACAGCTGAACTGGCATCAGAACAAGGGGTTGCTAGGAAATTAGAAACTCTGAGAAAACCTTGATCCAGACAGTGGAGTCATGTGAGAGCCAGGGACTGCTAGGGGGCATGGCCACATCTTGGTGGCCTGGCCCAGGTTTTATTGAGTTACTCAGGCACCAGAGACAGGTTGAGTGAGGAATGACGGGGAGCCCCATCATATAAAACCAAGACCACTGAAGGACAACACCCTAGAGAAATGGTCCAGAGAAAGGGGACCTGCCCTTCAGAGGGAACCAGGAAACTTATGAGTCTCCGTCTTTACTCTGAGCAGAGCAAGAAAAAAAAAATCCTTTGAGAAGTTCTAATAGCAAGCAAAAATCCATATTTGGGTAGCTCTAAAACCAAACATTTATCTAAGTACCTCCAAGCATCTGAAAAACAACAACAACAAAAAATCAGCACCTTATTTGAACTTAGACCTCAAAAACTTATCACAGATAAAGCTCTCAGAATTGAAATTCACCAAACTCAGGAAGAAATAAGCCCCACAAGTGCAAATCAAGAGAAATCACCATCTGCAGAATCAGACCCATAGAGATCACAGATATTGGAAGAATCAACATAGAATACACAAAATACTTCAAGAGAAAATGAGGTGATTAAATAGATGGTGAAGACATAATAGAAAGTACATCAAGCAGATTTGATAAGGAGCCCAAAAGCACTTCTAGAAATGAAAAACAGATGTGAATGCAGCAAAAAAGGAGGTAGGAAATATAAAAATGGTTCAGAGGCATGCAGGACACAGTGAGCCGGTTAAACATATTATCAAACAGAGTTTCATGAATAGATAATAGAAACAGCATGGAAAAAACAATATTTAAAGAGCTAATAACCATGAGTTTCAGAACTGATGAAGGCTATTCAATCTCAGACTCAGAAAACCCAGAGAAAATCAAATTACATAATAAACAGAAGACTTTAGATACATCTGAAATCATAGAATAGGAATCAACAAATTATGGCCAATGAGCCCAATCCTGCCTGTACCCTAAATGAAGTTTTATGAGGACAGTCACACCATTTACTTATGGGTGGTCTATGGCTTCTTTCATGCTATGCAGCAGAGTTAGGAAGTTGAAACAGAGACCTTATGACCTTCAAAGCTGAACATATTTATTATATGGGCCCATATAAAACATGTGTGTCTACCCTCTTCTAGAAGATCAAAGAGAATTTTCAAATTTATGGTGATTCGCACTGCTAGAATTTTATCTCAGATTTCATGACCAGTGGTTTTCAGGGTTGGGCCCAGAATTAGAATCAGAAGCTTTAGCTTTAGCAGGAACTTGTTAAAAAGGCAACTTCTCTAGTGCTACCCGCCTTTTGAAGGGCTCTGGTGCATTTGAGATATTGGGAAAATCAAGAATTTCTGATCTTGACTAATTCACAACCAGAGGTTCCCAACCATCTGTTGGTTTAAACAGTTCCCCATGACACTCTCCTGAGGAGCTTTTTTAAAAAAAAAATGATTGCCTGGTCTCCCTCCCAAAGATTCCCACCTGGTGGGTGCAGAGTGGGTCTGGGCATCGGCATTGTGAAAAAAGCTCCCCGTCTGAGTCCAGTCTTCACTCGGGTGAGACCCACCACATTGCACATTGCTGCCTCCCTGGTTTTATTTTCAGTGAAATGGACATGGAGACAATCTGACAAATTCCTAAAACTTTGTCTGTGTCCTGTATAGTATTGTTGATCATGAAGACTAAATAAGAACAGTCTGGGCAGGACTGTTCTGCCAACTTATTTGAAACACCTAAAAGGCCAAAGTTAAGACATAACCTTCCCTTCCTGGTCCGGTTTGAATCTGGATCATCCTTCTAAAAGTTCATGAGTTAAGTCATCAGCAATGTTCCGCTGTGAAAAGATTAGATTATGAGGACTCTGACCTCACTGGTGGATTAATCCATCTGATGAATTAACCCACCTGATGGATTAATAATTTGAAAGGACGCACTGGGTGGTAACTGTAAGCAGGTGGGGCATGGCTGGAGGAAGTAGGTTACTGGGGGTGTGCCGTTGGGGGCTATACCTTGTCCCTGGCTCTTCATACTCTCTCTCTCTCCCTTCCTCCCTCTATGCTTCTTGGCTGCCATGATCTGAGCAGTTGTACTCCTTCCTCAGGCCCGGAGTGGTGGAGTCAGGCAACCATGGACTGAATCTCTGAAACCATGAGCCCCCAATAAATTTTCCCTTCTCTAACTTGTTCTGCTCAGTGAAACCTGACTAACCTACTTCCTTTCATATCCTTCCTGGAAGATGAACAATTATTGGTGAAATAATCAAATATCAAGTCATTTGAAGGGGTAGAGAAATGAGTTTTGTGAACAATCTGTGTCTTTTTAAACAATCCTGAGACAATGAAGGGTTTTGCTAATGCCTAACTACACCAACAAGGGATGATGGACCTGAGAAGGAGTTGAGATTTGATAGGTTAAGAAACCTCAGCCCCAAGAGTCTTCAGCAGTGTAGGTGCAGGAGATGGAGGCGAGTGGGAGAGAATGTTCACACTAGAGTTCCTGCAGATGTGGAGGACTAGGGAGGAAGGCAGCCACACTCTTCTCATTCATTCCTCATGACAATGACTTCTGGTAAAGGACATGCCTCTTCATGATGTCAGTCTCATCTACAAGCACCCAAGCAGGAGTAATCCTCCTGGCAGAAAAGATTACAACCTGAGAACCAGGTGACACCAAGTCATCGTTATCTTTCTGGCATTTAGGTGAAAGATGCTTTGGACCAAGCACTTCTCTGATAGATAATAGCAAAATCCAAGGAGAAAGGAAGAAGGGACTAAAAAAAAAGGTCATGGTCAAGAGCAATGGTTCTCAAACATCAGCATGCATTAGGTCCTTTCCGAAGACAAGAAGTTGCCATTTTTAACAAGTTCCCGAGTGATGCCAATGCAGCTGGTCCTTCTCAAACTGCAAACTAGCTCAGAAGTCACCTGGGGATCCTTTAATTCACTGATGCTGGTTCAGTTGATTTGGGTGAAATCTGAGATTTCTCAGTTCTAACAAGTTCCCAAGTGAAGTCGATGATGCGGATCCTCCAATAATACTTTAGCAAGAATGTAAAGCACGGTCCAAGATTCAGGACCTAACAGAGGGTCTTCTCATGACATCCTACCACACTACAACCCACCGTGGTAGGATGGTACATCCAACCATCTCTAGTGGCTGGCAACAAAAGCATGCCACCATGGACAAGAGGACATGCTCAAGGGGGATTCTCTACAGTTTCCTCAAGTGGATGGATTGGTTGCCATTCCCCAAGCTTGGAAAATTCCACTGACATCAAAAGGAATGCTGGAAGTTCATCAAGTTCTTCACCTAAAGTTTCAAAATAGCATAATGTTGAACCACCATGAAAACAAGTGGTTTTTATAATAGGAAAGCCCACAAAATGGCCACAGCAATTTGCATCTTCATGGTTTATAAGGCAAGAAGTCTTCAACTTGAGTTGAGAGAGAAGCAAAATAAACAGTCGGGGTTCTTTTACCACTCACCAAGATACTTATGCACTTAAAAGACTTATGCTAGAAACCACATTCTCATCTCCTCTGAGTTTTCACCCATTCCCTTGGGGCTTTATCTGGTGGACATTATTATAATACCACTCTGAGTATTTGTTGAAAGCTCACCACACATTTATGCAGACCAGACTTGGTTCCCCATGGAAACCTTGAGTGAGGCAATTGAGAAAAATGATTGTCATGAGCAAATCTTGGGCAGCAGGAGGAATGAGAAGGTTGGAGAAAACTGGAACCAGAAGGCAAGCAGAGTCCAGGGTCAGGGAAGCCATAGGTCTCTACTTAGGGACTCCAGACCAGAAGACAAGGAACCCCAGTCCAGAACAGTGACCTGAGACAGGCATTCAGTCTAAGGAAGAGTTAGGGACAGCTGCGGGGAGTTCAGGGTTTATGCAGTGACTACTCACTGGGTCAGGGTGGGGGAAATGGCCAGTGTGGGGGGCAGGGTAAGGAGAGAGCTGAAGGTGGGTAAGGAGCTGCCCTCTACCAGGCCTGGCCAAGAAGCAGCTGCATACTGGTTCTGTATGATACCAGGGAGGTCAGCTGTCAAGTGACCTGTCCCTGGGAGACTACTAAGTTCTGCCCTTGGCAGCTGCTCCAGGATTCTGTTCTCTGGGACTGAAACCCAGACCATCTTGTTCATACACCTGAGTTCCCCCAGACTTTCTCTCAAGCACTGTTCCATCCTCAGGGTCATTGATGAAGAAGTTATGGGGGAGAAGACAGGAGCAGACTGGGGGTCTGCCCAATGGGTAAGGTCAGGCAATAGACATCCTAGAGGTGTGACCACCGGGGACTGGGAATTCAGCCGTTGAGTTCATCTTGGGAAATGGAACACAAACTGACCAGCTTCAGTGTCTCAGCCTGGCTGAGCATGAGCATAATTCAGGAGAGCTTAAAAATAATTGCCCTGCTCTGGCCCCATGCCCAGAGGTTCTGACCTAATTGCTCTGCCGAGGGTCTCTGGCACTGATTCCTTGTAAACAATCTCCCGGTGATTCCAAGGCCCAGCCTAGGCCAGGTTCAGGAACCAGAGGAGGTAAAACAAGCAGCCATTCCTGCATTTGTGTGCTTCTCTATCCCTTCCTGTTTTATGGAAAGGCCATCCTATGTCTAGAGTCTTTGAATTCTTATTCATACTATCTCTTAAAAAAATAATATCCCTTGGGGTTTGTTATTACTTTCCCACTACATTGCTTTCAAACACTAATTTCTTTAAAGTCTTTTACTTCTTTAAGAACAACTCAGCATTTGCTATATATGAAGCATTTTTATCCAGTGGGGAGGCACAAGATTACAGGAGCAAGAGGAAGAAATGTTCACAATCCACTCAGAGATGCAAGTTGTCACCTTCCCATGGCAGTAGGGAACATGCAGCAGTGTCCCATTCCCATCCAAGACATCTCTCCTCTGTTGAAGGTGCATGTTTCCCATGGAGACTGAGCTGTTTGGAAAAACCATGGGAAATGGGAAGGGTCTGAAATGTCTGCTTGGGGACCCAGGATTCAGAGTACCAAACCTCCTTCCCCACTTTTGTGGATAGCAGAATAATGGCCAAAGATGTCCACATCCTAACCCTGGGAAATTATGAACACATTACAGGTAAATGGGACTTTGCATATTTGATTACAACAAGGATCTTGAATTAGGGAAAATTTCCAGGATAATCATGGTGAGTCCAACATAATTCCCAGGGTTTTTTTTATAAGAAGGAGGCAGAGGGATCCGCGCGAGAGAAAGATGGAAGGATGGCAGTAGTAGTTGGAGTGAAGCTCTTTAAAGGAGGAAGAAGAGGCCACAAGCAAAGGCATGAAGCGACCCTCTAGAAATCAGAAAAGGCAAAGAAACACATTTTTCCCTAGAGCCTACCAACACCTTACTTCTATCCAGATGAAACTGATCACAGTCTTCTGACTCCCAGAACTGCGAGTTAATATATTTGTGTTGTTTTCAGTGCAAAGTCTGTGATGACTTGTTACAGCAGCACTCAGAATCTAATACACTCCCCCCCACACACCAAGTCCACTGTGAACAAATGCCAAGAAGATGTGTGGTCATGTGCTTGGAAGGGTTTTATAAACTGATTAAGCATCCTCACCCACTTCTCCTAGATTATTCCCTGATAATCCAAGAATAATTTTAAAAGTCTTTAATCGGGGAGAGGTAATTGAATACATTTCATTATTTTTGCAAGTCTTAGTTTTATTCTTTGCAAAACAACAAAAGTCAGAGATGTGGTTTTACTGGATGCTATGGCTAAAAAATTGACTGTGACAAAAATAAGAGACCCAAAGGGAAGATGTGTATCTATGTGTCCTGATTAAATCAGAATGTTCATTACTTAATCCCTTATCCACAATGAATTTTTCTTGAAATTGGATTGTGAATTTCTCTTTCCTTGATTCAATAAAATTTTCTTGAAAATTGAGTCAAAGGTTATCAACTTTCAGAATTTTTTAGTGTGTAGATTTTTAAATCTCCATAATACTTCCTCTGAAAGCTTTTTGAATGGTTAAAAATTGTTTCCAATTCCAATTTCCAAATTTTATAATGTGCAGATGATGAATTTTCATGGGTGACACATAATTTTCACCAATAATGGTTGGAAATACTCCCAACCATTTACTTTCAAAATGTTTTCTCCACAGCATGATTTACTCTTGAAAATAAGTAACTTTCATACTGAATGTTAAAATCTCACCTTTACTTTTATAAATTATGAGAGTATTTTATTACATCAAAAATACAGACAAGCTGGTAAACTCCTGATAGCCTCACACCACAGTTAGTGTCTGTGAATTTGCAACACTAGTCCTGTCGTTGTAATAGAAATTGGATACCTGGTCTTTGAGTTGGACAAATCCATTTAAGTATTTTGCAACAGATAATCAGCAAACCTCGATGGAGTACAAAATACCTTCAGGATGCCTTCCCCTTCCAGCATTCAGAATGCTGGAAATATTCTTGCACACATTAAAGTTTTTTGTGTTTATTGTTTTATTTTATCTTGAAAGTTAACCTCATCACCCTCATCCTCTGAAAGTCTGTACCCTGTGGGGGCAACTTCTTCTTAATAATGGCTTAACTGTGAAAGGAGCAGTACTTTCAATTCACCTCTGGATCCTGAGATTCCATTTGTATTCTGGTCAAATTGTCTGCAATATCAGGGTTATACTAGAATCGCTTTTTCATGAAATGTTGTTCTTATTTCAGAAGCCACTTGGCATTAGAAACATCTTCTCCAGGATCTTTCCTTTAGAGGTTTACAAGGAAAGTAGTCCTGGATGTATTCCATAACTGAGCAGAATTAACAGATTCCATAAGCTGAGACATGTTAGAAACATCTGTCCTTCAATCCACCTATATAGTGAACCTCCCACTGTCTGATTTCTCCTGGTACTTATTTCTTCAAGTCTTCAGTGATGTTTTCAAGGCACTGTCTGACAGTATTTGCTGACAAAGGAATACATCTCATTTTAGTTACCAATTTGTATTCCATGCATTATCTTCCAATTGTTGTCACCACAATATGAACAACAAAGATTTCCTCCATAATTTGTAGCTTTTCCCATTTACTTTTTTGGGGGAGTGGGTAATACTAGGGATTGAGTAGTACCTACATCCCAACTCCTTTTTATTTTTAATTTTGAGATAGGGTCTCATTAAGTTACCCAAGTTGGCCTCGAATTTGTGATCCTCCTGCCTAAGCCTTCCCCAGGAGCTCGGATCACAGAAGTGTGCCACCACATACAGCTCCCATTAACCATTAAGTAAGAAATCTCAAGAGAGTCTTTCAAATGTTTCTTGTCAAATTTATTATGATTTTTGTAAAGCACTGGATTGAGTAATAGATGGTTCCAAACATTCAAATATTGTATATATTCTAAATGTTTTGCAAATAATGTTGGCTTTGCACAAGCCTTAGTTGATAACACAAGCTGCAATATGTATTCAACTTGAGATTCATTGCTATAAATGGTAGAGAATGTAAATTAATATTTCAAGCAGTTTTTTTTTTTTTTTTTGGTCATTTGAATTTGAGGGAGCACCTGGCTGCCAGACAGATTAGATCATCACTGTTTTGCCTCATAGTGTGGCCAAGAAAAAGCTTGCATCAGGAGAAGGGCAGCCCTGACATCTTCCTAAGGATTCATTGCTGCTGTCATTATTGGTATCATCTGCAACCAGCCCTCTCCTTACAGGTTCACTGAAAACCACGTGTCCACTCCCCAGAGGTTGTTTTCATTCAACCAAGGCTCTACAAGCCACTTATCTAAATTCACATAATCTGAAATTTTTCATAACTTTCTAAATGCAAATGAGTGGCTGCAGGGGCCACCATCAACCCCTGCATACTGGGGGTGGCCACTCTTCCTGGAATAACTCATGTGTTGGATGAGCCAGGAGACCATCTGACATGAGGACCAAATGCGGATACCAGTGTCATTCCATAGGTGGCTGTCAGCAACACTGAAGTTCTTCTTTCTCCTTGTAAAACAAGATATTCTAATATACCTTTTCTGCTATCAGTGGATCACTTTGTATACCATTAAGTCTGGCTTTAGGAGACCACTATTTCCTACTCTGCCCACCTCTCTGATAAATAAATAGCAAAGTCCTAGTTATTCATTCCTCAAATGCAGACCAATCAGCTCTTCACCTAACCCATTTCTTCTCCTTCCTACCCCACAGTGACTAGATTTCTTAGTCTTTCTTGTGGTTTTGTAGGGCCATAAACTGAGTTCCAGTCAATGGAATGTGTCCCTCCCAGACCCAGTCATGAAATCTTCCTTTGCCTTCTCCTTTTAACCACATCTGTTATGTGCATGTCAACGCCAAAAGCAAAACTGGAAGCCACATGTTGAAGGTGACAGAGCCACCATTTATTTGGGCCCCTGAATGTCCATGTGGAGCAGAACACCGTTCTCACCCCTCTATCACTAATTGAACTGAGAAATAAATTCACATTGTGTGAAGCCACTAATATTTTGGGAGTCCATTTGTTATAGCAGTTATTGTTACCCTTAACTAACAGACTTTCTTTATGAAAGACATTTTCACAGATATTTTGAGGACTGAAAAAATAAACAGACATATTCCTTATCTCAATAATGTAACTGATGGGTATGTGAATAATCACATTATCAATCAGTTCAGAGATGCAAGCACCATGAGGGCAGCTCAAATTAAGCACAATGGCAGTTTAAGCAAAGAGAACAATTGTTCTACATTGGCAATGAACTTTGGAGGAGAGAAGTCAGTAGACAGAAGTAAGCAGGAGACTTCTCCAACAAAGAGATATGAGCCTGCTGTTGGAACTAGAACCTTGAGTAGCAAGCTAAGGCACTAGAACTTCATCCTGTAGGCAGTCAAGAGCCAATGAGAAAACTTGGATGGGAAGATACAGTCCCAGTGGTACTTCATAGTACCACTGAGATCCTTGGCAAGAGGGAAGAAGGTGGACTGAGCACAATTTGACCTGTGTTGATGAGATTGATTTGGGAGAAGCCATAGTATTACATCTCATGTTGAAGGTCTAAAGCTCAAGCTATGGGGTTGGCTGATCTGCCTATGAAACCCAGCTCTTCTGTTTGTCAACAGTACTAATCTTGGATGAGCTTCTTAACTCAGTTTCTCCTTGTGCAAAAAGTGGATAATGTTAGAAGGTCCTTGGCATGATTGATGTGGGCAGTGAGATAATGCGTGTAAAGCACATGGCAGAGGGCCTGGTGAATAAACCCCACTGTGTTTACAACCATTATTGTCATTTATATTCCCAGTGTAAGACAATAAAGACCCCTGCTGGGTTTGTGGCTGTGATAACAAAAAGAGGGCTGAATGCAGGAGATAGGCAAGAAAGACAGATAAATTAAAAATAACTCCCAAGTTTGGTCTCAGCCGTTTCAAACATTCTTTTCCTGGGAAGATGGATTATGGTTTTGTGAAGGAAAACATATTAGCATTTTTAGATAAGCCAAGCTTGAGGCATGAGGGGAAAGCCGGAGACATTTGCAGACAAAGCTGAGGAAGGCAAGAGAGAGAGAGAGGGAGAGAGAGAGAGAGAGAGAGAGAGAGAGAGAGAGAGAGAGAGAGAATTTTAAGAAGTGGGATAAATCATGGCAAAACATATATATTTATAAGATATATATGAGATATACACAAACACACATATCAATCAATCTCGTGTGTGTGTGTGTGTGTGTGTGTGTGTGTGTATCTCAAAGCAAGAAAAGCCCAGATGATACCAAGACCCAAGCACATATGTAGGTTAGGGTCTTATCTGACCCTCTCCCCTTCTTCTGAGATAAAAGAGAATGTGAAGAAAAACAGAAGAAAAGATCTAGGGGAAAAAAAACTATGATGCATCAGATAAGAAGTTGAGGTTGCCTCCGTGGCTTGGCTTTTTCTGGAAAGATGGTGGTGTGGGCATCTGGTGGAGATGGAGGTGGAGGCAGATGCTTCCTTTAATCTAATTTCATCTCCATACAATGTGGTTGAGGAGAGACAGAGAGACCTGTGGGAGGGCTACCCAAAGAGATGGCCCTGCCAGGGTGCTAGAACAAAGTTTCAGACTAATTTGAGCTTGAGCAACTCAACTTGGAAGCTCACGAGGCTGAGGACCTCCAGCCGGGATGGGTACCTCACCAGAAGGCACCAGCCACATGAGAATCTTCCTAATGAAGCGGAGCCTTGTTTATTTTTCCCTAGTGGAGGTAATTGCATGTGACATTTCTCTGAATCACTTATTTATGTTTTTTTCTCCTTTTTCAGCATAAGAAATTAAACAGATGGGAAAAGCATACTTAAAGAGTTTTCTTATTACTCCTGGCAGTCTTTGGCTCCAGACAAGTGCCCAGTCTCTTTGCTTGGCTTGAATGATGCCTGGAAGTGTTTATGCTGCCTCCACAGAGGGTAAGCAAGGACCACATTTTCCCCATTTGTTCCCTTCATCAAAGTCTTCTTCCAAGCCTTAGAACAAAGATGTTTCTTGGAGCTCTGGACCCCACTCAGAAGCTTTTTGGTTTAATTTGATTCTTCTTGTTGACAACAGGAGTGCATAGAACATGCCTCTGTCCTCATATTCTGGCCAGAATCCAGAGCTCCTTGTTCGAATGTTGGACATAGATGAAAATGTCCACGATGGGGAGCCTAGCTGGAAACACGTGCATCAGGGAAAGCACTTATGGGAGGCAGAGAGAAGCCCCAGGGGGACGCCAGGGACACAGCTCATGAGACCAGCATCTACATGCATGAGGGACCCAGGGAGAGGGATCTGGGGGAAGGTCTAGGAAATCAGTAGTCCATGCCGACTCCCAAGAGGATTCACCTTCTCCAAGGCTTAAGTCAGATGAAGCCCCCAAGGTCGGTGACCCTTGAATATTGAACATTTGCTCTTCACTGGTTAAGGTGGAGTTTGTACCCAGAAGACAGAGTTGGGGAGGGCAACAATAGGAGAAGGTAAATGGGAATGTATCTTGGGCCAGGAGACTTGGGGAAATCTGGGTGTGGCTGAGTTCAAGTGATATGAAGAATGGGGTACCAGTGGGTACTTCCCTATACCCCATCCTGCCATCTAACCATGGAACTAGGGTTCCCCTTGCATTCTCCCAGTTTTATATTATCTCCTATCCCCTTTGAGAAGAGCAATAGAACGTCAACCCCTGTTACCCCTCCACATTTGGCCATTCCCTTTTTACACCCACATCTCAGCTCAGTGGAGTGCTCCTCATCCACATTTCCCACCGCTTAACCCGCACAGTATTGGGGTCCCCCTGCTTGTGTCTCTCGCTCTATCACTAACCTGCATACTCTTTGAAATCAAGGATTGTCTCTTGCTGGTGGGCTTTTCAAGAGGTTAGCCCAATCTTCAGCTCCTGGTTCCATAACTCTTCGTCAGCCAGATGAGTATGTGTATGAAGAAACGAAGGAACCTCCCCCCTTCACTCCTTCAGCCTCACTTGGAGGCTGCCATTCAACAGCACCCAAAGAGCACTTGTTGGACGCCTACTGTGCACCAGCCTGTATGCTTTGTCCTGGAGAGAGGAGAGTTGGGGCTTCCACATTGTGTGACAGACAGGAGAGCTCTAGTGGCTGTGTCCTGGTCTGCTTGTCTTGACCTGGGAGGTACCAAGTGTTTGGCTGAAGGGTGGACATGGTCTCTTCAGCATGATGGTTCCCACCAGGGTCGTATCTTTACAGTCGCTCCTTGGAGTTACTTGAAGCCCTCTCTTTCCCCACAGTTCTCAATGGGCCAGAACCATTTTAGAAATTTGTGTGGCATTTCTGCCACAACAATCAGGGGTGTGAAGAAGTTTGGCATCCCACAATCCCTGGGATGGTCCCCTGCAAAGACTCGTCATCCCACCTCCTGTCTATTTTTCCAATATTCAACCAGCGCTTCACATAGGTAAGAATTCTGGTCTGTTACATATAAACACAAAGTATTTCTTGGAAGTTTTTTTTTTTAATGTTGAAATTTCCAGGAAATTTCATTAAAAGGATTTCCATTAAATTGAGGGAAGATTATTGTGTTTACCAAGAGCTGATCAACATTTGGGACACCAGCTACCAACAGCAGTGCCCCACAGTGTTTAAGTCACCAACACAACTGCCTTTGTATGTGTTCCTTTCCCAGAGGCTGCATAGTGGCCCAAATATCCAACTTGGTCGTGCTATTTTCTACCACACTTCTACCTAGGCATTCCATGGAAGTGCATTGTTCTTAATTATACATTAATTTCTACTTATTTTTAAGTCAGAGAATTATGTCGACCTTTAAAATAATAATGTATATAGGGAGATTACATGATTGGTTTTTGTGAAGGGCTGAATGTGGACACTAAAAAGGAGATGTTGAAGTTTCTACTCACCCACCACTCCCTCAGAACTTAATTATTTGAACCTAAGGTCTTTACAGAGGTAACCAAATTAAGATGAAGTCATTATGGTGGCCCCAAATGCAAATGCAAATGGTCCTTTGGCAATCCAAGGACAGGGGCCTGATACAAAATTCTCCCCACAGCACTCAGAAAAAATCAACCCTGCCCACACCTTGAATTTGGACATCTGGCCTCCAGGACTGTGGGCCCATACATTTGTGTTGTACAGGACACCTAGTCTGGGGTACTTTCTTATGGCACCCCTAGCAAACTAATATGATTTTATTCCAGAAAAGTAAGGGGTTGTGCAATCTGTTGCAAAAGAGGACTTTGGGTACCATGTGATTGAGAACAACTGCTCAATTCAGACACTCCACAGAGCTGCTGAAAAAGGCCTTGACAGCAGTAATAATGCAAAAATTAGTCTTGGTTTGGCAAAGGCAACACCGTAATGCGTAATTTCGGTGTCAGAAATAATCAGAGTATTAAATATCTAGCAAAAAAAAAATAAAAAGAAAAGGAAAGTAAACCTCTAACTCTGGAGGCTTCCTGAACTTGAGAGGGATTGACCACAAGTAATTAAAGTAACAAAGAAAGAAAGAAAACCTATTTCAGACTTGGAGAAAACTCTCAGAACTTTGCCTTGCTATAGATAAATTGCTCCACTTTGTATGGATTTTTTGCTGTTTTTGAAGCACTCCATGTGCTTTATCCTGTTTCACTCTTGCAATCATCCCAAGAGGTAGGCAGGGGAGAGAAAATGATCCTCACTTTATAAAAGAGAACTCTGTGGCTGTTAGAGTGATTTGCCCAAGGTCAAGCAATTAACTTATTATTTATTAACCTAAAATTTATTTGGGTTGCAAGAAATAACCAAGAAAGTAAACTAAAATAATTTGGTAGTACATATTCCCCAAGAAGGCAGCCACTGGCCTCAGGAGGACCAAAGCCATAGCTCCTCCAAGTCTCTCCCCTTCAGGGAATAGAGGTTCTTCATCCATCTGGCTGCTGTGAAGAGGACTCCGCAACCAACCTCCAACATCTGACTTCCCCGTCCAATTTCAAACCCCAAGATGAGAGAATCTGATGGGTCGATCAGGTGTCCAACCCTCTGCCAACCCAGCACGGCCAGGGCAGGTCATATAATACCAGGAAGACCTGTGGGGTCTTGATCTTATGGATTTGTGGGTAGTTTCTAGAGAAGGGAAACCATCATGCAGCTGAACAAGTCCCCAGAAGACCCGCTCTCAGCCTCCCCCACACTCTAACCTTCGGTGCACCCAGACATGCCTCTGAGGAACACAGGAGAGAGAACAGGCACAAGTGGATTCACCTGCTGCCCAGGAGAAATGGCTAACGGCATGTCCAGCGGACAGTCCACAGACAGCCTAGCAGTCCACCTAATGGACTCCTTTCCTTCCTGGGCTCACAAAAGAACTCCACAGCGTTTCCTCCTTCAGATCCGACTTGGCATGTGAGCAGAAGTTTTGAGAATCACTTCCAGGTCTGATGCCCTTTGTCCTTCCCCCTTCACAGACTTCGTGCAGATGATGCACATGATGTGGCACTTTCTGTTATTGAATACAGGGAAAAAAAAAAAACCAGCCTGGAAGGAGGCTGGATCCCTGAATCACTTCTTGGAGGAGAGAACAGGAATACAGGGATTTAGGAGGAAAAGAGATAAACCTGTATTGTGCCTGAGGCCTGATTCATCCTGGGTTTGGGTTTTTTGTGGGGTTTTTTGCAGCTTGTGTCACCTTAACTAGTGCAGAGGATAATGCTAAAGGCAGACTTTCAGAATGCTCCCAAGCTCCAAGAGGTGATTGTTCCTCCCTTCAGGCCAACAGTCACCTCTTCCCTGCTGGTCACTGGGGACCCCACCATTCTATATTCTGTAAAGGAGTGGGGGAGAAGGGAAGAAGAAAGCATTTTAGATGGGAGTCAAGAGACGGAGCTATACACCTCACTTGGTGACTCTGCATCTTTTACTGGTGGTGATTCCCTTCTCTCTGTGAACCACAAGAAGGAGCTCCCGGCAGCCAGGTCCTCACTGCATGAAGCTGTCCCTCCACCCCCAGGGCTGACTGGAGCTGGGGAAAATCCCTGACCTAAAGAGCTTCTCTCTTCTGGAAAGTTGGATTTTGAATGAGAGTAACACCGACCACCCCAAGGAGAACTAGCTACATTAATAGCAAATTTCCACAGGGAATCTTTATGGACTCCTGAGGTTGATATCACTAAGGCAGCCCAGTTATTTATCTCTGTTGAGTTGTTCAACTCTTCTCTGAAATACATGATTTACCAAGTCATATTCAATTAAATTCCCTTATTCTTAAACTTAAGATTTTTAATGCAACCAAAAGAACTCTATTTAATGAAGACAATAGCTCCAAAAGAGAGGATTTCTTATCTCCTGAAAGGAGGGTTGTTTTCAACCATTCATTCATTCATTCATTCAGAGAATACTTACGGAATTTCTACCATGTACTGTCCATGTATCCTGCGCTGGATATTGAGGATTTGATGATGACTCTAGGCTTTGCCCTTCATGCTTACAGCCTCATGGAGAGAGGGGCATTAGTCAGATCATCTTACTCATTAACATGAAATTTTGTTTTGTTTTGGCACCTGGGATTGATCCCAGAAGGGCTCAACCATTGATCCACAACCCCAGCCTTTTTTACTTGCTAAGTTCCTTAGGGACTTGCTAAATTGTTTAGGCTGGCTTTAAACTTGTGATCCTCCTGCTTCAGCCTCCCAAGCCGGTGGGATTACAGGCGTGCACCACACGCATGGCATTAACTTGCAATTTTAAGTGACATGAGAGCTCTGAAGGAAAGGTTTAGTTCTATGAAAAAGCATCACAAAGGCTAGAACTGAGACTTGGAGACTTGAAGAAATGGTGCTTGTGCTAAGTCCTGAATGCTGAAGAGGCCTTAACTCGTGGGGAGCCACGCGTCTATAGATATTTACAGAACTTTGTGATGTGCTTAAGTAAAAGCACCCAGGAGATACCATGGGAGCCAAAAGGAAATATTTTAATTTCCCGGAAGAGAAAGGAAAAGCCATTTAAAAGAAGGTGGGATTTCAGCTGAATTCTAAAGGATAAAAGGAAGTTTGCAAAGAAGGAGGAAGGACATGCCAGAGGGGGAAAGCACGTGCAGAATCATGAAGGCATCAAAGGATCAGAACAAGTAGCTGTGTGTGGCTGTGGCTTAGGAGAAGGACATTTGTGAGAGAAATGGCCAGGGCGGGAGCTGGAGGGCCGGGTCATACAGGGCTTCATACAGGTCCAGCTAACAGGACAGGACGTGATCCTGTGGGCAACGGGCTGCCCCAGGAAGGGGGCCACAGGAAAGCCTGGCGGTAAGATTTGTGCTCCACATGTTCACTTTAGGGTTTGTGAAGAACAGACTCCACCTGGAGGAGAGAATCGGAGTCAAGGGGGCAATCAGGAGACATGAACTCCCTCTGCATTAACAGCTGTGACCTACTAAGTGACCTGCCATCATTTGAGCATTCTCAGGAGGAAGAATGGTTTAAATCATCTCTCCAAAGCCCTCCTCTCTTACCTGGCTCATTGCTACCACCTTGGTTGGCCTCAGGGGTCTCAAGGGTGGCTCCATGTGTCTCCAAACTGGTCTCTTGCTGTAGCCTGTCCCTTTAAAACCTTTCCCACATTGCCAGTTGGTTATGTACCAGAGACTGGCAGCTGATCACCCCTCTCTTACCAACCACTAGCCTCCCTCTCTAGACTCATTAAGTGACCCTGAGGATCAGGGAAGCTGATGGTGGAAACCCCAGGCCAAGGGTCAGAGGAGGTGAGAAGAGTTGTCGCAGCTCAAGTAGGTAGGCAGCATCAAAAAGGGTCAATTTCCCCAATCTTCTGCCATTTGTTCTGCCTCAGAGGATTTGGGAGAGTGATCTAAAGTCATGGATTCAAATGGTAAGCTCATCCCTCACAGACACTCTCAGAAATACTGTTGACTCTGGGCACTTATCACAACCACATAGCCACGGTCAATTAGACCACGTGCCCTAAACCAGACAACTCCTGAAACCCACTATCTCAGGAACTTGACCAAAGTTTAGCCACATAATATTGGAAAATGTCAGTACTACTCTTTTCCGAACCACAGTAAATAATTAATTTTACATATGTACCCTATAAAATTAAAAAAAAAAAACAACTTTGGCCTCTGGAACCACTTATCTAAACTAGAATTTAGTATAAGACCCTGTGTGAATGATACGGTTACTTCAATTGACCCTATCTCCTGAGTTTGAAAGGCACTGTAGAAATAGGGCTACATGATTAGCAGGAAGGACAGGAAATGAAGTTAGAAATGTTTCTTGGGCTTGACACACACAAGGCACCAGAACTTGGCCCAGCTGGTGTACTCCATGCACCAAGAAGCCCTAGAAGGGGCACAGGGAAAATCGCCCTCCAGTCTCTAAGGGTCCAGAGGAGCAAACTCTTATGGATTAAATGGGACAAAATGCATACATATTTATTAACATGCAAAAGGGGAAAATGTCATAGCACTGGGAGCAGAGTAGGGGATCACAGGAGGCAGAGTACCCACCTTCTTAACAATATCAGAAACTAATATGCCCCCCCCTTATATAGGGGAAAAAGGGGACATTTCAGAGGGCTTGTAAATGACCCTTAGGAGAATAAACGGCCATGGTTGTAAAGGCAGACTCTTTGGGATTTGAATGAGCCAAGGGGCAGGCATTGTCTTGGGAGTCTGTCCTGGGGTGACTGTGTTCCTGTCTTCTCAAGATGGAGCATGGGTGTCAGGGTGGGAATGGAGCATGTGTGGTCCCTTCTGCAGTCTGGGAAGATAAGGGAACTCCGGAGTCTCTCTTTACACTAAAGTGGACAAAAGCAGTCTAAGCATTTGTTAGGGCCAAATGCTTGGCACGCCAAAACATGTCGTATTTGGGGGTATCCTTCTTTGAGCCCAATGGTAACTTTCAAACAGAAGAGAGACTCAACTACTTCTATGCCATGGGAAGGCTTCTTTGGCCACAGGGGTCGGGAAAGAGGACAGCAAAACTCCTCCAAAGGTGATCGGTCTCCTGACGACTGGGCCGGATACCCCAGGAGTGTTAAAATACAGGTTCCCAGGCCATTCCCCAGCTCCAAAGTCAGGAATTCTGGGAAAGGGGCATCTACAGTTTTAACCACTTTCCAGATTTAATGTACACTGACATTAGACCAAAACTCTTGTAACCAAAATATCTCTACTTGAGCTGTTTCAGATGGTAGATAGTAAAAGGACTAAGTCTTGGGACAAGTTTCTGCAAATTACCAACATCGAGGCTGGGTAGCAGTTGGGGACACATCTGCCAGACCTGGAGCTAAGAACATTTTTTATAAACTGGGGAAGGAAAACCTAAGTTGTTTACATTGAACCTACATTAGCTATAGATAAGAGGGGCAGGAATACCCCAAGCAGGGGAAGCTTTGGGACCAGTGGGAAGTCCCTAGGAGAAGTAACTTGTTGCTTCTGAATTGGTTGAGGGCAGCAGTCTGAAAAGCTTATATGGAATCTGGTACCATGTCCTTAGTGGTTTGCCGTGATGGGATTAAGATCAGTGTCGACATCTATCTGGGAACGTGAAGCCGTGTTGTGTTTCATTTTGTTTTACCCGGAAGCTGTTAACATATTAACTTCCCGTTGTCTTCCTCCTTCCATCTTCCAATGCTTGCAACTAAATTTAGGAATCTCAGATTTTTTTTTTAATTGCTGAAATTCAAGACCCAGCAGATTAGCAGGAAGAGAAACTAAAAATATGGAAATTGGTTATTTGCAGAGATCTTCTCCAAATAGAGACAGAGTGCACTAGAATGGTAGGGAAGGAAATTTGAGGGCTGAACGAGTGGGAGGGAGTGGATCTAGACTGGAGTGAGTGATTTCACGAGAAGGGAGGCACAGAGTCGGCAGAGGGTGGCGGCCGAGGGCACCACTGACAGAAAAGAGGAGGCAGGAGTAAAGGCAATGTTCAGGGAGAGAATATATGTTTGGATTTGGCCACTTTGAAGCTGAGGTGTGACAGGACAGCCTAGTGGGTATGTGGAATGATATGTCATTACAAATCTCTATGTGGCAGTGCACATCTATGACAGACTTGCTTATTTGAAAACCTCAAGACGCTAATGAGGCTCAGGCCAGGGGCCAGGTCCTCTGGGAGTCTATTAGCTTTCTCTGCTCCTGGCCAGAGACGACACCCATTGCCCAACAACCAACTACAGATTAGGCCATTAGTCACACAAAGAAAGGAAGCTCTGGGGAGGGTACTAATGGATCCAGTCTCACTACCTAAGAATCAATTCCAGGGTCCTGTTCCACCGCAGCTACCCCAAAACAGCATTTTCCAGAGGCACCCCATTATTATCACTCTTGTACTCTGGTGGGTGTCTCCATGCCTGTCCTTGTTGGGATCACTCACCAGTAGTTGGCTTTCAAAGGCAGTTTCAAAATCCTCACAGCTGCATTCTAAACCCAGCCAATTAGATTTGCCTGCAAAGCCAGTTGGGGCCAAAACCTGGGAATAATTTCAAGGACACCTTTTAAGACCAAAAGGCAGCCTTTTAGCATTGACAGTTTCTGTAGATCCAAGTCTCCCAGAGCCTTTCATCTGCACATGAGCAGATGTAGGACTGGGGAGGGGCAGGAGGGCTGAGGGGAGCTCAGGTTTTCTAAAACACACACATTTTCTTGTTTAGCTTCTAGTCTGCCCGGGAGGGTCATCTGGGGAACATCACTGCCGGAAACGCATCTAGAGGTTTTCAATTAAAATAAATTGCCTCAATCTTTGCAAATTGTACAAGAACTGCCGGTGTCATACCAGGGCCACAAACTGTTCACTCTTGAGCGAGCTCCAGGCTGGAATCGTTCAGAGGGAACAGATGGGGAGAGAAATCCCTTCAAGGCTCACAGCTGCCCCCTTTGACCTTCTGAAGGAAGCCACAATGCCTGGTCTTCCTAAGCCCCAGGAAACTCAGCAGAAGCTGTAGGAAAACAATCCTGGGAACAGTCCCCAGACCTGCAGGAGGCCTTCCCTCTGCCTTAGGGGAGCCAGCTCCTGAGACTGAGGTCTTTACATACACACCCCTCCCCTCCCATCCACCAAGTTCAACTCCTCTGGAGGACAGCACCCCCCAGGGCCAAGCCCCCCCCCCTCCGTTTCTGCTAAGGGTTCTTAGGCACACAGGAAGAGGTTGTGTGGACCTTGTTTCCCCATGCTGGATCATAAATCATGGACAGTGTGCTTCTTTTCAGAATTCTTCTAGCTCTAGACCCCCCCCACAAGAGAATGAGAAGAGAGTGCAAGGTCTAGTGAGAAGCACTTGTGTCATTTACAGAGTTTTGAGGATGTGATTACTCAAGGCAACTCAGGATGATTCATATTGACATACGCGTCTGCCTCTAGGGCCACCATAACCCACTACCACAGGGCAGCTTAAATGACAAAACACTATTATTTCACAATTCTACAGACTGGGAAGTCCAAGATCAAGGGTCAGCAGGTGGGTTTCATCCTGAGACCGCTCTCCGTGGCTAATAGATGGCACCTTCTGGTAATTATACGCCATCATCCTTTTATGTTTATATCCTAAGCTCCTCTTAGAGGGACGTCAGTCAGACTGGATTCGAGCACACTTTAACTGCCTTATTTCACCCGAATCATCTCTTTAAAGATGCTGCTTCTGAGTGCTGTCACAATGGGTTAATACTTTGACGTATGAATTTGGAGGGAAACACAATGCAGCCCTTACAGTTGTACAGCATGTCCCCAACCAAAGTCCAACCCCTCCTACTCCTGGCCTGCTTATCAGTCTGCCCCTTATCGCATTTCTCACAAGCTGCAGTGGGTTGGAGACCAGAGAAAGTCTAATAAAGGCAGTTGCTTCTGATTCACAGTTTGGGTAGAAAGCTCCTTGGAGGGCAGCATTGGAAGTGAACAGCTGGTGATCTCACCTATTTGGAGTCCCGTCTCCCTTGTTCACAGGGGTCACAAAAACACCTTTCCCTCCAAGTGCACCCTGGCTACTCTGGTTTGTAGCTATGGCCTCCAGACTTTAAAGGAGGATCTTTCACAGAGGATTCACACATATGCCAGGCAACAGATGTCACTTAGTGCCTGCGGTGTCTGGTTACTGGAGGGCCACCACATACTCCTTCCAGGTTGGCTCTGAACACTTGTGATTTCTTCTGATAGAGGAGGCCACCTGGAAGGCCCAGTGGACAAAGGCCAAGGCACCAACCAGCACCTGCTAGAGGCTTCATGCAGGTTTTTGAATAGAATGATCTCAGTCTTTACAGTGGATAAGAAAAATAATTCACAAAATCTACTCTAAAAAGAAAAAAAACAACTACATCTACCTGGAACAGAGGAACAGAAGCACTGCAGTTTGTGGCAAGTACTGCAAGCTGGGGCAATGTGTGGTACAGGCTATGAAACAGAACCAAAGGGTTCACTTCTTTTCGAGAGAGATTTGCCTGCAAAGCCAGTTGGGGCCAAAACCTGGGAATAATTTCAAAGCCAATGAGCCCTCAGAAGATAAAAGAATGGAGATTTGTTTACCTGAGATGGGTAAGAAGACCACTGCACTTATCTGCAAGGTGATGCTCTCCCTGAATAAAGCCAGCATGGGTGTTTTATTCTGGGAGCCTAAACATTCACTTTAAGACCATGAAACCCTCCTGAGCATGCTGTTTAGAATGTATATTTCTGAGCATGCTCAGTTCAGGATTACATTTCAAGAATGAAAGACATCAGATACATTCCTGGGCATGCAGAGCTGAAGATCACACAGCACATAATAAGTGGTAAAATAGCAAACAGGCAGGCCTGACCACTCTGGGCATGCTCAGTCTGTCATCATGAAGATGACAGACATAAATGTTTCTGAGCATGCTCAATTCAATGATATAATAAGCCAAGCTTTCTCTAGGAACCTAAAAGGAAAACTTAAAGAGTAGCTTTGTGATCTTAGAGATTATGGATGATTTTTCATAAGTTTCTCCAAAAAGTTTTAGCTAAAACAAAAGAAAGGACATTTTGAAGGTGGAATAATGTAAGAATTTGCCCCTAAAGGTGTCTGTCTCATTGATCAACAGAGGATGGTCAGGCCAGAGGCTTGGATGACGAAGACTTGGGAAGGTGGTGATTGAGCTGAGCCTGAGTGCAGGTGGAGGGGATCTCAGGAGTAGAGGACTCAGCCCGTTCAAGGACCAGAGTCAGGTTTGAGCCAGGTGTGCTCAGGGCTCAGAGAGTGAGGCCCAAACCCTGTGCTGACCCAAGCAAAGGCAAGTTTTCTAGACACAGATGTGGGGATGCTAAAGGCAATTAGTTCCTGTGGCCGAAAAGCCCCACAGACAAACAGCGCGAGAGGCCAGCCTGTTCTCAGACTCAGCACCTCTTCTGCATCTGAACCAAAGCCCTGCTCTGCATCTTGGCAGGCCCCAAACTCACTCTCCACTGTCAGCATTATTGCTTTCCAGGAATCTCCTGTTTTTCAAAGTATTTTTGCCAAGATGTGATGTTTTGCAAGCCCCAAGGCCCATCTCCCTCCTCCTCTGTCAAACTGATGAAACCATTCATCTTCCAGCCCCAAGCAGTCTCGCCCCACCCCACCCTCACTCCCCAACTCACCCCAGGCTCTGGCTGAGACCCAGGAGTCTCAGAGGCAGAAGACAGGCCCGTCTGTCTGTACCAGAACTGGCGACACGGAGGGGCTGCGGTATTCTCACTGCCCGGCAGAGACGACGGCACGCGTTGGCAGACACTCCCAAGGGGCATAAATATTTTCACAGCAGCCCCTGCATTTTGGCAAGAGACAGGGCAGGATCATTTATGAATATATTTTGACATGAATTAAGGGCAAGGGGCCCTTTCTAAAATATTTGCTTGAGGTCCATAATTTAAAGCTATTCCTCAACTCAGTGACTCCTGCCTCACATAAATTAATCTATACAGTAAATATTTACTCAAATTCCCACTTATTCATCCAAAGGGAATATAGGTTGCTCATAAAGAAAGTGCTTCAAGCCTGTGGTCGTCAGTACCTGGGAATCATTTTAACTTGGCCTTACAAGTAAATAGTGATGCTTACCAATCCACTACCATACTACATCAACCCAAGCAAAAACCTTTTAAGGCTGAAAGATATGTTACTAATATATATATAAAGTTATGGGAAAGTCATGTTCTAAAAGTTTTGTATGCATTAATACACAAAATCTGAAAGACACTTCCATTTTACCAGAGGCAAAAAAAAAAAAAATTCAAAATCCAACATTAAAACTCCATGTCACTCTGGATGCTCAACTTGTGGGACCCCATGGAAATATCACTCCACCATCAACACTGTGGTGACAATCCCAGGTCTAAGGACCAAACCCAGACTGTCCAACCCCAGGCTTTCCTGCAGCGTGTATCTGTCTGCTGGTTCAGGACTCCGTTTCCCTCACCTTCGCATCACAGAGCATTGCCGGCCGCCACTGGAGCTCACAGTGAGCAACCATGCCAAGACATTACCCTGGATCTCCCTAGAAGTATAGTCAGGGCCCAGGAAAGAGAGAGGGTAGACAGGTTGCTCTGCCTTTGCTCTAGTTTAGCCAGCCCTGGGGTTACAGCCTCCCCCACAGCTGGCATGCAGCATTGGGGAAATAGAAAAGTCATTCGGTAAGAAAACTCTTAGGAGCTCGGAGGGCAGCATCACTGCCACAAGACCTAGATGGCACCGTAATGGTTTTCAGAAAGTCTGCCTGTCCCCTGCAGCTGATGCGTGGAGTTGTGTGAGGACTGTAGAGCCATTCCATGTCAAAGACAGAAAGGAATGTTAAAGGTGATATAAATCTGGAGCTTTAGAAAGTCAGTTGTGTTTTATTCTAGAAACCATCTTCAAACAGAATCTTCCATGGAAATTTGACACCTAAAGCAGACAAGCAGGAGACCTGTTTGCCTCTCCCCACCCCCAGACACCTCCTGGCATCATAAGGCAAGTTAGACTGACACCTCTCACCTGTCCCCATGGCCTGCTTCCCAGCTGTCACTGAAGTGCCAGTATTGGAAGCAGGGTGGAGTCACACAGCCTTCTAACCTGGGGCTCCATGGATGCCACAGTCGCTTCTCAGGAAGTCTCGTGGTGATACCCGACGAGGACTCAAAACACTCACCTGCTTCAGATTCAAAGGATCTGGGTGATCCCATCTTCACATTGCCCCTGCCACACCCCTATCAGCCCTCTTTCCAGAAATCCCTTGGCAAAGTAACTTCCCACTATTGGTGGGAGGCACCAATAGTGCAATAAAAACCACACCTGATTTCTTCTTTTCCGGTAGCTTATGACGGAGTCCCTGGGTGTGGAGAGCACAGCAGCTGGGATGCAGGAGTAGGAGGAGCTCCGTGAGACAATGAGTGCCCTCAGCCTGTGCCCCGGCAGGTGAATGGAAACTATAACGTAGTCAGTCAACCATGTTTATTGCACAGATGCATTTGTGTATATCTGTTATGTGTTAGATACTATGACAGGAGTGTCCTCTTCTCATGGGGACTGGAGAGGTAACCTGCCCTAGATCAGAGAACTTGGCTAGAAATATGCAAAGAGAAGTTGTAGTTCAGGGATTGCCTCCCATTTTTCCCTCCCTCTGCATGTGTCTTTGCCATCAACACTTTCTTCCACCCCACTTCCTGGTACCCTCGGTCAGTCTGTTTGTTCCTCAATATATCAGTTCAACAATCTATACTGAGTACCAACTGTGGTACTACCACTGTGTGAGGCACGAGGGACATAGTAAGAAATAGATGACAAAGTCCCTCACAGATAGAGTTTACATGGGAAATAACTAAACAAATAAGCAAATAATAAAATTACATCTCAGGAAGATCACAGTGAGGGAAAACAACAGGTTCTTGATGGGGAAAAACTGACTTCCTTCATATGATTTCAGGGTCATACCTACCCTCCCTTAAATTCAGAGATTGCCAAACTCCTGATGTGCTCCTGAAAACCGGGCCATTCAGCCTAGTTACTTCCACTGCCAACACCAGAGAGCTGTTGTCCATGACCAAGAGGGGCCCCTGGTCAAACCTACCCAGCTGTAGGGATGGGATATAAGAGAATGGCAGACCTTCCCAGAGGAAGTGCTTCCCTAGGAAACAGGAAGTACCTAGGGAAACAGGAAGTAAAGAAACCATAGACCTTATAGAACCATGGCTCCCCCAGGCAAAGGAATGTCCTCAGCTGGTAAAAGGTTGACTCTCAAATCTCCTGAGACCTAACCAAACAAATCAGGGAAGAGATGATAAAAGGGATGAGCAGAAGGGCTTGCTCATGGCAGTCTCCACTGAATGGATTGAGGGGAAACCATGGTGAAGGGGTTTTGAGATCAAGACAAAGCAAAATGGAAACCTTAGATAGTGCCCAGTAACTAACAAATAGCCTCATCCTGGTACAACATCAACCATAGAAACAACATGGGTCACTTTTCACTTTTCAGAGAAGTTTGCAGGAGGGTACAGTCCCTATCTGAAATGTTTGCTGAAGGAGAAGGGACACAAATGTAAATGTTTGAGGCCTCAATTTTATTCACACTACTACTCAAAGATGCTAAGAACTATTCTTTATTTTCTTCATAACTTCATCTGATATTCACATGAGACCCCCAGGCTGCTGGGCAATAGGAGTAAGTAAGACTGGTCAATTAACAATAGTTCGGACTTTGCCAATTTAAACTGTCTCCTTTTAATTTAAAAGTTCAGTTGATTTATTCAAAGCTCAATTCCCTTTAGGGTAGCTCAGATCCTCACAGTCTCTTTAGAACAGCTCAAATTTCTGGTCCTTTGCTGCCTTGCTACTTTTCAATATGGCAGCCAAGTACTTGAAGGAAAGGTAGGAAATTCATGATTTTTAAAGAGCCAGTGGATAAGGGGTGTAGCTCCGTGTTAGAGCACTTGCCTAGCATGCATGAGGTCCTGGGTTCAATCTCCAGTACTGCAAAAAAAGAAAGGGCAGGAAAAGGCACCCCTGAGCCCCCTACTGGAAAGCTCCCTGGGCATATTTTTCCTTAACTATACTTTCTGACCCCTCCTGGGCATCTAATGGCTGAACTGATGTGGAAGACAGCCGAGAAGGGCTGACCCACTGAGTTTCTGTGTCTTACCCAAGCTGGCGCTGGGACAGCCTGGTGGAACAGTCTCCTCTCGAGTCTTCAACTGTGTTCTCTCAGTTTTCCCAACAGTTTCCCACCACCACCACCATCAGCTTTGGGATCATGACCCTAAGAAGGGATATTGGTCCTGAAGTTTGGTCTCTTGCCTCCCATATTCCTGTCCACACACTGCCAATCTTCCCACACCAGTTTGGAAGTATCCAAGAGCACGGTTTCTTCCAGAGGTCTGAGGCCCTCCTTTACTAATTCTGGGGAAGTATGACCCTAGCTTTGATGTCTTGAGTTTCCCCTGCTGACTGAGTGTTTCAGTTGGCACCCTGGGACAGAGATGGCTGATCCAGATCCTGGTCCCACCTAGATATTTTTCCTTATCTGCACCCACAGTTCCAGGTCCAGTTCTGGTATCTTGCCTCTGCCCTGGAGTAACGAGCCTCAAGGATACTTGCCATTAGTTGAAGTCCATTTCTTCCATAATTAAGAACAAATTTAGAAATTCAACCCTCTAGCCTTGGATTTTATTATGTTAAAGAATTTTTAAAGCCCTCTTCTTCTCCTCCAAGTCTGGATTTCAAGGCTTGGAGCAAAGTTCTGTTCTATTCTATTCTATGCTAGTCTATGATCCTTGCTGCAAAATTCTATTTTGGTTATGAGAAATTTCCTTTCCCTTTGCATCCTGGCATAACAACTCCAATTCTTTCCCAGCCTTCCCCTGAGGAGCAACAGATGGCTCCAATTGCAGAAGAGGAACTGGGAGGAAGTTCTGCCCACAAAAATGCCAAGGCAAAGGGACATTAGTAGCTTGCGTAAGAAAAAAAAAATTTTTTTAACTATCCCCAATTCATAAACCCATTACTGAGAATCAGTCAAATTGATTGAGAATCATCCTCCGCCTATGTACTTCTTGTTCTCAGAAGAGTCACAAAAATACTTGAGTAGGTAAGAATGGGTCCGCTTGAGGCCCCAAACCTTTCTGCCTCTTGTCTTTGCTGGATACTCACTAATGCTTTTTCTCTGGCTCCTCTGACTCTCAGTAAGACACTGCAGCAGACATATTGCCAGCAACAGGCTCCCACAACAAAGAAAACCAGGCACTTCTGCTATGACATGCTCTCGGGGACAAGTTGATCTCTTTTCAAGGTCAGAGATGGACAGATGAGGTTGACGTCATGTTTCTGCAACATTACCAACTTAGGGCTGGTCTCTTTTGCCACTTGGAAAGATGTCCAGACTGATGGCCGCAACTCCTTTAGGGACTGTACAGGAGGGAAGGTAACCGTGTGTCTTGCTCAACACCCTTGGTGTGGAGAATATAGTCAGGAAAGTCAGGGAAAACCAGAGAGATATGCTACATGGGAACGGTTTTATCACTGACTTCTCTAGGAGCCACTTAACAAGGACAGAACTATTGTTATTTTCAATGATGTCCTGCGTTTATGTGGCAACTTAATTTTCAAAGGACCATCTCATCTACTCTGTCCTTTTATCCTCTCAAAGGCCCCTGAGCTAGGTGCAGTAAGTGCAGTCGTCTCCTTTGACAGATGCGGCAGCCTCCAGGCACCAAGCAGTTGTTTGAGAAGCTCAAGGTTATTTGCATCAAATAAATCCTGATGTTTCCCCAAGCAGGTTCTCTCCACTGTATCAAAATAGGTAGTTGTACATAAGCTTCATAAAAAGGTGGCAAGCGGAATGGTTCTGCGGAATGGTTTAGAAAGAGGCGATGGATCCTACTGATGTGTGCTGGACTGAGAGACAAAGAGCCTGGGTTCTGTCCTGCTCTGCCACTGAGTGGCCACATGAGTTGGAGGATGTCATTCAGTTGGAGGATGCCTCTCAACCTTAGTTTCCCTGTCCATAAAATAGGAGTAGTAATCCTATCTGCCCTCGTGAAATTGCTGGATAGTAGAAGACATCAAATGTAAGCATCTCTGTGTGCTGTATTTATGGAAGAATTTGTGGACACCAACAGCCCTGGAGAGGCAGCACTGTCACTACTCAATCCGATAAGTGCAAAGTGGCCAGGTTCCTGCTTTTCCTCATCTCAATCCAGGCCTCTCTGCTTCCTTATCTCAGGAAAGAAAGTGGGTGGGGATTGTGTACAATCCGAAAGATCTAAATTGGTCCTTTCATTCTTGCTTACAGATGACGAGAGGAAGGAAGGTGATATAAACCTGGTGGAGGGTGGTACTTTGGGGTTCTTGCTCTGTTAGTTAGAAAGGCACTTTGCCAAACACTTGATATCCTTTTCTCTCTTGATCTCCATATTTACCAAGTTGTGGGATAATCGCATCCCACATATATGCAGACTGCAGAAAGGAACTGGTGAATGGTGTGCCCTGGCCACATGGGATTGGACTCAAATTTCCTGTGCATTTCCTAGTTTCTTCCTCTCCCTGGTACCAGATTTGGCATTGAAATTTCCAGTACATGAAACAAACATTTCATGCACCTCCAATAAAGGCATTTTTCTGAAATTCAGAACTAGTCACCATCTCCGTTCCCTGAGCACTCAGTGCTTATGGGTGTTGTATCAATTTACCAATATGTTGGTCTCCTGTTAGAGATTGGGCATTGTGCTAGGGCCCAAAGGGATGTCAAAGTAAAGTGATGTATGGCTGCCACTGTCTATGAGTCTATTGGCAAAATATATGGAAAAGCAATGGAATTTGGGCCAGAATTGGGCAGAGGGCATGGCATCCACTAGACACTGAAGGAACATGCTGAAATAATGAGAGACTGAATTAATTGACTAAAACTAATTAATGGAAACTTTCTATTATGGTTCAGAAAATAAAAAAACATAGGAGTAAGAAAAAAATCAATGAAAGTGAATATTGTTAGGGGAAATATCCTGGAGAAGGAGAGCTTAACTGGCTGTTAATAGATCAGCAAAGATTTTATTTTTAGGGAAAAGATGAAGATACGCTTAGTAGTAGGGAAAAAAGAACAAAGAATCAGGGTGAGAAATACGCGGAGAGTCCCCAACTTACAATGGTTTGACTTGCGGTTTCTGAGTTTTGAACTTTAACATGGTGCTGTTTTTCACTTTCAGTACAGTATTCAATAATTTAGATGATATGTTTGACTCTTTATTATTTAAAAAACTTTGGTTAGATGATTTTGCCCAACCGTAGGTTAACAATGTAAGCTCATTTAAGTTAGGTGAGGCTAAGTTGGGATGTCTGGGAGTTAAATGTATGATACATCTCACTTAAGATATTTTCAACTTATGATGGGTTTTTTTTAAAACTTTTTCATAAAGTGAGGAGCTTGTATGGTACAATGTACGCTGGTAAATGTTCATCAGCCTTCTCCTGGGGGACAGGGAAGCCCCTAGATGTAGCATTTGCTAATTCCCATGATATAAATAGTCTTAATGTGATGGGTTCAAGTTAATAGAATGACATCACTGAATGGGGTGTTGGGCATCAAATGCCACCCTGATATATTCCCACCAGGGACACAGACAAGTGATCTCAGAAACACAGATAAGAGTCAAATAACTAGGAAGTCATGAATTTTAAGTATTTATTAACTTTTTCAATATGACTTTTAAGTTGTAAGTTGGTATAATTTATTTTTAAATAATGACCGTGTTTCACAGCATCTCACAATCTTACGGAAGATTTAGCATGGGCTCTTTCCAGCACATACAAGAGCATTCCAGCACACTATTACTGCATGTTCCTAAAACAGGGAGACCAAGCCCATGGGGATTGTTCAGGATGGAGAACAGAGGGAAGTCAATTCACCTCATGGAACCAGATTATAAACACCAGGAAAGACAAGGGACATGGTCCAGATGGAAGGCAGTGGACATGAGAAGAGCTGACTACTTGAGCCAGCTGCTGTGAGGGGGCAGGAAGTCTGAGGGGGGTTACTGGACAGAATGACACGGGAGACCACTGTGTTATGTTCACTGCAAGCCTGGGAGGTAGGGAAGAGGGAAGCAGAGGACTGTGGGAGGCATTTTGAAATAAATCCAGCACAACTTGATGCTCAAATTTGCATATCAGGAGAAGGACCAAAGATGCACAAGGTCCATCCGGGTGACTGAGAAGAGAGTCGAAGCTGAGAGAATGAGTGGACCTAAATTCACGGGGAAGGAAGATGATCTCTTGAACCTGCAGGATACGAGCCCACAGCCAGGGAGGGGTGTCAGTGGAAAACTCCTATAGGGAGATGTGGGGCCAGAGCTTGGAAGAGAGAAATGGGATAGAAAATGCCAATTCAGGGCTGGAGATGTGGCTCAGTGGTAGAGCGCTTGCCTAGCACGTGCAAGGCCCTGGGTTCCATCCTCAGCACCACATAATCATAATCATCATCATCATCATAATAATAATAATAAATTAAATAAAGATATTGTATCCAACTACAACTAAAAAATATTTTTTAAAAAATGCCAATTCAAGAGTTTCAGTCCAGAGCTGGAGAAAGAAGTCTTAAGATGAATGAGCCCCGCCCCCCGCCCGCGGAGAAATACACAGGAAAGAAGGATGAAGCTTTGGCACACACCGTCACCTGGAAGGTGGGAGGAGGAAAAGAAGACACAAAAGACTCCAGATGAGAAGCCTCAAGCAGAGCTGGGAGAATCAAGGTCACAGAACTAAGATGCAGTTTCCAAAGGAAAAGAAGTAGAGATAATAAGTAGCCTAAAATAGAAAAAAAATAACAAGTTATTTCTTGGAAAGAAGGAGGAATAGTAATGGAATTTAATTCTGCCCCATGAAGAGAAATAAATCCCTCTCCTGGCCTGGGAAGCTGGATAGAACAGGCCTCAACAGGTCAATATTCCAAGTCACTTTGCTTTTGTAGACCCAGAGAGAGGCCCCTGCGAAGCCAGTGCAAACGTGGGTTAGAAGATCGTCCTGTGACAAGTGAAACCTGAGATATGAGAAACCAGAGATGGCAGACAACCCAGGCAGCCTGGGAGACATGGTTGTACCCCAGGGACAGGAAATGGCACCCTGTGAAATCACCTGGTGGCCATATTGATTCAGTCATTTCCTAAAAACAAAATAATGTTTGAAATGTCCAAAAATAATACAGTACAAATACAACAGTCTTCTTCAAGGAATGTGCTGTAATGTCCACTGCCTGTCACCAACACCAGAGATGCCTACAGGCAGCCCTTGGAGACCACTGCATAAATAGTGAGCATTCCTAAAAGGGCAAAAGCCAATTCAATCGCGTTTTCATTGCTCTTATTTTGGATCATGTCTATTGAGAGAGAAAACAGTTCCCAAGCCAAGTAGAAAGATAATACCTCACATATTGTGTTTAATTTAACATACTCAACAGAAATAAAAACAAAGCTTACCCTACAGGTTTATTTCCAAATTTTAGTAATTTCAGCAATTCTTTGCTTCATGAAGTGCTGAAGATAATAGTAAGAATACTTATATTCCTGTTTTATTTTCCAATGCATCTCATCATTTCCCTCTGGTGTGGGCTTATGTATTTATTCTTTCTTTTGTCTCTAACTCTTTAAAAGAACAATCCATGTCCCCTCATTGGTTTTTTTTTTTTCATTTTCTTACTTGAATGATAAAATGTTTCGTAGCTCTTTATGATATGTATTAAAACCACCCACATATTACTGCACCAAGCTTTAATTAGGGGAAGTGTTTTTATTTTTTTTCCCCCTGATTTCATCTCCTTAGCTACATGGATTGTTCTGCAATCAGGAAACTACAGGATAAATGTCTAAATATGACAAAACCGTTTGTTGGCAGAGCTTTGGGGAAACAGACACCCTAAATTTTACACCATGAACTGGGCAAAAAAAAAAAAAAAAAAAAAGAAACTTCAAATTGGTTTTGCAATATGTGACAACTCAAAAAAATTATCCTGCTCTGTGACCCAGTAAGGCCTCCTGGGGGAAAATGTCCCAAGGAATAATTCCAAGGAAACAAACATATTTGTAAAAAGATGTTTTGAGCCCTGCCACATATTAAAAGGAATAATTGGAAACAGCCCAAGCACCCAACTGGGAGGAAATGAGTTCGACAAACGGTGCTCTATTAATAACATGGCAGAAGGAGTGATCACTGTAGGAGTGAAGAATGATAGAGATGATCACGAAACCAAGTGGGGAGAGTAGGAAACAGGCCAGTGCCCAGAGTGGAAAGTAAAGTCGCATGCTTCCAGAGGAAGGTGTGTGATCGAAGTGCAGGTGTAGCGGTTACTTCCTGAATTTCCTCAGCTTTCATTTTACCTGGCCTTTTAGAGGGGTCTGTTTGTCATCTACCATACAGTTTACTAAATCCTACAACTGGAGCTGGAAGAAAGGAAAGCACCCATAGTTTAAAAACAGTGCTGTGTATGTGTGTGTGTGTGTGTGTGTGTGTGTGTGTGTGTGTGTGTGTGATTATAAAGAATTTAATCTGAAGCTTGAATATCATGTTTAAAAAATGGGATGTTTTTGTGTTAATCAAAAGTACAGCTTTAAAAGATTGAGAAATTCAAAATTTCCTCTTTTAATAGTTTATTAACGAAAGTGAACTAGATAGAGGATCAAAATGTCTCATTGAGCATAACTGGAAAAATCTCGTGATGTTGTTATATGGCAGATGTACTTCTGCCATTTCTGTGTCTAATAGACCTTCCCTATGTGATGGATATCATATCCAAAGTACATGTATGAAGACACGAACTGATGTGAACTAACTTTATATACAATCAAAGGTATGAAAAATTATGCTCTATATGTGTAATAAGAATTGTAATGCATTCTGCTGTCGTTTATTTTTTTAAAAAATCAATTAAAATTTTTTTAAAAATAGGCCTTCCCTATCCTTGGGTGCTGGAACCAAATCTACCACCCCCTCGGTGTGTCCTGCTTGATCAGGGTTCCATCTGTCTTCATTACCCTGCTGCCATCTCCAGTGGCATCTTACCCTCTTGCTCCCACCTTAACGACACACGTGCTGGATCTTTCCTTCTCCCTTCAGGCGGTGTTGTGCCAGGTAAGGTTAAACAAGCAGCTCCCTGGGGAGAATAGCCCTGATGCATTGCCTTTTCCAATTGCCCTGGTGTAAATACTCTTGCTGTGGCCAGAAGTATTCACTGAATAAACAAGGAGAAAAGAGATGCCTGACAGAACACCATTAGGTAGTATTTATACAAGGCAGGTACGATAGGGAAAGGTTAGAGTATAGTATGATAAAAAATTAGCAAGTGAAGTTTTGATTATTCTCTTGTTTTAAACAAATATATCTAATTGTAAGTTTATGAAATTTAAATTGTAAATTGTAACAATAGCTCATGAAATTCTTGAAAAGATCACCATCGGATCTTGCAAGCCAGCTCCGTTCAGCACTCTAGCACACTGACCCATCTGTCCACTAAAATCTGGACTACAAAATGGTCATCAAAGGTTTCATCTTTGTTGGACACACTGGGTTGGCTTTGACGAGGGCCCAATGGTGAAGAGGTTGTATCTGGAATCAGGAGGCCAGAAGATGATTCAGGTGTTGAGGTGACTCTATTACCAAGTCACTCTCGTGACAGCTTAAGGGTCACATGAATGATACCTTGATCACTTCTGAGTGCAGCTGCCCCAATGACCTAAGTGACCCAGGCCCCCTTCTTAAAGTGCACCCCATTTCTGCACCCACCACTAAGGGACCAAGCACCCAACACAGGGACTCTTGGTGACACTCAAACCATATCCAAACAACAGTGGAAGCCTTCCTCCCTCTCCAAACCCTCGATTTGGTCAAGAGCACCCACAGCTTCCACAGTCTCTGACTTAACCTCCCAGGAAGGTCTTTACTGGTCCTTCTACATTTTCTCTGGAGCTTTCCCTTGTTAAATACCTCCTGGGTAATTCAGTAAAAGTAAGATAAGTCCCTTAGTTACTGCACAAGGAAACTAATTTCGCTAGTTATTTACCATGTGTGAAATGCTCGATGAACATACAGATGTGTTTGCACGTGTGCATGCTCACGCACACGTGCGCAACACACACACACACATTTATGTATTTCTACATCCCATATGGTTACAAAAAAAGATTTAATTATCCTTCCGACATCTTGGTGTATTTGCATCGGTTTTCGATTTCTGCAGGAACTAGATAGACCCTTTTGCAATCTGGCCCAGCTTTCTCAAGTCTCCTCTCCTGGGGTCACCCACCGAGCCTGAGACCCTGCCTCACTGCCCTGCTTCTTAAAGTTGTTTTCGCACACCTGAGTCTTTGTTCTCGCTGTCCCTTCTTCCAGGGATGCATTTGCTTCCCTCCCTCTGTCTCCTAAGACAGCTCAGATGCCTCTTCCTAGGGTAGCCTTCCTCCCTTCAGCCCTCTCCACACTCCCTCCACCCATCAGCCCCTGCGGTGTGAGTGCAGGGATCTTGCCTCACTCCACTTATCTCAGTCAGTATTTATTGAATAAATAAACAATGAGCCTTTGTAGACAATTTTGGGAGGCCCAGAATCTAATCAATTGTCGATGTTTCCAATTCCAAAGAACTCTTCTGACAGCTGAGTAGAAAATCCTGGCGACACAATGGTGCACCTCGTCTGGGAGTGATTCACATCAAGCCACCTGAGTGGCGCACACTTTTCCATTAATTTTTCCAGTGAGCTTTGTACCACATCCAGCCATCTGACAAGAACAGTAAAATTGCTTCAGACTTCCCTATTTTGCAAGCTCGAGGATTATTTCTGGCTTGGAAGCAGTTCAGTCCCAAGAATATCAATGCCAGCATCTGTACTAAAGTTAATTTATTTCTCCATCTGTGCCATTCATAAATCTACCCATTCCAACGCTCAAGAAAGGGAGATAGCTGTTTGAACCCTGCAGTTAGAGAAGACTATAAGCAGGTGGCCTCCTTTGAGGCAAATGCATACAGCAACACCAAAGGGGAAAACATAGGAATCAAATGCCTTCTTCCCACACAGCAGATGGAGGGGGCAAGGCCCTGGGAATTCACACCCTTCCATCTTGAATGAGCTATGTCTCCGGCAGATCACAGGTGCAATCACATTTGTGTTATTTGTGGCTCCTTAACTAAAATTTTTTTGGGAGAGGGTGGGAAAATGGTACCTACTCTTTTTTCACTAGTACAAGAAGTACAAGAGGAAATATTATTTCAGGGCCTAATTTTGTGGTCTTAATTCCAGTACTTTACCTTTCATATGTTTGCTCTCAATGAATTCAGATCTCTGTGTGTATGTGCATATATATTTTGCTATTTATACATGCTTCCGAGTTGCTGAAAGGATTGGAGGCAATTTATAAAATTGCTTAAAATATAGCAAGATTATATGAGTTAAAAATGGGATGAAATAGTTGCATATGGCCTTTGCTTAAAATGGGACCGACTTTTGGTACTAGATCTTTCTCATTGAGAGTTGCTAACACATAATTAAATCATTCTGTATAAGTACTTTGTGCTCCAAAAAGAAAATAATGACGCTGACAAAAGCCCAGGGCAGTATCTCAAGGAACAGGAAAGATGGTGTTCCACATTTCAGACACACTCTTGTACAACAAATGAAAGGGAATCATCTTCTGTGTGGGGAGTAGTTGTGAAGGTCTAAATGCTTTTTAGTTTCTCAACTTTGGTCTCAAAACCACCCAACTCATGCCCATATACAGCCCAGAAAGGCTCAGAATTCTGTGATGGGCAGGGGAGGCAGGGTAGAGGACCAAGAGGTCCAACATTCTCCAAAAGGTCAGCTACTCCAGTGTCTTTTCATACTGGACAGTTAGGGGGATGTGGGAGGTGGGGAGTAGTTGGAGAAACCATGGGGGATTCACAACAACGAGACCATAACACAGATGTTGGGAATGAGGCGTATGTAGAAGGTGGATTGGCAGCGGGATCTGATGTTCCAGTGGAGATCGTAGGTCTGGCTTTAGAATGGGCTGTTCATGAGCTGTGCCTCCTCAACACCTTGGGATGTAACTGTTCAGGTGTTTATGATCTCAGCTCCATTTTGAAGTCAGAGAGTCACACTAGAAGTCTTGAGAAAATTCCCTTCCCATTTCCACAGCATAAAGTAACAAAGATGTGCTTAGGAAACTGGAGAATCTTGCTAGAGGCCAAGGCCAGGAAAGTTCACTCTGTTATCCTAGTGGAATCCCTCTGGGGGATTTAAGCTCAGGACTCAGTCTCCTGAGGCCTCTCTAGATTCTCCATGACTTGTCAAGTTTTTGCTCTGAATAGCTCATTACTAGAGAGGTTAATGAAGAGGACTTTGTGCCTCCTTTTGGAAAACCTGCTTTCTCTCCTTGGTGGTTTATAGACTGTCTTTGTCCTTTCGAGTTACTGTAACAAAGCACTATAGACTGGGTGGCTTATGAACAACAGACGTGTATTTCTCACAGCTCTGCTGGTTGGAAGTCTGAGACTGCTGTGCCAACTGGAGTGAAGGGTCTCTTCCAGCTTAAAGCCTACCGACTCCTCATTGTATCTTGACATGGAGGAAGGTACAAGGGAACGGTCCAGAGTCTCTTTTGAAAGGGCACTAATTCTATTCAGGAGGGGTGCATCCTCATGAAATAATCACCTCCCAAAGATGCCCATCTCCAAGTACCTTCACACTGGGGATTAGACCTTCAACATACAAATTGGCAGGGGACAAACACTCAGTCTAGGGCAAAAACTCACCGTTTTAAATTAATGGCATTATATATGTTCTTGTTAAAACAGAATTTTGGACAGAAAATGTGACCCATTTGACTCTTTAGTATAAACCAGTAGCAATGGAACAAAGAACCCTCTCCAATCTTTATCTTTTTTTCCCCTTTACTAATTTTCTATAAATTATTATTTTCGAACTTATTGCTAAAGGCTTTCTTCACATATGAGCTGCCTAAGACCACATGTGCTTTGATCAGCTTTGCATCACTGTGACCAGAAGTCCCAACAAGAGCAACGTAGAGGAGAAAATGTTGACTGTGGTTCACAGTTTCGGAGGCTCAGTCCATGGTTGGCTGACTGCATAGCTCTGGGCCCCAGGTGAGGCAGAACATCATGACAGAAGAGCTCACCTCATGGTGACCCTGAAACAGAGAGAGAAGAAGGGGCTGCAGGGAAGATGAGTCCTTCTGGGGCACACCCCTAGTGACCCACCTCCTCCAGCCATGCTCCACCTGCCTACAGTCACCACCCAGTGAGTCCATGCAAACTAGGATGGACTGATGAGGTCACAACTCTCGTAATCTGATCATTTTACCTCCTGCATTGATGCATGAGCTTTGGGTGGGGGGTTGGGGTAGGGGTGGTACACCTCATATCCAAACCATAATAATGACCCACCTGTTTCTGTTCCAAAAGTTCTTTGGATGTTTCCAAAACTTGAATTTTCAACCTTATTTTACAAAGCTGCAAGCAGGTCTTGTTTTTTCAGGGATTTATTTTTCTCCCTGTACGAGTGGACACCATAATGGCTCAATAGGGGTTTTCAGGTGAAAATAATAATTCCTTGAAGGCAGGAACCATGCCGATCTTTTATATATGGATCCGACCACTATATATTGTACATGTGTCAGGCACAGGTTGCTGGATTTCTACCTCTGAGCCAAGCAGACATGGCCCAAACCTCATGGAACTTAGAGTCTGGTGGGAGGGACAGATGTTAAATTCAGTCACCACAATAAATACAAAAGTACAAACTGTGGTAAGCCTCCTACAAGAGACTGACAGGACCTCAGCTGGGTAGAGTAGAGGGTCATGTCTGGAGGTTAGGCCATAGAGGTTAGAAAAGAAGCACACAGTTCTATGAAAGAGTGTAATATGGGTTGGGTTTCATTAGCTCAGGACGGGGTCAGGAAAGGCCCCGTGGAGGAAGTGGTCTGGAAGGTGAGGGGCACTGGCCAGGTAGAGTCTGCCTTGGGGCAAAGACTGTGGGGGCTGGATGAGCCATGGGGATAGGAGGATGGGAGAAGGCCGGGAGTCAACAGGGCTGGCCACACAGGGTCTTCGGGAGTATGACGCATTTCAATTCTAACCCAAGTGGGGAGCCGATGAAGGTTTGGGGCACGTTTTTGAGCTGACTTGTTTCTACATAGAGGAGGCCCCTCTGCTATAGGAGAGGAGGCTACAGATGGACAGTCACAAATAAGTGGGGGAGATAGGCAAAAATTAGTGGCTCTCAGAGCTATTGGTACTGGACTGAGGCGGGTCAGTCAAGGTGGAGTGGACAGACTGCAGCCCACTCTGCAGGGCTCAAGGAGGGAGCATTGCAGGGGCAATGGGGTGAACAGAGGCTTCATTTCCAGAAGGGGGTGCACTGGAGGAGTAGGATTGAGGGGAGGCCAGCTTTGGAAGTGCTAAGGCTGTGGCACCGTGAGAGCTGTGGGTGGAGCCGGCATGGAGGTAGTGAGACAGGAGTTCCACCGCGTTCAGAGGAAACCCTGGGCTGCTTCCGAACGATGCCCAGCAGGGCCCCACGCCCACGAGGTGGGCCACACAAGGCCATTGACCTCAGACAATCACAGGGCTTGAGCTCTGAACTGAGTCTACCATCTGCCCAGAGGCCCAGACTAGCTACAGTCACTGTCACGACAGTTTGAGAACATTAAGATCCAGCCCCAAACACTGCAGTCAGTTGTCAAGAGGGAACCAAAAGAGTTAAATGCATAGTAAGTATCAACATCACCCTATTTATCCCCAAGCTTCCTCTCATATTAAAGTTCGTACACATAAGTCCCAGTATAATAAAATCTGGATTAAGCTGTTGTAGAGCCTAATGGAGCCAAGTCCCTAAGCCAAGTTTCAGTTAATACATTTTAAATGAAAACACACCAGCAAGATTTAGAACAAGGGTCAGGAATCATAAAATAAATACCACAAAAATAATTCTCCATTGTGAAATGACGGGTGTTATGCCCCTGGGAGTCTAAAACTCTTCTGAATCAGTCTTTTCACTTGGAGACAATTAGCCAACCATTGGCAGGCTCTGCTCATACCTTAAGAGAGGGAAAGAGGGAAAAAAATCAGGAAATGAAGCCAGAACTTTGCTTACCTTCATTCCTAAACTTGGTTTTCAGCAAAATATGATTCCCTGCTTCAAGGGAAGAGACTAACGGACCTACAACTGGACAGGAGTAGAGGGTTAATGCCTGAGAAAGAAGGACACTGCTCTGAAAACATTTAGAAACTTCTAGAAGCTGAATGAACTCGTGTCTCTGGGGATGCCTTTGGTCTCTGAGAGCTATAGGTGGTGGCTAGACAGTAAACCCCGTCCCTTTAAGTCCAATCTCATTTTGACTCCTGTTGGAGAACTTGCTGTTCTTGGGGAAGACAACTTCACTACAAAGATTCTTTGTGGTGGTCATAGAAAGCGTGGGTCACCTTGTCAGTTGTGGGGTTTGTGCCCACACTCTTTTCAAGCCTTCACAGGCACTCGGTGTTCCTAGATAATACTGGAACAGTACTGGTCAGCACCTGAAAGGCCAAGTGGCTAAAACTTCTCTTCAGCAGCAGAGAGCTCTGTGCTCCAAAGAGCAGTGCCCTTCTACCCGGCAAAGACCGGGCTGGGCACCATGTTTAAATTCCTGCAGAAGACCTGCCTCAGAGTGTGTCCAGGCTCAGGGTGGAAGCCTCCCTGGGAGGCCTTGCATTCTTCATGTTTCTCAAAGGGAGAGACCCCAGGAGGAGAGTGCCACTGTCTTGGGACTGGCTGAGTGTCAGCCTCCCTGCCAGTGCCCACCGCACGAGGACTAACTGAAATGCCCCTTCACATTCCCAAACTTTCCCCTAGACGGTCGACACCTGGTAAAAACCACTTCCAGGGGAAATTCCAGGGAAGAAGGGATTAGGGACCCAGGACAGTGCCTCTTTTCTAGCTCTGAAACACCCAAGCCAAAGTAACGGAGATCAAGGAATAACTGTTCCCAACCCTGCAACCTGGAAGCCGTCTGCAGCCTCTGCCCTCCAGGACCGTCCGTGGTGCATCTCGATCCCTTAGTGATGTCCAGAGCTTTCCCCTGCATGTCTCCCCATGACATTTTGTCTCTGGGATCGACCACCCTTCCTGAGTAGCCTAAGGGTGGTTAGCTGTGTTGTCACCTTTGCCACTTCCCATGGGCCTAGTGACAGTACTTGCCACCCCTCTTCCTTCCCTCATGGTGGAGACACCTAGAAAACAGCCAGAAAGAGCCATCATCAGCAAATGCTCCAGTGGGATTCTAGGTGTCATCTTATGTGTCTTGAGTATGAGGAACATATCCAGTTTGCCTCTCTAAGCAGAGCAGCTGGGGGTAATGGCCAACGTCGTGACTGATGGCCTAACCATTTGGAACAGAAACTCCAGCCACCAGACCAGCGCTCGGATGAACATGGCTGACATCCGAACTGAATTCTGACAAGATCCGGTTTCCACATTCTTCTGTGTCAAAGTGGCCATAACGAATGCAAAATGGAGGACTTCATGTTGATGAGCATGAGGCTGTTAGAGAGAGAAGTGACAGCTTGTGAGCTGTGTTTACAGTGGCACACATACTCTGGTCTCAAGACCACAGGTGATCCCAGGTGGGCAAGATTCACCAAGAAAGAGGACGCTCTCCTGCGGGCTTGCACAATGAAGCATTTGTGAAATTCAAGATGAATTGGCAAGGGCAAAAGAGCAGGATCACGGCCCAACGTGGGTGATTCTCAGTCTCATAGTTAGGCCAATGGACCATAGCAAGCGATCTCCAGGCCAAAACATTAGTACCATTTGTCCTAATTAAATCAGCTCTGAAGGGGGTCTGGGGCATGGCTGTGAGCTTTGGGAAAACCTCTGGACAGCCAAGCAGTTTATAGCCACCAGGTCTGGCTCAGATAAAATAAACAGCAATCGACATCTTGGCCTTGAATATAAACCTAAACTTTTAGGGAAGTTATTTTCCAAAGTTGGATCTTTGTTTTTCTTCATACATATATAATCTTTTTTTTTTTTTTTTCATTTTACGAACATTGCTACTATTGGCCTCTAGCCAGGTCAACTCTGCCAAGAGCAGGAGAGCTATGAGAAAATCTAGTTTTTTAACATTTCCAAACTGACTTGAAACAGAAGGTACAAAGAATATAGACAGAGGGAAAGAAAAAGGGGGGGATGTATGAGTTGGGGGCCTTGTAAAGAGATGTAGCAGAATTAATCACAGAGTGTTGCAGGTGAGGAAAGGAAAGGAACCGTTAATGGAAAGTCCACATTTCATGGCTGAAATACAGAAGAATGTTGGAAGCTTCAATGCATGTGGGGGGTCTGTACCACTTGCTTCTTTTAATAACATCCTCAAAGCTCATGTTCAAGTTCAAAACACCACAGAAAGGGTTTGTGTCCAGCATTTCACCAGCTCAAGTCTTTTCTCCTAGTCCTGCTTTCTACCCTCCAAACCCTAAGAACTTGGTTTTGCTGTTTATCTACCTAGAATCACCTACTTTCTCTCTTCTGTGAATCGGGGACACTCTAGGATAGCCTGACTTTGATCATCTCAGCACCCATGTCCATGACCCACTCTCCACCCCCACATCACACCATCAGCCCATCCTATGATCTGCAGCCTTGGATAGAGATGCCCAACTTGTCATTTGACCTAAGACTAGAACCCACAGTGCACCAGGCTGAGTCAGTGTTCCTGAACTAAGAGGGAGCAAAGACAAGACAAGGGAAACAGGAGGGGAGCTTGTTGGGGAGAATACAAGTTTGTTTTCAAAACAGTATGACACCCGAGCAGACATACCCAGGAGACACTTAGAAGTGGAGTCCAGAGCTCAAGAACTCAGGTAGAGATAAATGCTGTATCGATCCATGGTGGTGCTTCGTGTGAACAATTTTCATCCCCACCTAGAATTTATCTACATTTTCATTCATTTTTACATTGTCTTCACCCCTCATCTCTGTATTCAGGATGAATTACACACCTGTAGTCATGCCTCCAATTCCTTCCCGTCTCCTTAGGAATCTTGTTCCAACAAGTAGCCCCTTTCCTGTATCTTCAATTGTCCTTTACCACCAGCTTTGAACCTTCACTCTACAAATGTGTCCAAATCTCCCATATCCTCTAAAGCAACAACAAATTAATTAACTAGAAAGAAAAGTGTCCCCTGGTCTGACCCTGGTTCTCCCCACAGCCAAGGCTTTGCTTTCATGTTCTTGGCTTTCCCAAGAAGAAAAGAGATTTGCCGAGAAGAAGAATAGAGAATCACTGTCTTTACTTCCTCATTTCCCATCAACTGCTCTCTCCCTGGGGTTGCCAATAATCTCTGTGTCTCCAAACCCAAAGGATCTGTTTCAGTTCTCATCTCGCTGGACACTTCCACATCTAACATTGCTCGTTCTTGGAATTCTCGGTTCCTTTGGCCTCCATGACTCCTATTTTGTGGTTCTCCTTATTATTCTTTGATCTTTCCCTGTTGACCTTCTTTGAAGAGCTCTTCTGCTACAACCGCACTGGTATTTCTCATAGTTTCAGCCTTGAACCACATCTTCACTTCCTCAACACACTCCCCTGGGTGATCTCTGTCATAGATTTCTCATTTGATTCCATTAGCATCAGAGAACACCTTCCACATAATTTCATTTCTTTTAGATTGTAAAGACTCATTTTATGCCCCAGCATATACCCTATGTTAAAGAACATTCTATATTCAAATAAAGAATGTTCTGTTGTTGTGAGAAGTTTTCTTTAAATCTCAGTTATATCATCTTGCTGGTATGTTGCTCCAGTCTTCCATACGCTTATTGATTTTCTCCTATCAATTTTCAGAAGGTTGTGTTGATATCAACTATAATTCCAAGTCTGTCCATTCTCTTTTTGGTTGTTTTTGCTTCATAGTTTTTAGAGCACTGTCGTTGAGGGATATGCATTTAAAGTTGTTTTACCTTCTTTTTAGGTTGATATTTTTATCATTATGAACACTTTCTCTTTATCTTCTTCTTTATTCCTTGCTCAAAAGTCACTTTGTGGGGCTGGGGTTGTGGCTCAGTGGTAGAGCGCTTGCCTAGCATGTGTGAGGCACTGGGTTCCATCCTCAGTACCACATAAAAATAAAACAAATAAAATAAAGGCATTGCGTCCATTTACAACTCAAAAAATATTTTTTTAAAAAAGTCACTCTGTCTTGTTACATATGGATTTCCAATTTTTCCAGCACCATTTGTTTAGGTTATCTTTTTTCCAGTAAATGTTTTTGGTGCCTTTGTCTAGTATGAGATAACTATATTTATGTGGGTTTGTCTCTGTGTCTTCTATTCTGTACCATTGGTTTACATTTCTGTTTTGGTGCCCATTGAGCTACACAATATCATGCTTAAGCAAAATAAACCAATCCTCAAAAACCAAAGGCCAAATGATTTCTCTGGTATGCAAATGTTAATTCACAATAAGGTGGGGGCTAGGGAAGAATAGAGTTACTTTGGATTAGACAGAAGGGAGAGAAGGGAGGGGAGAGAGTATAGGTGAAGGAAAGATAGTAGAGTAAATTGGACTTTACTAACCTATTTGCATATATGACTGCATGTAATGTGTAATTCTTTATCATGTACAACCAGAAGAATGAGAAGTTATACCCCATTTATGTATAATGTGTCAAAGTGCATTATACTGTCATTTGTAACTAATTAGAACAAATTTTTAAAAATTGAAAAAAAGTCACTTTGATATTAATAGAGCCAATGCAACTTTCTTTGGATTTCTGCTAGTAGAGTATATATTTTTCCACTCTTCCCCCAACTGAGCCTTCTTATAATTTTTATTGGTTAAGAAAATTTCTTTCTATTACTTGTTGGCAAAAAAATTATTAATTTTGGATGCTGAATTTTGTCAAATGCATCTTTTTATATGATCATATGTGGGTATTCTTTGTAATACTAATAAATTGTAATCATTGCTTCTTTTTTTTTGGGGGGGGGGGTTCTGGGGATTGAACTCAGGGGCACTCAACCACTGAGCCACATCCCCAGTCCTATTTTTTATTTTATTTAGAGACAGCGTCTCACTGAGTTGCTTAGTACCTTGCTTTTGCTGGGGCTGGCCGGGAACTCTCAATCCTCTTGCCTCAACCTCCCAAGTTGCTGGAATTATAGGAGTGCACCACTGTGCCCAGCTCTCTTTGCTTCTTTTTTGCTGCAGTCTGGCTGGGCACAATTCAGGAGCCACTTGTCAAAAGAAACTAACTTTATTTTTAGAACTACAAACGCCAAGCAAAACAGCTCCTCAGGAAAAGAAACCCTCAGAGCCCAACTGCCACCACCGGCTTCCACAAGCCTCTCACCCACACAAACCTCACCACCTCCCACAATCCTCCTGCTCTTGAGGCCGATTGGCTGGGTCGCATGGGCGGAGCCAAAGAAGTCCCCCAATGAGCAGCTCCGTGGTCTGAAAGGGCAGGGAAACAGCCCAATGAGCAGCTCCGTGGAGGAGCCAATCAGCTAGATGTTGCTGGGGCCGCTGTGAGCCAATCATCAGCCGGCAGCTGGAAGTTTGCTGGGGCCCCTTTGGCTGTGGCTCTCAACCCTTTTTCATTATTTATTTATTCTACTTTGTTATACACAATGGCGGAATGCAATTCATTTCATATTATGCACATAGATCACAATGTTTCAAGTCACTGATTGTACACAAAGTATTTTCACACCATTTGTGTCTTCATACATGTACTTAGGGTAATGATGAATAACTCATTCCACCATCATTCCTACCCCCCTTTTGTGCTTTTATATATAAAGAGAGTTTCTTGTTGGCAACATATAATGAGTTCTTGCATTTTTAACCAGTCTGATGATCCCTGCCTTTTAATTGGGATGTTTAGATCATTTATACTTAATTTAATTTAATTGCCTATGTGCAGAATTTCAGTTTGCCATCTTCCTGTTTATCTCCTAATTCTGCTTTCTATTCTTTCTTTCCTTTCCCATATTTACTTCTTTGTTTATATTAATTGAGAATTTTTATGATTCATTTTATCTCTACTACTGGTAAGAAATTAAGAGGTAGAAATAAAAGTGAATGTGGTGTTTTGGAAGCCAACTGAAGGGAATGTTTCAATAGGAGTGAAATCATAAATAGAAACATAAAAGTGAGTACAGGATTTGATATTGTGAAGGTAAATCTGGGGACCATAACAGGAACAACCTCAGTGAAGTGATGGGATTATAAATTCAATCTAAATGGAATGGGAAGAGAAGAAAAGTAGAGACAGATACTATGGACAACTCAAGAAGTCTTGCTGAATAATGGAAGCAAGAGAATATGATGGTAATTCAAAAAGATCATAGCATCAATAGAGATTATTCTCAAAGAAGGGAGATATTATAACATGTGTGAATCCTTAGATAATGAGCCTATAAAGAGAAAGGGGTGGACAGGTGTACTTTAGAGGAGAGAGGAAACACAGCCCTTATGAAATGAAGATCGGAGGGTTTCAGACCACCAGTGGAGAGACCTAAGTTTGGTAGGAAAAAAGGTCCTATTGGCCACTTGTAAAAGGAGAAGCAGCAAATATATGGGATAGATTTCAGGTTGGCTGGTAATTTTTTGATGGGAAGAGAAGGGAGTTCTTGTATTCTCAAAAATGGACGAGCAGAGATCAGCAGAGAGTGGGTGTATATGGAAAGCACTATAGCAAAACATCAAATAGGGCACAGTGTCTGGGGATGGAGATGAGTTCACAGAGAGGGATCAGAGAAGTCTTTATCATTTAATCTGGGTCTTGTTGGAAATGAAATTTAAATAAGTACGTGTTCATTCATTGGCAAAGATTTCTGCAGAGATTATGGCCACCATGAGCGAGTTGTACTGTGAGTGAAACAAAGTCATCACCCTCCAAAGCCACTAGACAATACTTAGAAGGGGTTTTCCAATGAGAGGAAATAGCAGTACAAGGGGAATAACCAATGAGAGATAAGGGGAAAGGGGAGGTGATAGCAAATTATGGAAGACCAAAGGCTTGGAAACCTAAGAAGTAACTAAAGATTTCTTTGACTGAGTCATAACAAGATTGAGCTTTATAATGGGCTTCTCATCAGAGCTGATCTATCCCAAGGAGGCCAGGAAGCTGGAGACAGAGACAGGCCTCCCACTGCTGAAGGGTCTGAAATTGGAAGTTTTGAAATTATGACCACATGAGCCTATACATTCAGTCCTGGGAATGCACTGAAAGAATTGAGAGAAGATCATAGTCATTCAGCTGACTTTAAACTTATGTCCTAATATTGCTCCCTATAACCCATAATCTTCATGAAATAATACTTTTTTATAAATCCTTTCATTACCTTTGTGAATGATGATATTAAATTTGCATTTTTAGTTAAGCGTATTGACTCATTAAAAGGAAATATTTAAAATAGTCCACCAACTGGGGAATGTGGAGAATGTGGAGATGTATGTGTGTGTGTGTGTGTGTGTGAGAGAGAGAGAGAGAGAGAGAGAGATCCTTAAAAAAAGGAAAATGATAAAGACCCAACCACTGGATCACTGAGACCCTCTGCTTGGAAACAGCATTATTACCTTTTATGACCTGATAATAGCTTGCTTCTTTCCAGTCTTTTATGATATGCAAAGAAGCATCAGCTGATTAAACAGATGGTAAATTCTTGCAGTTCTTTCATTAATGTCAACTCTGGCTTTATCATGTTAGCAATGGTTGCATATTATAACTCATGCTGCCTTTGCAGACGCTCTGTACCAATTAATAGAATTTAATTCCAGTCCAGTGACATTTTTAAAAGGTTCTCAAAGTAAACAATTTGATACAATTTAATTATGATGCTTTGAAATTCAACTAAGATTAATAGAGTTAAAGAATACACATAAAATTCTTGACAGACACAAAGTTATTACCAAATGAAACTGTCATAGGAATATTAAAGATACTTATTTGAATTTCAGTCAGCACTGGGAAATGAAGCCAGTGCGCAGGCAAAATGAGAACACACATCAAGCAATGCTGAGGGTAGGAACTGATGTCCCCAGAGCCCAGCTCCATATCCTCCTCCATCTGCCTTCTCCACAGGACCAGAGGAACCCAGCAATAGAGTGGTTGAATATCTGCTCAACAATAAAATAATTTATTGATATAGGCTCATCCATCTAGGTTGACACGAGTCCTGCTCTCACTTTCTGCCGGTGAACGCTGCACAGTGGTCCCCACCATCAGCAATTTCACCCTCCACGGTTCCAGTTTCATCAGGCAGCTATGATCCCAGAACATTAAGTGCAAAGTTCCAGAAATAAGTGATTCCTAAGCTGTAAGTAACAATAGTATATGGCTTTAACTGCTTTGTTTTGTTACTACTGTTGTCAATCTTTTGCTGTGCCTAATTTATAAATTAAACTTTATCATAGGTAGGTATGCACAGAAAACACGAAGGTACTAACCAGTTTCAGGTACCCACTAGGGGTCTTGGATTGCATACCCCCCCATAGATAAAGGGGTACTACTATAAAGAGTGTATCATAACCCAGTCACCTCTGCTCCTCTTTGCTTCTGTCTGTTTTAGTAGAATGACCCATTTTTGTACATGAGACACTGAGAGGGATTTTCCAAGAATACCTGAAGTATGTTCTCAGAAGTATGTTCTCAGAGGACCTAGAACGTTCTCAGACCCTGACAGCCTGACATACCCGCCCCTTCCTCTAAGAGAATACACAAGCTCTTTTCTTGCAAACGGCTTTGAATCCTGAGTTTGGCCCTGGGTCTAGCCTCTTCTAGAGTTTTCCCTCTTCTTATTCCCCATCTCCATTGCCTCCACCTCTCTCTATGCCTCAGAAGCACAACTTAGAACAGCAAAGACCCCAAAGAAAGCGCAGGGAGAGTGTATCATCCAGGAATCCGGGTGGAGGGGTAAACACAGCGGGGGGAAAAGTCACCACTCCAAGAGTGACAAAAGTGATCAAGGGACCCGCTAGGGTCCCAGAGTGGTCTTCCACAGGACCACAGCTGTGGGTTCATGTCAGCTGCCACATGGGCAGAGCAAGTTGTGCCCATATGCGTCAGTCAGGAGAGGGCTCTGGAAATCAGGAAGAAGTGTCAACTTTATCCCAGGACCATCGTCAAGACATCTGGAGAAGAGCTGAGGGTGAACAAAGGAGAAGGGGTCTCATGGCAGGCTTTTGTTTCCTAGAGCTGCTGTAACAAATTAGCACAAACTCGGGGACTTAAAACAACAGGGAGTGGTTTTCTCCATTCCAGAAGGCAGAAACCCTCCTGAGGCTCTAGGGGAAGAGGCTTCCCTGACTCTCCCAGCTTCTGGGGACTACAGGCCTTCTCCCCTGTAGCCTCTGCCACCAACTCCATAGAGCCGTCCTCTTTGTGTCCGTATTCTCTTTTTCTCTCCCTTATAAGGGCATTTGTCATTGGATTTAAGGTCCATCCACATGATCCAGAGTGATCTCATCTCAAATTGCCTGCCTTTACTTAACTATAGCTACAAAGACTCTTTGCTAAATAAAGTCACATTCAAAGGACCCAGGACATGACCATATCTGTCTGGGGGCCACCATTCAGCCCACTGCATTGAACAGGTTAAAATGCTTGACTCTCCTAAGCGTGAAAGAGCGGACACCCAGCAGGGTGCTTTGGTGCCTGATGGTGACAGGTAGGTATTTTCCTACAGTGGCACACACAGGAGTGGGAAGATCGGGCCCTTACTGGATTTCAACTTTGCACACCTGAAAAAGCACAGAAGCCCGGGCCCCACCCCAGACTTACAAAGTGGGAATCTCCAAGGAACGAGATCCAGATGTCCGGATCGTTCAAGTTTCTCTGGTGATCCTAACAAGTAGCCAGAACTGAGAGCCCCTGGGCTTGGCTCAACAGGGAGAGGTATGGCACTGCTTTCCCTACCCCCAGCAACACCCACCCCCCAACCCTGGGATCCAGCCTCAGAGATCTATGTTCCCCCTCAAGCCCACTGGCCCAAGCAGGCATTTCCCAGCATTCAACTGCAAAAGATGTACTTTGGGGACCTTCCCCTCCAGAGCAGGATGAGAAGACCTTCCCAGCTTCTCTTGCCACAAGTAAATGTCTGTATGTCTCCCAGACACACGTGCGCAGGTGCACACACACACACACACACACACTTCCCTGCCCCCAAGTGACTGACCCTTCTTTCTGTGTATGAGATCCTTCTCCCCAAACATGGATATTCCGACCAATGCTCCAGACTCCACCGAGAACGCTTAGTTTTCCTGAAGATGCCCTCCCAGATGAAAACCACATCTTTACCTGAATCAGACTGTTTCTTCTCTAATTGGTTTATACATGAAGTGCTAGATCAAATGCAAAAGAAAGGAGTCCGTTCATTAGAATTATCAGATTTATATTGAAAAGAAAATTAGATCTGCATTTTATCTAAAACAAACAAAGTCTCAGCTAATGAAAAATGCATCAAATGGGGTTTTTAATGATGCATAAAGATAATTTAATTGGTTTTAATATCACTCTCTTTTACACAGGTGACATCAAAGGAAGCAACAGTTAACCAGAAATGAAGCTGAACCAGATTGTCTTTAAAACGACCAAGTAATTCACATGGTGAAATCACCAGCTTGGACTCATTGACACTTTCACTCCAAGTGACTCCCCAGACTTCACACCAATCAGTCTAGGTGCTACAGGCAAAAAGCAGACCGGACAATGCCCCAGTGTTGAGAACCAGGAGAGGATGACAGGAGACTTTTCAAGGTTGTCATCCTGACTTTACAAAAGAGAAAAGTGAAGATGAAGTTAAGAAAAAAAAAATTCTCCCAGTTAATGCTGATTTTGAGTTGATAGAAAGAGAGGGAAGACCGTGACAGGGCTCTGGGGGGTCATGATGGGGGGCCCAACGTTCCCAGAGAAGACTGTCAAATGAGGACATTCTTTCTCAGAATCACTGCCTACCCAAAGGTCATCAGATAATAAATAATCCACTTATGTTATATTTATATATATTTATAGTACCATGGTATGATAGTCATACCTTCTGCCTTAGAGATTTTCCTGGACCTTCTCTTGGGCCCCAATAGAATTATAAGCCTCTTGTTTGAAAAATAGGGGGTGACCCTGTGACATAGGTAGGCCAATGAAACAGCAAAGGAAGTGATGTGATCACATGATTTGCATTGACCAATGAAATGGCAGAAGAAATGATGTGTGTAACTTCCAGCTAGGGCATTTAATAGCCTACACGTGATTCGCTACTTTTCCTCATCCACTGCCTTGGTGACCATCGGTATTTCCCATGATGGCTGCTCCACCCACCTGGCTCCTAGAATCACGGCATGAGACAAGCAACAGGTTAATCCACAATGGAAAGCTTCCATAAGCAAGAAATAACTCCATCTTTACTGTTATAAATCATAGAGATGTTGTTACGTCTTACCAAGCCTACCTGGATTTGCCATCCCTTGGACATCAGGCCACACCTGCACATTCAGAACACACCCAGGAACCACCAATGGAGGCTGGTGAAGACCTGTGGATTAGCCAAGGCTTAGCCCAATGGAGCATGCCAGGTAAACCTGAAGGAGAACATGGTCCCAGGTGCTATTCCTATTAGTTTACCTAATGCAGCTTAATAAATAATCTCCAAACTTAACTCTGGCTCGAGACTACTCATGAGGTTGCAGTCAGATTGGTCAGGGCTGTAGGTTCATCTGAAGGCTCGTCCGGGGTCAGTTTCTAGCTTACTCATTCATTTGTTGGCTAACCTCGCTTACCACAAGGATTTCGCCACAGACCTACATCAAATATGGCAGGTGGATTCCTAAAGAATGAGCCACATGAGAGAAAGAGCACCCGGGATGGAAGTCACGGTCCTGTTGTCACTGTCTCAGAGTGACATCCCTTCACTCTGTCCTGTTCTGTTAGTTAGAAGGGAGTCAATAAGACCAGCTCACTCTCAAGAAGAGGGAATTAGCAGCTGTACTAGTGCATGACTATACTCTTAGCTTTTCAGGCAGGAGAATCACAAGTTCAAGACCAGCCTGGAAAACTTAGTAAAATCCTGTTTCAAAATTTAAAAAAAAAAAAAAGTGGGGGATGGGGATGCTACTCAGTGGCAGAGTGCTGGCCTGGCATCCATGAGGTCTTGGGTTCTATACTCAGTACCTCCAAAACAAAAAACAGTCGAGAGTCACAGAATTACACGACAGCATAAATACTAGGATGCAGGAATCATTGGGGATCATCTATGTTTTTCTGTTTTCCCCTATGTTCACTCCACAAATAAAGTGGTGCTAATACTCTATCCCAAGGTCAAGTTACCTATTGGGACTCATCAACACACCACATATCTGCTCCTGAATGCTCCACAACGGCTTATGGAGTTGGCAAAATCATGTCAGATCCACATACAAGAACATCACCTAGGACCCCCCTGTCTAGACCTACCCCTAGCTCCAACACACACAGGCTTCAAAGAAAATACCAAATTTGTTAACCAATATAATATATATATATATCATGCTTTTTGGCGCCAGACTCTATTTGGATCTTGATTTTGCCAGGTAGTTGTTGGGTGACTTTAGCCTGGTTACTAGCCTCCCTCAGCCTTGGTTTCCTCATCTGTAGAATGGAACTTCTCTCATAGGTTTGAGGATTAAAGAAACCAATAGGTACAGTACTTAGAACAGTGCCTGGCATGCAGCAAACACTCGGTAAATGTTAATAATCTGTTTATGTTGTTTGCGGTTGGAAATAAAGACAGAAAATCTATCCCAGTAGTGTAAGACGACTTAACCTGCTGATTCTACCACATGGTACTCATTCTTCTCCATAATAAATAAACCATCCCGTGCTGGTGGGGTGGGAAGGAATCTATCCTTAAAATGGGGTTGATGCTAATCGTCTGCCCAAACTTCCTTCTCAGTAGCCATGGGCCTCTGAAACTGGTGTTCAAGCATTTTTCAAGAAGACAAAGATTTTTCCAAAGAAGGCTGCGTCCCTTCCACCGCATGTTAACGCTCAGCCGTTCCAGCTTTGCTTGGACCATCAGGAGCCATGGAAGTGGCAGGAACACAATAGTTGGCTTTGTGTGTCTCTCCTAATCTCCAAAACAGATGCAGCTTGGACAGCCTCCACCCAGCCATCTTCAGGAGGCCCGGAGCCCCAGCACTCTGGCACACGGCGATGTGCTCCCAGTGAGCAGGATCCCCATAAATTAGGCAACTGATTGAACCCCCAAATCTGCAGCAGGGGGATTCTTGGCAGAAAGTTCCCATTTGCTGGCATAGGACGTTTTGTCTAATGATTTAGTCCTGTAAAGGCCACATGGTATGAAGTAAGCTGGGTGACAACAAAAGAAAGGCCGGGTCTGAATGTGCTGTCCTGTGCATGTGGAGCATATGTCTCCTGTCTGGTCCCTTGGCGAACTTGAAAGCAAGAGCAAATTTTGGCAAATTCCTCCCAGCGGACTCCAGTCCTAGAAAGAAAGCCAAGCCAGTAGACGATGCAGACAGGGCCGTGAGGAACTGGGACAGCCTCTGGGACCTGGGCCCGCCCTGGAGCCCCATGGAAAGCCCCAAGGGCCCGGGACCACCTCAACACCCTGTCGCCTCCTGCCACTGGGAAGCCTCCATTCGCCCCCTGCGCTACACCTCTCAGGGCTCCACCACACCAGGGCTCAGTGACAGCCCCACTTGGCTTCTTGTTCAATCCAGGGAATGCTTCTCTTTGTCCCCAGGTTCTCTGCTCCCCAAGCTTGGGTGCTTATCAAACAGCCGGACAGCTGAAACAATATCAGCTTGAGCCCTGTCCCCTGCGCTGACTCAAAGAGGAGGAAGGTAGAGCAGCCCGTGATCTCTGTGGTCGCCCTTGGCTCTGTGTCTTCCAATTGGATATGTGGATGGGGGTAAGTCCAGAGCAAAAGCCCCACACTGCCACCGATAATCCCAGAGCAGACCGGTGCCCCGCTCCTGTTGGAATCCGTCTTCCCTTCCTCACCCACAAGATGGGAGAGGCCCCCAAGCTCCAACTCCCAGCACCTGGAAGATTAGCCTGGAGAGTGCTTAGAAACTCCCAGAAATGGGGCAGGGGCAGTTTGTCACCCAATGAGTAAATAAACTCATACCGTCTTAGAGGGAGCACACTCAGCGATGAGCCAAATCTGGTGTGTGTGCGCGCACGTACGTGTGTGAGTGTGTAAGTGAGTGCATTGTGTGTATGTGCCAGTGTGTGTGTGTGTGTGTGTGTCTCTCTGTCTGTCTGTCTGTCTGTCTGTCTCTGGATCCACCTTTCCAACAACTATTGATACTAAGCATAAAAGCATTTAACTTGGGATCAGGAAAGAAAATTATTATAAAGGACATTTTGGGGGACATTAGTACAATTTTTATCTGGGCTGTATGGTACATATTAATTATTCTATCCGTATTAAATCCTGTGAATTTAATAATTAGACAGTGATTAAGACAATGCATGTCTTTATTCTTAGTATTTAGGGAATGAAGGATCGTGGCATCAGTGGCTTATTGTCAAATGTTTCTGTAAATAACAATAACTATCCACAAGGAGAGAGCTAAAACACATGTGGCAATGTTAACCATTGGTAAATGAAGGTCAAGGGCAAACAGACAGCCACAGCAGTATCGCCACAACTTTTCTGCAAACTTTCAAAACACAAAGGTAAAAATAAAATGAAATCAGAAATTCTAAAAATAATTGTCTAGGGTTTTTGAAACATCTTAGTTTGGGATTTAAGGCTGCGGGTGCAAGGGCAGGTGAGAGCCTCTGGGTCTGATTAAGTTCACCAGCCCTCTTGGGTTTCAGCGCATCACAACAAGAACCAAAGAGCTGAGCCAGCTGTGTTTTGCTGGAGAAAACCCAATGGAGGAGGCCTGGTCTGCCCTCCAGGTCTGCCCTCCAGGAGTCCACTGGCAGCAGGGAGAAAGGCAGGCATAGGCACCATTGCCATTCGGAGCTCCCCAAACAGAGCCCTGGAGGCTGGACCTGCTTCTCAGGAGCATCCAACCCAACTCCTTCTAGTTGCAAATATGGCTGCTGCTTCTCCTGCTTCTCTCCCTGCCAGGCACTAGCATCTTCCTTCCTTCCTTAATTTCTGGACCTGGTCATCAAAAAGGGTGAGGCTAACCACGGGCCCATGCCCCAGGAGGCAGAAATGCTGGGCCCTTGGCTACCTGTGGGACATGACCCAGGCCAATGCCTCTGCTGACCACACCAGACCTCAGTGTGGATGTCCGAGATTGGAGACTTCACAGCTGGGGGTATTGTAGTACCACTACCTTCTCTCATCATCGTGATAATCTCCAACAGAAACGTCCTTACAGACTGCAAAAGAGTAGGAATCTGCTGCCACTCTGCAGGGAGACGGGATGTCTCTGGTCTTCTCGGATGGAGGGGTGCTGCCCACCAGGAGGGCGACTCAGGGCAGTGCACTCCTCGCCTGGCTCTTTCAAAGATGTGGCTCCCCCTTTCATCAAGATGGCAACCGCGGTACCCCGTAAGGCTCTAGAATGCCCTGCTCCTCTAGAGTTCTTTTGTTTTCTTCTCTTTCAACTTCCTCCACTTTCAGGTAACTGGGGGCTCTTTGGGGTACAAAATATCCAGGAAAGAGAGAGGCCAGGGCTCCACTTCCCAGTCCTTCTTGCCCTGAGACAGCCTTATGCTCAGAAGCACCAAGGAGGTCCCAGGTCTCCAAGGGCCCCAGCTCTCTCTCCTTGGCCTTGGAGGGCAAGCAGTTCCCCCAGGAGACCACAAGGGGGAGACAACTTTCTCCACCAAGGTCAGCAGCAGGAAGGCCTGGTGTGCCCCCAACAAGTGCCTGGAAAATGAACGAATAACCTAAGAAGGCATATTACATGAGGTCAGGATGAAAAAACAATCCCTCCCACCCTGTTCTCTCTACATATTAGTCCCCAGAGTAAGTCAGCCCTTTGGGTTGATGGCTGGGTCCATCCCATATTTCAGACTTTCACCCTTTCCATTTTGAGATTCAAAATGTCCCCTTTTGGACCCCATCCACGTTCCTTGTCTGCTTCTCCCTTCTTCTTTCTTTATCCTAAGTATCCATTGTTGTTCCATCAATGTCCTCAACTGTGACATCCGATGCAGGAAGACGATCCCTGCTTCCCCCATCACTTCTGGGCCCTGGTCCACCCTCTGGGGCCCCACACCCTTCTGCGCCGTCTCCACTCGTCTTCTTGGACAGAAGCCTAGACCACACCAGGCCCTGTATTGGGGAGCCCCAAGGAGCCTCTCCTTACACCTTCCCACACTCAGAGGAATCGTCCCGGATCACATGGGTGTCTCCCCAAGAATGTGGAGAGTGAGATAATGCAGAGCCCACTCCTGACCCACCAGGACCCCGGACACAGCCCTGACCAGTTTACACCCTCCACCTTCCACCCAGCCAGAGGGTGACGATGAGGCTTCAAAGAGAGAATGTTCTTGAAAGCACCTTGAGTGGTGGGAAGATATTATTAGTAAAGGTTGCTAATGTTATTTTTTTTTTAATGCACTTTCTTTTTTAGAGCAATTTGAGGTTCACAGCAAAACTGAGTGGCAGGCACAAGGAGTTCTCATAAGCCTGGTTCCTACACATGAACAGCCTCCCACATGGTCAACATCCTGTGCCAGAGCAGTGCTTTTGTTACAACCGACGAACTTACATTGATCCGTCATTATCGCCCAGAGCCCACGGTTCACGCTGGGACTCACTCTTGATGTTGTACAGTCTACGTGTTGTATTAATGCATGACATGTACCCACCGTTATAGTGCCACAGTAGTGTCACTGCCCTAAAGATCCTGTGTGTTCCACCTACCCAGCTCCACACCAACCCAACCCCTGGCAACCACGGATCCTTTTCACATTCCCGAAGTCTCACCATTTCCAGAATGTCACGTAGTTGGGATTGCAAAGCAAGCAGCCTTTTCAGATTGGTCCCTTTCACTTCATGATCTGCATTAAGGTTCTATCATGTCTTTTGTGACTCCTTAGTTCATTTATTTTTAATAATATTCCATCGTCTGTACCACAGTTTATTCACTCAACTGCTGAAGGACATATTGGTGACTACCAAATTTGGGCAGTTATGAATAACGCTGCTATAAACATCTGTGTGCAGGGTTTTGTGTGCAAATGTTTTAAGCTCACGTGGCTAAGTATCAAGTGGCACAATTGCTGGATCCCAGGGTAAGAAGGAGTGCTATTACGAATTCTGTCTTCCAAAGGCTCCTCCTCTCTGTTCCCAGCACTCTGGGGACTTTAGAGAGCCCTCAGAGTGGTTTGCTAGTGCCACTGCCCCCAAAGTCCCAGTGTCTGTATTTTCTTACCTTTTAAAATAAATAAACATATATATAGCTTTGTAAAAAAATTTAATAATTAGAGGTTCATATGCAATTGTAAAAATTAATATAGGAACATCCATTCCTCCACTTTTCCCTAACAGTAACATCTTCCTGCATAACTACAGTGCACATTGCAACCAGGAAAATGACTTCAATACGCATGGACCGCTGTCTCTTGAACAGTTCACTTATGGAAGGACTTTACATTATCCCCAGTTTGGGACTATCAACAGAGTTGCCAGGAACAGTTTTGTAGAGGTGTGTGTGTGTGTGTGTGTGTGTGTGTGTGTTGTACATAAGTTTTCATTTCTCTTGGGGAAATGTCCAAGTGTGCAATTGCTGAGCCCATATTAAGTTTTGGGAGAAATTGTCATACCCTTCCAGAGTTGCTGTCCCATTTTATAATTCCATCAGCAACGTGTGAATGATCCAGTTTCTCAGCATCATTGTCTACACCTGGCATTACCACAGTTGTTTGGTTTGGTTTGTTTGGTTGGTTGCAGGATCTCATTATGTTGCTCAGGCTGGCCTTGAACTCCTAGGATCGGGTCACCTCACCTCAGCCTCTGGAGGAGCTGGGCCCACAGACACCAAACCTACCTCGGTTGTCATCTCAGTCATTCTGATGGGTGCCTGGCGACAGCGCACGGTGGTGGTTTCAATTTACATTTCCCTGATGACTAACAATACTGAGCACCTTTTCATGTGTTCATTCACCTGCCACATATTCCCTTCATCCAAATGTCTGTTCACATCTTGGCCCAATTTTTCTTGGTTTTTGTTAGTTGTTTGGTGGATTTTTTTTTCTTTAACTATTGTATTTTGAGAGCTCTTTAAATATTCCAGAGACAAGTTCTTTATTTTAAAAATTCGCAAATATTTTCTCCCAGGTTGTACCTTGTGTTTCCGTTCTCTCCACAAGGTCTTCCACGGAGCAAAAGTTGTAATTTGAAGGAGATAAAATTTACTAATTTAAACCAGCTGCAGTGACACATGCCTATAATCCCATCGACTCAGGAGGCCGAGGCAGAGGATTGCAAATTAGAGGTCAGCCTGGGTAACTTAGTGAGACCCTACCTTAAACTTTTGAAATTTAAGAAGCTGGGAATGTACGTCAGAGATGGAGCACCCCTGGGTTTCGTCTCTAGTACCACAAAATAAATAAATAAATTTCCTTTTTCTTTTCTGGATCATGATTTAAGATCAAGTCAGAAACTCACCATCAATTCCTGAGTCCCCACGCTTTTCTTCTAAAAGTTTCAATATTTTACTTTTTACATCCTAAGTTTAAGTCCATGATAGATTTTAAAGTCCATGATAGATTTTTCGCAGGTGTGAAGGTTGAACTTCAGTTTGGGTGAATGGGTATCAACAGCTCCAGCATCATTTGATATAAAGACCTCCTTCCTTCTCCCACTGAATCAGTTCTGCAACCCTGTCAAAAAAATCTGTTGGACGGCTGGGTCCACTGGTGCACGCCTGTCATCCCAGCAACTGGGGAGGCTGAGGCCAGAGGATCGCAAGTTCAAGGTCAGTTTCGGCAACTAGCAAGACCTTGTCTCAAAGTAAAAACGAATAAAAATAAAAAGGGTTGGGGGTACAGCTCAGTGGTAGAGCACCCCTGAGCTCAGTCCCCAGGACATAGGTATACACATAAGTGTGGGCTACATAGAGTGGAGGCATTCTGTTGACCCTCGCCTCTCCTTTCTCTCCTTAAAACCCCTCCCGCCTCCCAGCACGTCTATGGTGGGACACATCCAAAGTCACGGAGACTCTGGATGGATAGTCACAGCTTCCGGCAGTGGCAAAGGAACAGATCCCTGGCAAACAGTTTCACTTCAGAAAAGCGCTGAAGACCATTTGGGGTGGGGGGGGCGTGAGTGGCCACTGACCCTTAATTAGATGGGAGAGGCATCTTTCCAAGAAGGAGACAAAAGTGGAGTAATTACAAAATGTGAGTTTAATTCCACTTCCCACAGGTCCCTTATGGCTCCTAAGGCTGTGAAGGTCACACCATGGTGTGGCCACAGGGATGTGAGACGGGCCACTCCTGACCACCAGGAAAAGGGCAGCATCTTTTACAGAGTGCCTTGCAGCTGGTGCAGTGTTTCCTTTCCGACGGGCTTCCTTCATTCTCTCTAGTCCTCCTGGGAAGTACCAAGATGGTCACGAGGCTCACCTGGAGCTGAGGAACCAAGTGGGTTTGGTTCTCAGCCAATGTCCCTTCACTTTTCTTTCCTGGCCCTGACCTCTCCTCTGAGGATGCATTTCACCCTAAGCTCCCCAGGGTGGGGCAGACAGAGGGAGGGGAAATGGTGCACCAGAAGCCTTGGCAGGTGAGTTCACCTTCACTCTGCGTCCACCTCGGAGAGGACAGCCCCCACAGAACAGAGCATTCCCTTCGCAACACAGGCGCAGAGCTAGGACTCACAGCTCAAGATATTTATGTAGAGGCAGAATGTCAAAAATCATCACACATTCTCCCAAAGCAGGAGATTGGCTCTTCACAATTTGCCATTCAGTCCTGTTCTCCAAACCACCTTAGAAACAAATCCAGCTCTTCCTCTGCAAAACCTCAGAATCTCCTAGAAACAAAAGCTATTCAAGCCCCTGCACTTGGCCAAGAGATCCTCCAGCCTCTTTCTGGGCCCAGAGCAGCAGAAATGCCCAGCAACCCGTGTGCATGCGGCAAAAGCATCAGGAGGGTCACAGAGGGAAACGAACACAGGCCATCAGCCCTCTGACCCCGTCCCTCCCAGCTGTGTCCCTGAGGCTCATCCCAGGGTGAGCTCCTGTCACAAAGCAAGCCCTACTCACCATCACAAGACAAGCTGGGAGGGCAGTCATAATTAGATTGCCGCAAACACACCACAGTTAATAAGTGACATAAATAACCATATAAATGTCAAGCTGTGAATCTGAAATTTGACAGGACCTTTCAAATCCAACAGAGCTTGGCACAGAAAAGCATTCTCTGAATTTGCACATAATCTGCTTTTTGCAGCTCTTTTGAGAAGGAGCTATTTACCCAGTAAGCATGTTATTCTCCGCCGGAGATTACAGTCATTCCAAGTCAATTAACTGCATTCCAGAGAAAGCAGGAGGAACGGAAAACACGAGATTTGAAGGTTTGGGAATGAGGCAGGAAAGACACAACAGGGTCTTGTAAATTGTGGTTACTAATACTCTGACATGGCCCAGGAGCCTGAACCACCAACACCACCAAGCCACAGAGTTTATAAAGAAAAGTCCACATTGTCGCTAGGATTTTCTCAAGGCCAACTTGATGGAGGCCGCCCAAGCTGACTACAGGGACCCTGCACCAGCTGGTACCCTTGAGTCTGAATCCAGCTCACAGCAGGAGCTGCTGTAAGGAGCCACACACGCTTCCCGAGGTCTCACTAACTCTGGTACCCAAGCTTCTCCCCTTGCTTGCTTTATTTTTTAAATTGAGATAAAATACATGTAAGTTAAAATTACCTGCTTTAAGGCCTACAATTTCGTGGCATTTAGTATATTCACAACTTTGTGCAGTTAACACCTCTATCTAGTTTCCTCAAAGGAAAGCCCTGTTCCATCTACACCTTCCCTCCCCACTTTTCCTACCCCAGCTCCTGGCAACCAACAGTCGACCTTCTCTTTCTGGACATTTCATAAAATGGAATCACTCAACATGCGACCTTTTGTGTCTGGCTTCTCTCACTCGGGGTGATGTTAAAGGTTCATCCGTGTCATGTCATAGCACCTGTCGTGGCTGAGTAATATTCCACCGTATGGACGTACCATGCTTTGTTTATCCATCCATTTCTAGACATTTGGATCGTCTCACCTTCTGGCTACTGTGAATAGTGCTGTTATAAATATTCATATGTAAACTTTTATTTGAATACATTTTCAATTATTTGGGGCATATAACTACAAGTAGAATAGCTGGGTCGTATGGTAATTCTATGGTTAACTTTTAGAACAACCAAACTGTTCTCCTCCTTGCTTTGGAGTACAGTTACATCCTCATTTAAACTGTGTGTCTTTATCATTGTTTCGAACAAGGCAAAGAAGGCTAGCAGTGGCTCCATCCGCCATCTAGGTGCCAGAAGTCCATGTCACCCTGATGTTCAGAATGCAGGTGGAATGCATGAAGGGCTGCTGTTCTGCACACTCTCTCCTGGCGGGAGACCATGAGATGGGGGGAAGAAGAGGGACAGCTGATGAGCCAGTGGTCTCCAAAGAAAATCACACACCGCCCCCCAGGTACATGGACTTTATCCTCTGGGATGCCAGAAGAGCCTACTAGAGCTTCTGCCTATTTTTTTTTTTTTATCTAAAAGATAAGACAAGACTAGTTTTACTCAGGGCTATGAGTTGAATGGTGTTCTCCTTAAAAAGTGACATGTTGACGTCTCAAACCCCAGTGCCTCAAAGTGTGACCTTATTTAGAGGTAGGGTATTTACAGAAATGATCAACTTAAAGTTGGGTTATTAGGAAGGGCTTGAATCCAACAGGTGGTGTCCTCAGTAAAAGGGAAATCTTGGATACACCCACAGAACACCATGTGAAGGCAGATTTCAGTGACCAACAGTAACCCCCAGAAACTGGGAAGGAGGTCCGGAGCAGATGCACCCCCAGACCCCTGGGAACCAGCCCTGCTGACTCCCCTTGGATTTCCAGCCTCCAGAACTGTAAGACAATCTGTGTCTGTGGCTCACACCACCCAGTTGGTGGTGCTGTGTTGGGGCAGCCCTAGAGGTTCACTGACTACTACTTAACCTAAAGGTCCTAGTCCTTCACATGCAGGATACGGAGCCTCTTGGGGGAGTTGCACAGCTCAGAGCATGACAAGCTCTCACCTGGGCAGAGTAACCAGGAGCCATCTACCTGCATGAGGTGACCTGTGGATTAGATCACCTCATCCTCATTGAATCAGTTCTCACAAGATGAATGATGGATTAAGGATTATCAGCTGATTGGTGATGACACTGGTCCTGCCGGTGCAGGAAGCCAAGGAAAAGGCTGAGCTCCCTTGCCTCTGAGCCCCAGGCCAGGTCACCTCCCCCACGGCCACATTACACCATAAGGACATTGGCAAGCTAATCAGATCTGGTCAAAATTCACAAGACTACTTCACATGCATACTTATAACCCTTCTTGTTAACACCCAACCTTAACTCTAAATTCATACCATGCCTTCAGGTGTTATCTAGTGGCAATACAAAAGGGTAGAATTACCAATACCTAAAACACTGGCTATTTTATCTTGTTCCTTCTGTGAGCCTCATTTTTATGTATGTTTTATAGTTCACACAATGTACATTTATAAGTTAACAAAGAGGGAATATGTAAGCCTTTACTGAATGGGGGGTACCTAATCGGAAAGGCATGGAGACCACGGGTTCAAGATGGAGACCGAAGACAGAAGTGGGACAGCAGCTACCCCATCTCAGGAGGTGCTGGCACCTCTATATCTGATCTTCAGCTCGCAGCAGATGCTGTTGAGACACCAGAAGTTCTGGACAAGGAACTGCCCCCAGGGATGACCTGGTCGGGTCTTGAGGTCAGAGGAAGGACTTGAGAGGCACAGGGACCAACCCTGGTGCCTCTGGAGGGCACTAGGAGAGCTGCCTGATAAGCCAGGTGATTCAGTGACCCAGAGCTGGAGAGGAACACCCCAGTGAGCAGGTCCCTGCAAAAAGGTGTTGACCCAGACACTGGGAAGGAGGAAGGAGTTTGTTCTTGACTTTGCAAGGTCACCAAGATTCCCACCAGGAAGAGAACCTGGAAGCATGGATTCCTCCTTCCTGTTGTGTTGAAGGGGGAAAGACTCAGACAATGGAAATAAGCAAATGAAGGTGACCTTTTTAGTGCACTTGAAGGTCAGTAAGAAAGCACATGTTCTTTGGGCAAGTGCAGCTTCATGTGTTTGGCAAATCTTAGATTTACCTTGATGTGCAAGAGTTTAGGCGCAGGTTGAGTGTGGGTGATGGGGGCAGTGCGGACAGTGAGCTGCCTTTCAGAATCCAGGCCCTTTTCCCACCTTCCTGATATGAAACCCCTTCCACCCTCCTCTGACCCAAAAGCAGAAGTGGGTGGGAAGGGCCAGCAAGAAGAAGCTTGAAGGTTTCCAAATTAAAGAGGGAAAGTTTCTCAGGCAAAAATGAAGGAACTGAGGGACTTCACAGAGATAGAGACCTACCTAGGACTTGCAGGCGGTGGGAGGATGGCGGGAAGTAGAGGTCACAAATGATGCCCCATATTGTGAGCAGTAAACCCGACATGCACAGGGAGAATTAGCTAGTGACAAGCACTAATTGGGCTTCTTCTGATGCTATATATTCATGCACCTGATACTGCAAGCCCAAGGTCAAGAGCAGATGGGACCTTCTTGTGGTACTATATATAGGTTTCTTCAGTGGAATAAGGAGAACGTGTCCTCTCCAATGGTGGTTTAAAGAAATTTCAGGAATCAGGATGGAAAGCCAAAGGCTATCCCACTTGCCAATCGCCCAATCAATGATCTAATATTTCCTGACTGTCTTATCCCTGGTTAAGTTAAACATTGGAGCTGGACTTCTTCAAAGCAGCCAACCTCTGGTGCTCCAAGAGAACCTAAAAAATTTAATTTTTTATTATGTTAAAATATATGTAAATAAAATTATCCACTTTTAAGCATACAGTTCCGTGGTGTGCTTAATATAAATATCATGCACCCATTACCACCATCCATCTCCAGAATTGTTTTCATCTTGTGAGACTAAAACTTCTGCATCCACTAAACACTAGTTCTCCATTTCCCCCTCCTCTCAACCTCCAGTGACCATCACTCTGTCCTCTGTCTCTATGTTTTATTGGCTTCTCCAAGTTCGTTGTGTAAGTATAATCACACATTATTGATCTTTAGGTGACTGCTTTATTCCACTTGGCATAATGTCCTCAAAGTTCACCCATGCCACACTATAGCACATGTGAAAATTTCCTTATTTTTTAAGGCTGAATAACAGTCCATTGTATTATGTACCATGTTGTGCTTATCCATCCATCTGTCACACTTGAGTTGCTTCCACCTTTTGGTTATTGTGATTAATGCCACTAGGAATGTGGATTTACAAACATCTCTTGAGATCCTTTCCGGTGTATATCTAAAGTGGAATTGCTGGATCAGACAGTAATTCTATATATAATTTTTTGAGGAACTGCCATGGATTTTTCTCCAGCAGCTGGACCACTTAGCATTTCTACCAACAGTGTACAAGTGTTCCAAATTCTCCATGTCCTCATCAACACTTGTCACTTTGTTTTTTTGATGGCTGCCATCTTGATGGTCATAAAGTGGTATCTTCTTGTGGTTTTGATGGGCACATCCTTGGTGATTAGTGTTGTTCGGCACCTTTTCGTGTTTCTATTAGCCATTTTTACACTGAGAACCTAAAACGTGAGTATATTTCTGTAGAGAGCGGCTGGAAATCAAGTCTACTGTCCCAGCATGATCCTACTGTTGGACAAGGAAACCCAGGTGTGGGTCCTCTACCATGTGGCAGTGGTCATGTGCTAGGGACACACAGGGCCAATTTGTTCTTAACATTGGAGTGGAGCCACAGGTGCCTTTGGAATGGATTATCTTGTCTCAAAAGGCTGGAGACCAGCAAGTGGGAGCAAGCTAGATTTTTGGAAGGCCAAAGTGGATGAAAATGTACCCTGATGAGCTGCTGCCTTTGTGTCTGATGTGCTCGTAAAATAACAAGAGCTTAGATTTGGCTTGGTTCCAAAGTAGATGACTTTCATCAGCCTCTCCTGCTGCTCAGCCCTGTTTGAGTTTGGAGGAGGGACAAATGGGCCCTCTGCTCCCCGGACCATCTTACAAGCTCAGGAGATGAGGCACCCTCCAGGTGGCTTCTCCTTTGCTATTAGTGAAGTGTCCTTCCTGGAGGAGTGTCAGGAGCCTCCAGAGGAACACAATCCAGGCTTGTGCCTCTGTGGCAGGACCTGGATGAACAAGGCAGCTTTCAGATGTGAAGCAACCAGACTGGGTACCTGGCCTCTCCTCCTCCTTAACTCCCTGTCTGGGCTGATTTTGAAAGAAAATCTTGTACTAAAAGGCTAAAGTGGAGGGAAGATTTCATCACCTCTTATCTTCTTAGTTTAAAAAAAAACATTCGACATTTCATAGATAGGTGACCCCGGGGCGCCTGGGTTGTGGCTTGTTTCTCTGGGGAGCCTGCTTTTCCCAGAGCCCTGTCTTGGTTTAGTTTGCACTGATCACTTCCTCTTAGGCTCCTAGGGAAATCAAGATTCTCATGGACATGCCACATCCCTAGTAAGAGTTTCTGAGCATTCCAAGTACTCCAAACTGGAGATTTCCATTGTTCCATGTTCTATCTATACGATGGTGCCTCCCAAGTCTAACCCTCTAGCCAAAATATCATGAGTGTCAGCTCAGGGGAGCTCTGGAGACCCTTGCAAGACCCAGTACCATTACACAGTGGATCAGTTCAAAGCCGTTTGCTCTGGTCATTAACACTTGACGCCCACATCTCCATAGGCACTGTCCTCCTATCTCTTGTCCTAGCCCATATTTGTACCCAGGTATTCCCCAGAAGATCTCAAGGCAAAGGCTCTCCAACTCCACTCCCAACCACTGGATCTGCCTTCCAGACCTGGCAGAGTTTTGCCAGGCCAAGCCTCATCCTTCTCCAAAGAACCAAAAGCAAACCTGAAATGGAAATCTCTGTGCCCACCCTCCCCTCTAACACCCCTCTTCCATCTTCCCCTGACATGGTCTGCCACTCCTCCTTCCCTCCCACAGTTCTCTCTAAACTCTTGCTCCATGATTGGCAAACATACTATTCCCTCCGCCATTTTTTTGACCATTTTCTCCAACTCTTTACTTCGTGATTTTTCAACACTGGCTACACATCAGAATTTCCTGAGTAGAATTTTGAAAAAGGTATTGCAGTCCAGACAGGCCTAACTGCCTAATTTGAGAGGTCCAGTTCAAAAAGACTATTCAGGACACATCATTCAACAAGAACTACAAATTTCAAGATGGCAGCAGCAGAGCATTAAACCAAGCTCTGAGCCCTTATAAGTGAGGCTTCCTATGGGACTAGCCTGTATCCAGCCCTATGCCCAAGAACTTTCAGATTTTTTTTTAATATTTATTTTTTAGTTATAGGTGGACACAACATCTTCATTTTATTGTTATGTGGTGCTGAGGTTCGAACCCAGTGCCTCATACATGGTAGGCAAACACTCTACCTCTGAGCCACAACCCCAGCCCCAACATTCAGATTTAATTGGCCCTGGAACCTGAATTTTAAAAGCTCACCATATTAAGGTAACTGAGCTGTACAAGGCTAACAAAGTTACTTTTGTCACAAGCTTCTCAAGAGGAAACTGTTCCTTTTCATGTCCTTGACCCTAGGGCCAGAGTTGGGCTCCTATCTTTCTGGTTCCATACTGTTACTTCCAGATCATTTCTCTGAGTGGTCTGGAAATTACAATCTTGCAAATTACCTGTTCAAGCAGGGCTGAGGTATTCTAGGTCTTTTCCTACCCTTGTCTAGGACATTTATGAACTTTCCTTGGCACCTTTCTGCCACGTTGTACACCACTAAAACACTCAGGGGTCACTCCAGGGGAACTGGGCTGCGCAAAATAACCACACAAGAGACAGAAATACCTTTTTCTTTAGGGGTGCTGTGACGGCTCCTCTGACCTTAAGGGTCTGCAGAGAGAGAGAGGGAGAGAGAGAGAGGGAGAGAGAATGCACGTGCTGACCCCTTTTATTGAGGAGAAGCCATTCAAATGAGGCAAGGGGTCAAGTTTCAGGGGGTTGAGTCTAGCTTCATGATGTCTGCTGTCAGCAGGTGACTGACATCTAGGAAGACTGAAGCCAGATTTAAAGATAAGTAGTTAGTGTAGTTAGGTAAATCGGGTCTAATATGGTGTAAGATAAAGAGAATGGAGTCCAGGAAACCAGAGCAGCACTTGGGGAAATTGAAATGTTGAGGTCCCCAAGGCCCAGAACCCATCCTAAGGAACCGTTAATGAAGCTTCTCCCAGCAAACAAACCACCCCAGGCCCTTCCTGCCCAGATTACTCCTCCAGCCCACCTGCCTCCCACCTTTGGCCTTCCCACCTGGATTCTATCACTGCAGGACAGAGGAAACAGGACAGGAGTGTGGGAGGACTAGAAGAAGACCTTAGCTATAAAGAAGGGAAGACCTCCCCCTCCACGGATTCCGCCTGTCAGTCCCCTTCTTCCTCCGTGGAGAAGTCTTTTCTAAAGCCTTCCACTCTCCACTTGTCCCGGCATGCCGCTCTGGTGTTTTACTTCAGCATTCCGGGAAGCTAGGTAACAAGGCCACACCCAAGGGCAGAGTAAGAGACAGGGACACACAAAGGGCGTTTCCATGGAACGGTCTATCCTAAACAGGGCAAAAGGTAATATCACAAAGGAACAGGTGAGCGGAGCTTGATCCCTGGGGATGGAGGAAGGCACGCCCATGCACGAAAACACAACCCTAAAGATTGGGGCTGCTGTCTTTGGTTACCTAAGCAACCAGATCCCAGGGTGACTGACAGAGCCACACCGATCAGAAGGGAGCCAAACGCCGGTCACATGCTACGTGGGCCTCCCACACCTTTCCTCATTTAGTTAATATTTACCAAATGGCTCAAGACTTTCTCTACCCCGACATCGGATGCTGTGTCCGATTTTTATACACAGCCCAGCCAATACCCTGGCCTCTCAGGTCCTTGTCCTCCATCTTCAGGGACCAGCTTGCTTCCTCCACCTCAGCACAGCACGCTCAGGCTCACAGCTGGACTGGGCCAACCTCAGGACTTCTCCACCTTTCAACTTCAAAACCAAGTGCCCGGCTCTTTGAGGGAGCCTCTGTCTCACCCCTGTAATCCCAGTATCCAATGAGCCCTGCAGATAATCTTCATAATCATTTTACCTTCTTCACCTTCCATTTGATTCTGCTGAGTTTCAGTGGTCTGGTCTTTTAATCACCCTTTTCTGAATATTGTCACCTTCCTCTCTGTCCTTACACCTCACCCATCCACAAAATTCCACCCCCAGGTGAACGTCAGCATCTACCTCTTCCACAATGGCCACCAGACAGCTGATGTTGCTGGAGGAACGTCACACAGCTGCCCCACCTCAGCTGTCCACCATCAGAGCCACGGCAGGCTCCTCAGTCAGTGTTGGCTCCTACTTCACACAGACTGGACTTCCCACCTCTGGCCTCGTCGTGTGAGTGGCCTTGTCTTCTCCTGTACTGAGGAGAGAACCACCTGCCTCCCCATCAAATCTATAAACACATACCCCTGAGTCTGCACCCGGCCTTCCACCTTCCTGGTGAAGGTCAGTATCTTCAAGGAGGCTCTCCAATCTCACACCACCCCTCTTCTCAGGAGCCTGATGCTATCAAGGACCCTCTCTCCAGCCGGATCCTTCCATCTCTTCCCATCAGTATTTAAAGTCCCTAGACTCTGAAATCTTTTTAAAAGGAAGAAAAAAAAAAGAAGAGGAAAGGAGATAAAAGAGGAGGGGAGGCAAAGAAGGGGGAAAAAAGGAAGGACAGACATCTCCCCATCTCCGTCTGTCTCCTTTTATGGCCACTCACTTTTGTGTGTGTGTGTGTGTGTGTGATACCAGGGATTGAACCCACGGTTGCTTAACCACGGAGTCATATCTATCCCCAGCTCTTTTTCGACTTTTTTAAATTTTGAGACAGGATCTCCCTAAGTTGGCTTAGGGCTCACTAAGTTGCTGAGGCTGGCTTTGAACTCATGATCCTCCTGCCTCAGCCCCCCAAGCCACTGGGATTACAGGAGTGGGCCACCGCGCCTGATTTTATGGCTGCTTCTTGAAAAAGGTGTCTATCTTTCACCTCCCATGTATTCCTCACCCCATTCCCACTGGCTTTCACTCCATCACTTCAATGGAACAATTCTTGATAAGGTCACCAATCGCCTGCATTTTAAACAGCTAAATTAAATACTAATTATTTTTATCTGTGAAGCATGAACCATCTATGGCCATTTCTCCTCACCTCACACTCCTGAGCTAATGCAGTTGTGCTCTGCCCTGGAGACTCCAGGCTCCCACGCTGTTGCTCTGCCAGCCCTGGCACATTGCCTCCAGCTCAAGGGAACTCACACCCTGTCCCCTCTCCCAGCCTTGGGGAAGAGGGAAGGAGTGGGTAGCAGACTGGCCCCTTCCCTTTGAGGACACGACCCAGAGCTTTGCATGCATCACTTCTGCAACCGCCCAGAGGCCGGAGCTTGGACCAGTGACCACTGGAGCTCTCAGGGAGCCTGGGACCTGTAGGCTTCCTTCTGAGTGGCCACACGCCCCTCTAAGCCTCTCTTAATATAAAACAGAATTGAGAGAAAACTAGCAGAATCAGCCACAGGGAACAGCAAGAATTGCCAGCTTTGTCCAATTAAAAAAAAAAAAAAGTTAAACCTATCAACTGTTCCCAGAATTTCATTAAAGAAAGGACAACTTTAATGCCAACATTGGAGAAGACATACTTTCAAAACAGAGAACAATCTTTTAAATTAAATGAATCTGGATTTATGGAAGGAAGCACAATTTCAAGATCAATTTTCTTCTTTCCTCTCAGGCTGGCGCACCTGCCCAGCACTCCTCTCCTGACCTGGATTGGGAGCCATGATTGAGGGGTGGCTGTGAGGATGTCTCCAGCATCCTGAACCTTCCTGAAGCTGCTCTGTTTGGGGGGCAGATACGAACTAGCTACTCCTGCCGCTCACCTGGAAATCGAGGCCTTCCTCCTCTCAGACCCGTCCCACTTCCGAATGCCCCGGGGTAGCCAGGTCCTTCCCAGGTGGGGGGCCCACACAGCTGCTGCCTCCTCTGAGGGTGCTCCAGCCATGGAAGTCTCCCGAGCAGAGACCCTGAGGTCTCCTTTCAGCCACCTTGAAAGGTCACACCTTTACCAACAGGGTTCTGCCTCCCCTCCCTTCCGTGGAGGACAAGTCTTCCAGAGACCATGCCTGAGCCCCCTGAGAAATGCTGGGCAGTGCCCCATCCATCAAGGGCCACATCAATCAGGACAGGACTCTGTTTTGCCTCCCACTTGCTCTGGGTCCCTCTGGCAACCTTGCTTCTGTCTTGGCTCAGCAGAGACTTTCCCACGTCCAGCCTTGCCCCTTCTCCATTTCTCTAGGAGGACGGGGACCTTCTGCAGGAACTGCTGGCCTGCCCTCTTCCCCAGAATCCCGCAGGCCGTAGGCAGGTTAGATGGGACTGGAAGGGAAACTAAAGGACTAGGTGCCCCCCTTGGCTGGAGGCAGAGGAGGAGGCGCTCTGCCCCCTTTCTCTCCCTTCGCAGGGTGTGTGCTGGGGACTCTCAGGTGTGTGGAAGGAAAGGAAACCTTGGAAGAGCTGGGTTTCTGATCCACTTTCTTGGACTTTGCCTTTTGAAAATGAAATGCTTTACTCACACAAAGATCCTTCACAGCCTAATCCTGAATCCTCAAATTGAGATTATTTTTCAAGAGTCTTCCCCATTTTTTTTTCTCATTTAGACACAGCTGGATTCAAATCCTAAAATTTTGGTGCAGAAGGGAAATTTAATCCAATGGCATCATTTAATGACTGGGGAAATTGAGACCCAGTGAGGTCCAGTGGCCACCCAAGGTCACACAGTAGCCAGCCCCAGAGTCAAGGTCATAGGACTCCGCATACTCAGCTGGGAGGTTGCCAGAGGGGCTCAAAGCACCAGGCCTGGGAAGGTGGAGCCAGACCTTGAAGGATGAGATGCTCGATGCCGGCAAGTCCAAGGTCACCCCGCTTTGCCCCTGTGCCTCTTGGTGTCTGTTTGCTCTTCGTGCAAATGGAGTTAATAAACAGAGAGAGATTGCACAGGAAATTCTCCCAGGGGGATTCTTCAAGACCTGTTAAGAAAATTCTCTCTTGTTTACAGCAGAGTGCATCCCAAATGCGATGCCAACAGTGTTCTCTCTGAGTTGTTTATTTTAACCAAGAAGGGAAATTAGTGGCAAAAGAATATTTTGATAATGAATGGAAAGTTAGTCATGACATTTTTGAGGGGGTAAAATGTAAATAAACTTTTTAAAACAGGAGCCGTCTCAAAGGATGACAGAGGGAATTCATGGGTCTCTGCCAGTTTGAGGAGATATTTGGGGTGCCTGGAGTGTCTGCTGTGGGTTTCTGTTTCTCCCATGCACGTGTTGAGTGTGTGTGTGTGTGTGTGTGTGTGTGTGTGTGTGTCTGTGTGTGAGAGAGAGAGAGAGAGAGAGAGAGAGAGAGAGATCTCATAAAGCCATGCTAGCTAATGGAAACATTTTTAAATATTTGGAAATGGAGCTCAGAACTTTACAGAACATGACAGCATCTATTTCAAAACAACCTGGGAATATTCGGTGTCCACTTTGGCCTGGTAAATTTCCACTGCGGGCAGGGCTGCACCGCTTTTTCATTCCAGCCCAACTCACTTCAAGTGGCATGATTTGATTAAGCATTTCTTCACTTTTAATTGCATGCCAGGTCTCCAGGGCATCATTGGTTGGGTGGCCCTGAGTGGGCTGGAGTGGGGACGGGAGGACATGGGAAGCTATGAAGGTCTGTGCCTGACCTTGTCCTCGGGTGTCATTCTGCCTGGTATCTGGCAAGCTTTCCCTTATTATGAACAGGCCTGGCTTTGCTGACAGAGATTTTTCAATGGTCCAAGGCAAGGAGCATCGGGGGAGAGCCTGTATCTGTGGAGTTCTTGGCCGCATGAAGGGTGGGAGGTTTTACCTTGGCCTTGGCTGAACTCCATCCACCTGGGAAATCTGGGAAATTACAGCCCCCAGCTGCCCACTTGCAAACTCTATAGCCACAGTGTTTTAGAAAAAGTTTCAACATTGAAAAATCTTAACCTTTAAGCAGTCTACTCCTCTGTGAGACAAGATTAAAGTATGATCTCATTGGGCCATAGGGGGTGGGAGCACGGAGAGACCAAGAGGGGTGTTAGAAACTGCAGATCAAGTCCTGTGATGTGGTAAAATTCCACGAATGGTGTGTTTATTTGGGGTGCCGCAGATCATTATAGTATCTGTTATCCCCATCCTCCTCCTTAAAGAATCCCTGGGTTGGTCAGATGTGTGCCCCATTCCCATGAAGCGGAGTACCTAGGACAGGGGTTTGGAGAGAGACCTGGAGAGACCCAAAGGTCCTTCATTCCAAGTAGCCAGTCACTTCCTAGGATGAGCCATCTCAGAGACACAGTCCGGCCAGTGGGACATGAAGAGTGCCCACAGGTGGAGGACGGTTAAGAATGAGACAGCTCTTCTGAAAGGCCACAGGAAGAGTCTCCTCCATTCTTCAGGACTCCATCTCTCAACTTCAAGATGCCGCCATCTTGAAGCCAGATGGAAGACGAAGCCAACACCAAGGCTGGCGGAGCAGAGAGAAAGAAAGGGGCCACACCTCGGGGCCAGCTGCTTTACCAGCCCCCAAACCCATCATTTCTGAACTTCTCAGTATTCCCCCAAAAGCTTGAAGTCCCAGGCGGCTTGAAGTTTCTCTACAGAGACATATTGCCAACCAAATTACTCAAAATGACAAAGTCATTCTCTGACTGAAAAACTTGGCCTCCTTGGTGATGAGGCCTTCTCCACCAGTGAGCCACCCCCACTCGTGGTGAGCCGTCCCCCAACTAGGAACCGCCCTTGCTGTGAGTGCTCCCTCGCTGACAAGTGCTCCAGCTCCCCACCCAGGACCCTCTCCTTCTCCGCACAGAACTGAGCCCTCAGTCCCCACACACAGGAGGCTGAAGGAGAGACCCAGGCAGGGGAGCTTTCCTGCCCTTTCCCAGACGTGTGGGAGGGCAGCCAAGGGGAGGCCAACCTCCGCAGAGGAGGAAGGCCGGCTCAGTCCAGGAAAGGAAATTTCAACGTGGGGAAGACGTGCAAAAGAGCCATGGGGGTGGGGGGCTCTTTTGAGACACTGCTCCTGGGCTTGGGGTACCAAGAAGCTGTGGGGCTTCGGGGGCGCTGGCCACATAACGACACTCTCCACTGGGAGGCCTGGGCCACCAGCCACACAAAGGCTGACTTGAACCAGGATGATCCGTAAGGGAGTGTGTTCTCTCCTAGAATATGAATTCCCTCGTGGGGAACTTGGGGGACGGTTGAAGAAGTGGTTCGAGGATGTCAACAAGGGCTCGCTTCTTTCCATCTCTGGTTTCAATGTGGTTCTTCATTCTCTGTCTGGTGTCAAGACCGCTGCAGGAATTCTAAGCATTTTAATAAAGATTCCCACCAAGAAAACAGCTGGCTTTGCATCCCAGGCCACTCAAGAACGGCTGACTAAAGACGAATCCCAGGTCCCAGTACCCAGAGTGACATTTTACAGGGACACATTGTGTAGCACAGGAAGAGCCAGTCTGCTTGCCCTGAAGCTACCAACCAGCGAAGGAGGCTCAGTCTCCTAGTGGCCTCCTTCAGGAAAGAACATGTTCCACAGCAGGGAGTTTCACGCGGACTGGATCCCAAGTCACTAGGCAAGTGGCCAGATTGGAGGGGGATCTTGTAACAAGAAGCTACAGGAACCATCTAAGAAACCTTCCCCAGAGCACCAGTCTCCATCAGATTCTATGGAATGACATGGTCCCTTCCTTCCATGTTGGGAAGGAAGACCCAACCAGCAACTCTCATCCTCTGGACAAGAGGACTTCAGGGCATCCCCCCCCCCCAGAGAACAGGCTACGGCTAGCGGGAAGCAGGCCCACCCACATGAACTTGACTGTGGGTCAAACTTTTTCTTCAAATATTATCATGAAACTCTCAGGGAAAATCGAGAAAAATAATCACCACATATAGGACAAAGTTTGCTATTTTTTTTATCATAAACTCTTACAATTTTAAAAAGCTACACACATAAAATTTAGAAAACAATTTCATAAAATCCGATGGCATTTAAAAACATTTAAAAAGTAATGCAGGGCTGGGGGTGTGGCTCAGCAGCGGTAGAGCACTCGCCTAGCACGTGCGAGGCCCTGGGTTCCATCCTCAGCACCACATAAAAGTACATAAATAAAATAAAGTTATATTTTTAAAAAGTAATGCAAAAGTAAAGCTGAGAAGCTAGGTGCGTACTTCTCTTCCTCTTTTCCTTTTGTTTGTTCATGTCCTTATGATGTGGCAAGAAAATATCGCCTATGGCAAGGGACGTGGCACTGTGTCCCCCTCACACACTACTAATGGCAGGCAGCCTATCCACAGTTTGCCAAAACAGAACAAAAGACTTCAACGCATGTCAATTGTATTTATGTATTTAATTAATTATTTAGTGGTACTGGCGATTGAACCCTGGGGCACTTTGCCACTAAGCTTCATTCCTAACCCCTTTTAGTTTTTGTTTTTAGACAGGGTCTCATTAAATTGCCCAAGCTGGACTCAAACTTGCCATTCTCCTGCCTCAGCCACTTAGGTCGATTACAGGAGTACAGGGGTGTGCCACCGTGCCCAGCATAAAATGCACATGAAACTTGAACCTGTGATTTCACATCCAAGAACTGGATGAGAAAGAATTGGAGAGAAGACACCCAAAGTGATGCTGTGCACCCCAAAATATCCAACTTGATGTTGTTTTGGATGCTGAAATGTTGGAAATTTACCAAAATGTCTCATGACCTTGGATTACCTAAGTAGGTGATGGTACAACCATCCCATAATGCGCAGCCATTGGAATGAATGCTGAAGAATGTCTCGTCACACAGATGATGTTAAAAGTCAAAGAGTTACAAATCATTAAGTCCAGCGTAAATTTTGGTAATTGCAGCAAATTGTCAATGCAATGTAGGGTTTAAATTTTATTTAAAAGTACAAAAACTGGCACACGTAGTTATTTCTTAGAGGGCTCTTCAGCCAGTATGTGCCAGGATGGCCATAGAGGACATTTCAAACATTTTACACTTACGTTAACTTCCCTGGGCCACTTGCCATTCTTCCTACTGTACTGTCACCATTCCATCCCCAGGACTTCCCAGACCTTCCCACCACTCAGAAACCAAAGGGTCAACACCCAGGCCAGTAGAAGCCACCACCCAACAGATTGCTGGATGCTCTTATTGGTCGGCATCCGCACTAAACCCGTTGTCCAACACTTTGGATGTCATTCCTGTGGCTGGTGTGTGCAGAGAGGTATGCCCCCAAGGACAAGCACAAGGAGCCTAGTCCCTCTCCGTGCTGGAAGTATTTTACTATTTGGTGTTCAACTGTTCCCCACACAAAGTAGTTTTATTGATTGATCATTATTTCATTGCCCACAGGGTAATATCTTGGTTAACTATATCCATGTTTTCCACTTTTTTGTTCACACAGAAAATACCTTACAGCCATGCCTCAGCACCCACAGGGGACTGGTTCCAGGACCCCCGCAGCTAACAAAATCACTGGATGCTAAGTCCCTTGTGCAAAATGGTGCGACATTTGCACATAACCTATGCACGTCCTCCTGCGTACTTTTCAATCATCCAGATTACTTGTAATACCCGCATCATACTAAGATGTATTGTGCATTGCAGTACAATTAAATTATGTATTATTACAATACAATGTGAATGCTCTGCTAATAGTTCTTAAACTACTGTTTAGGGGGTAATGACAAGGGGGGAAAGCCTGGACATGTTCAGTAAGACATACGCTTTTTAAAACATTTTCAATCCCTTGTTAGTTTCAACAGATGAGGAACTCATGAAGATGGAGGGTTGCCTTTATTTATCAAAATGCAACTAAGGAATAGTTCAGCGTGTAGGTATTTTTTTAATCCAGTGTCCTTCATTGCCCACTTTCCCAGCCTCTGGACCACTCCTGGCTTCCATCTTGAATCCCAAGAGCTAATTCCACAGTATGGAAGGCCCATGTGCTAAAGGCTTGGTGCCCAGCCTCTGGTGCTATTGAGAGGGACCTTAGGAGGTGGCCTAGTGGGAGTTAGTTAGGTCCCTGGGGGTATGCCCTTGAAGAGGATGCTTCCTCATGTCCGTTAGTTGAACAGTTCCTGTCACCATATACTGTGCCACCACAGGCCCAGAGCAACAGGATCCAAAGACCACAGACGGATGGGAAGGACGGTAGAACGAGACAGACATTATCACCCTATGTCCATGGATGATTACACTATTGGTGTGACTCTGCACCGCGTACAGCCAGAGGGATGAGACGTTGTGCTCCATTTGTGTACAATGTGTCAAATGCATTCTACTGTCATGCATAACTCATTAGAACATTAAAAAAAAAATACCAAAGACCGAAAGCTCTGAAGCCATGACCCAAAATAAAACTTTTCCCTCAAGAAATTGATCATCTAAGTATTTTGTTATAGGGACAGAAAGTTGACCAACACACTTCTTGAGCACAAGACTTAAATCCAGAACGTCTGGTCTTGGAAAGCAAACTTCACTTCTTGGTATCAGTGCAGCTTCAGAAGGAAGGCTGTCTCTGGGGAAGCCAAGTGGTGAGGGGACACACCTGCAGGCTACCAAAATCCCACTCACTGGAGGCAGGTGGTTCCCCAACTGTTGGTGAAGGTAAAGAACAATGTTCTCCATCCAAACCTATGATGCATAAGCCTTTGGTCCAACAACAGGTCTTCTCACACACTCACAAAAAGAAAAAAAGAAAATCTGCACAAGTGTGCTTCCTAAAGTATTGTAGGAAATAGTAAAAAAAAAAAAAAAAAAAAAAAGAGAGAGAGAGAGAGAGAGAAAGAGAAATAAACCCAGAGTCTATTAATAGAGGAACATTGACATATGGGAAATCTATGATAGCTGCTGAAAACACGAGGTAAAACTCCATGATATGAAAAGATATTCAACATGAATTGATAAATCAAAAATAAAAATCTGCAGAACAGGCAGAGAGTCATCCCTTGGTATCTATCCACCGGGGACTGGTTTCAGGACCCTAGGTGAAGACGAAAATCTATGGGTGCTCAAGTTCATGCAGCATTTGCATCTACCGTACATTCTTCCTCCTCTACACTTAAATCATCTCTAGATTAATCTAATACCCAACACAATGCAAACACCACCTGAATAGTTGTTAACTGTATTGTTTGGAGAATAGTAACAAGAGAAAAAGTCTGTACATGTTCAGTACAGACACGTCCATGGTTGGCTGAATCTGAGGGTGTGGAGACGACCGATAAGGAGGGACAGCTGTACCATGATCCCATATGCTTTAAAAAGATTTTTCAAAAATCTATATCTATGCATAGAACATTTCTGGAAGCTGTAGCCCTGGGGATTCATGGGAACAGGAAGGGGGGAGAGATGACTGGTCAGGACTCTTTCTCTTTCCCCTTTTCAGTTTTCTGTAGTGTTTTAGCTTTTTGCCATGAGCAACGATGATTTTTAAAGACCTGCTTCCTGACATTGAAGCCAGGCCTAGGCAAAACATCAGCTACAGCCCACTGAGCCAGGCAAAGGCTTGAGCTTTGGTGGGTAATTGACGCGTCAGGGGACCTGCCCATGAGTGATTTCCATCTCAGCGATCAAGGTCACCTCAGGGCAGGGCCTCTCAAACTTTTCCACAGAAGTACCCCCAATGACAAAACAGAACAAACATGTAACCTCAGGGGATGGAGGAAATTGGCTCAAATCTCTGCCTCAAGCAAGATTTTTTTAGTATCCAGACTATCTTCAAAATTCAAGCAAGTTTTGATTCTAATCCATAAGAGTTATATATGATTTATTGTTTAAAAAAAACCTTCAGATATTTATTAACTAGGCACAGTGGTGCAGGTCTGTAATCCTAGGTACGTGGGAAGCTGAGGCAGGAGGATCACAAGTTCAATGCCAGCCTCAGCAACTCAGTGAGATCTTGCTTCAAAATAAAAAAGTAAAGAGGGCTGGAGATGTACTCAGTGGTAGAGCACCTTTGATTCCATCCTCAGTACCACCATAAAAAGAGAAAAGAAGGAGCAGGGATTGTGGCTCAGTGGCAGAGTGCTTGCCTCACATGTGTGAGGCACTGGGTTCGAGCCTCAGCACCACATAAAAATAAATAAATAGAAAATAAAGGTATAGTGTCCATCGGCAACTAAAGAATTTTTTTAAAAAAAGAAAAGATAAGCCTAATAATAATCTTATTTATAGATGCAGAATCATTATATTAGTAAGCCCCTCACTCCTATTTGAAAGAAACTAAAATCCAGGATAGAATTTAACAAGGAAACATTTATTCATAGTCAGGCTGTAAGGCAAGAAAAGTAAAAGTGATGGCAATAGTTCAAGGTGAGGGACTGATGGAAATCTAGCCTTCAGTGGAGGCTGGGAACTGCGATTTAATGTCCATGAGGAAACAAGCATGGGCCACACTCCAGCCCGTGCAGAGCAAGAGCTGAGCCAAAACAGAGGGCTGGGGTCCCGGTGGCCACCTACTTGCTATAAGAAGGAAAAATATCAGGAAGACTCTACCTACTTGTTTGCTTGCCGTCCATTCAGACTTTGGGGAAGAAAAAGAGAAAAATACTGACAATCAGAACCCAGGCCAGCACTGTTGGGCAGTGTGGAGTCACAATACAGCACACAAGGTAGTTCTGGACTCCGGAAGTCCACAAGGGCCATGGTAGAGGAAAATACAGATCCATTCAACAGGGTGATTCCCAAACCCAGGGACCTTACCATGAAAATAGCAGCCACAGTAAAGATAAGCAGAGATCACCAGCTATGTTCCGTTAGTAACAGTTATGTTGGTATCAAGCAAGGGTAATGGGACGTTGGCTATAATCTTGTTTAAATGTTAAAAAAAAAAAAACTTCTTAACAAGATTAAACATATAACGGAAGAACCTAAGAAAAATTTTAATAGCGGTATTGTCAAAAAAAAAAAAAAAAACATGGACAAGTTTGAAAAAGGGAACATTTACATTTTCCACAGGAAAATGCAGTTGATGCACAGAATGTCCTATGTACACAAGGGCAGGGTTCGAGAACTGGAGGACTCAAGGAAATTACCCAACCTGCCACAAGTAATAAAGAGATAGAACATAGGAGGGGAAGCTAAGAGACACAAATATTTGAAAGGATGGAACCAAAATAGACCCAAGAGGAGTTTCAAGACATATTTTAAAAAAGAAGAATGGGGCAACTGTCAAAGAAGTAATGGCTGAGACCTCCCCAGGACTGAAGCAAACACAGCCCTCAGTGAGAGAAGTACACCAAAGCCTGAGGAGGAGCATTAAAATAAACACCTAGATGCACCCTAGTGGAACCACAGCATAACAGAGACCAAGAAAATCACCCAGGCTTTACAGGCCAGAGGGGAGAACTTAACAGGCCTAAAGGAGAATTAAGTTGCATAATCAAGAAGAAAGAGAGAGAATATCTTTTTTTTTTTCAAGTGACCACAGAACAAATCTCAAGTTTTCCAAAAATAAAAATAGAACAAAAGACAGGCTTTAATAACAACATAGAAAATAATGTGGAAAACCAGGAAATAAAAGCCCTTACTATCTGGAAAAATTTTAAACACTATATTAAATAGCCGTTGAGAGAAAAAGAAATATACAAACATTAATACAAATAACAGAGGGTGACAAGAAAGAAGATCCGGCCTTTAGATATGAATTCAAAATAATGAATATATTCAGCCAAAATAAAGAAATAATAAAAGCTAAGACAATGCATCCCCAGGGAAGAAGCACTACATGAAATACTTTGGACATTTTTTCAAGCTAAAAAAAAAAAAAAAAAAAGGTTTTCCATGTAAAAACACAGAACTTTAGGAAGGGGCAAAGAGGACTGGAGAAAGTTAATATATGGAAAAAGAGAAATTTTTCTGTATGAAGCAGAAATGGTAATGTCTCATGAGCTTTATGACATATGTATAAAGACAAAATTACACAAAACAATATCCCAAAGTGTGGAAGAGAATAAATGTATTAACTAAGAAGTAAAAGTAACAATTTAAGGTAAAAGGTGATAGGGATACATGAAATCTTTAGGGCAATTGAACAACAAAAAAAGTATAATTAAAAATCTAATTAATAATATTAAAAATATTAATAATTCTAAGGAGAAATTTGTGGAATTATGTCCATTCGCATTTAAACCAAACTCAGCAAAATTTGGCTATCTGTTCTTGATTTTTCACTCAATAAAACAGAATAGATATCTGTGTGTGTGTGTGTGTGTGTGTGTGTGTGTGTGTGTACCTCAAAACCAAAAGCAGGTTTAATGGAGAAATGAGAAAATATTTTACTCTGAAGTCAAGAATGAGACAAATATTTGCTTACTATTATTCTAGAGGCATTAGCCAACACAATTGGAAAAAGAAGACAACTAAAAGTATAAAAACTGGATGGGAGATTAAACTATCACTATTTGCAGGTAATTTGGTTTTATGCTTTGGAAACCCAAGAGAAATAAATAAAAATTATGATGATCGTTAAGAGAATTCAATGAGATAGTAGGATGTTTAATATATAAATCTTTGATAACATTTGGAACTTATTCTACTAAGCCCTGTTTTATACACACACATACATACATATAAATAAAAATGAGGAAATGAGATAGATCTTACTAACCATGACACAAATTCTAGAAGCTGCAAAATACATGGTAGATAATTTCAACTACATGAAAATTTAAAAACTCCTCATAGCCAAAAACAAACCAGATTAAAACCTTCTCTCTCTCCCTCCCTGCACCTCCCCCCCAACACACAACAAAGTTAGTTGGTAAATGACAAAATGACAAATACATGTAATTCACATCACAAACGTAGGGTGAATTTTGCTAGTCTCTAAAAAGCTTGTGCAAATTGATACAGGCAAAAGGTTAAAAAAAAACAATAAAATGGACACAAATATGGACAGCTTACAGGAAACTACATATAGTTCTTAAACATCTGAAAACATGCTCAATGTCAATCATAATAAGAAACACACCAACAAAAAACATATCGATTTTGTAAAATGCATCAGAAATGGCAAAAATCCAAAAGTTTAAAAAGCCTCCCCGCTGACCATCTCTGGAGCATGGGCAGTCTCTCTTATGACTTGCTATAGGTTCTGGGGGCGCTGGTGGGCATGCGCCCTGCAGAGGGTACTCTGGCAACATCTTCCCATTAGAGATGCACTTGCCCTTAGACTCAGCGGTTCCACCTCTAGCACTCACCCTATGTGTGAACAGAATCATGTGCTAAACGAAGAACTGCAAAGTTATCCGTGACAACATTGTTTAAAAGCAAAATATTGCAAGCAACTTCAATATCCCTCTATAGAGAATTGTTTGGGCACATATTGGATAGTAAACATTATTTAAAAAAAAAAGAATAAAGAAATGCTTCATGAATCATGTTGAAAGATGTCTACAATACCCTGTTAACTGTCAACAGCAAGACAGGGAACTCTGTATTGTGTATTATCAATCTAGTAGAAAGAGTTGGGTGGGGGAGAATGTATTTTCATTGACTGGCTGGTTGGTGCTAAAAAAAGTCTCTGAAACATTCCCAACAAATCAACAACAGTGGCTACCTCCCTGGGGTGAGGATAAGAACTGAGCAGGTGAGATGGAACACTTCTTACCACATAATGTTTTATATTTGTTATTTTTTTTTTGAACCCCTACAATGCACTATTTATTTGAAAAGCTAAATAAATAAAACCTTCCCCTCTGTGAAGAGGATATAGGCAATGTCCCTCTCTCTCTCCCCCCCTCTTGTCCCCAGAGCAGCTTGGCTCCTGCTGCACTGAGGAATGAGCGCGTGAGGTTGTCTTGGTTTCACAGAGCCTGCTGTCCACACGGCTGAGTCCCTGAGGGTCACAGGACTTGCTCAGACCTGTCCAGTGAGGTCAAGGGTGATCCTAGAGCACGAAACCCAGGGCTGCAGCAGAAACCCCACTCCTGAGGTAAGGAGGCAGGTGCCCAGGGGTGGAGGCCTTTCTGTGGGCGTCCACCATGTCTGCATTCCCCAGGGGCTGAGAGAGAGTCCAGGGCCAGCTGGCCAGGATGACCAGGCTTTGAGGAACTTTCTGAACTCACCTCTGCCTTCTCTATCCCTGATCACCCTCCAGGCCTGGTGAGTTCAGGCAGGATTAGCCAACCAAGGAGGGGCAGAGACCTGGCAAGGAAAGTGGCCGGAAATGGCTGCCCCAAGGGCCTGGCTCTTGACTGGCCTATGACAGAAGCAAGGCTGAAGCTGGACACCAGAGTCCATTTTTTAACCGCCTGGGGGACACTCCACACTGCTCATTTATTTCTTCATGAGGACTTCTATCCCCCTCCCCAGGGGCTGGAGGGCAGGGCATAGCACCCACGCTGTGTGTTGGCAGTAATGACCGGCATGTGCATGGCTGCCAGGGCCCATGGGCCACCCTGGGCCTGGGCAGGGAAGGACTTGTCAGAATGCTCTCTGCCTCCTCTGTGATCACTGAGCACCTACTGTGACCCAAGTCCCTCCTGGGGTGCCCCTGGGCATCCCAAAGCTCCACGATTCCTCCTGTCAGGCCCCTCCACACATCGCCGCCCATGATCACAACCCTCGCCCACCGGCCTCCAAGTGCTTTTTGCAGCTAAATTGTATTCACAAGAACGCAGCCTCCTGGGAGCCACAGATCTCTGTTGTGCCTTCTCGTGTTCTCAGAGCCTCCAGCACAGCCTAGAACACACAGCAAGTCTTGCGATAAATGCTTGCTGGTGGCCTGCCAGTACCCAAGCTAAAAGGGGAGCTGCATTAAGAGAGGTCAAGGCTTAGCTGCGGCTATGCCCTCCAACTGTCACACTCAACCTAAAAGCTAGTGTGGAAGGTCAGCGTCAAGGCCCTAGGAGCTGGACTCCACCGTGACCCACCTCTACCCTACTGGCTGCTGACCCCCTTACTCACTCCACTCCAGGGACAGTTCCCACCTTCCTACCCTCCAAGAGGAAGGGCCTCAGTCCCACCTCAGATCCGTAGTACTGATGGGCAAACCCCCCACACCCCTGAAACGTTCGTGCCCTAGAACTCCAGGGGCTCACCTTCTTGCCTCTTTGCTGGGCCTCTGCTCAAAGACCACCTTCTCCACAAATCCATCCTCCCTGCCCTATTACAAATCACTCCCCAACCTCCCATGCTCCCACACCTTTTCCCTGCTTTATTCTTCTCCATCCTTATCACTACTTTTAAAATTCTATAGTTTTCCTGTTTGTTTTATAGTTGTATCCTCCAACAACAGGTTTTCCAACAACAGAGATTTTTGTGTTGTGCTCAATGCTGTACAGTAAGCATAGAACAGTGCCTGGCACATAATAGGTGGTTAATAATTATTTACTGAGTGCACCAATAAATGTACAGACTAATTAATTTAGCTGTAGCTCTTGCTCCAAGTTAATTCAACTAAAATGGCATAGATTAGACATCATTTATGCATGTGAATGAAAATCACTTCCATATATTTCTCAGTGGTCTCATAGAGAGAATTTCATTTTATTTTAGTCTCACAGATCACCTTAGTGGGTAAACGGGGCAGGAACTGTAAATATCCTCATTTCACAGAGGTGAAAAGTAAAGACTCAAGAGAGGTGAGATTTTCCCAGAACCTTCAGCTAGTCACTAGCAGAACTGGGGCACTGGGATTTTTTGTCACTGATTCTGGACTTCATTTATGTAGGGGTAGTAAGGTGTGATACCTTTCCTCACTCATAAGGGATGCACTGACATTCCTATCACAAAAGACAATTTAACAAACAAAAGCTTAACCGATGTAGTTAACCAAAGTTTTACCTAACATGAAAGACTCCAGAAATGAAGATCCAAACACTCAAGAAAAAAGTCTTCTGTTTACTCTTGTTGACCTAGCGGAAAATTAACCTAACTGAGAGCAAGGAAAATTAGGACTGCAATTCAAGATTCAAGCAGTCTTGAAAAGGTGCTTCAGGGCTGGGGATGTGCCTCACGCATGTAGACTCTGGGTTCCATCCTCAGCACCACATAAAAATAAACACAATAAAGATAGTGTATAATTTAAAAATATATTTAAAAAAAAAAAGAAAAGTTGCTTCAAAGTTATACAAAATGGCAGCCATGTTTATGGCTTTAAATAAAAGAGGATGGATAATTACATCATTTGTTAGTCAGGAGTTTTGACTGGTTGGGTTGGATTGGCTGGCAAGGGTTAAGCTCTTTTATAAGAAGGGATTGGGTGTTAGGTGGTTTGGAGAAAGGGGTTCATTATATAGAAGGTCAGCAGGGATTAACTGTGTTTCAAAGGTCAACTGGAATCTGGGGTGGGTGTGTCTGCAGCCCCATTCGAAGGTTCACCCTGGATCCCATCTAAGATTTGACCAACAGTGACCGCAGGACTCCATTTTATGTGCTGTAAACTAATGCTACTCCACTTTGATATTTTTACTTGACAGTTTCAATGAAGAGTGGACAGTGCAGGAGACAGAGACACGTGATTGACAGAAGGTAAGACCTCAGGGAATGGACTGGGCCGGTGAGCAGGAAGGCCTGTCTGCTCCAATTCTTCTTGGCCACTCTGCCGTAGTGGTCCTTCCTAGTAGGAATGTGACTGAGCCCTTCTGGAATGAAGTCCTGTGATCTATCAGAAAAGGTGGATGGAAGAACTTCTTTATGGCCAGCTCTGACACAGAAAGGCAGAAGGAAGACCATAGTAATATCTCTAGGTTTTGATGGCTGCTTTTGGGAAAAACAGGTTGGAGTTTCTACCACCTGCCTGTGGAGCAGAGGGGAGCAGAAGACAGACAGCCAGGAGAACAGACTGCCTGCCCCAAAACAGCCTCAGAGTTCAAGTACTCAGCATGCCATGTGCCCTACTTCCCTGGATGTCTTCCTGAACCCCAAATCTTAGTGTAGGGCTTTGGGTTGTTTGTGGGCCCTTCTTCCTGTTCGATTCTAGGGACTCTTCCTGAAACTTCCTACTTTGCTACAAGAAGAAACACCTGTAATTTTCCCTTTCCTGCCTCCTAGATGGCCATCCATCTTCCCCAAGCCCTAAACTGGCCCGGCCACTGCAATTCCCTTTTGGCAGAAGTCTGTGCTCTAATGTTTGGACTGTGTCCCCAGGTTCGTCCACATGGCAAGGAGCAGAAACAGGTCTGGATGCCCGGAAGTCCTGGGGATTTATCGCCACAATTGAGGTGTAACGGATTAAGGGAGTGAAGGGAAGGATTTGGCACCTCGGCTTCCCTGCCTAGTTCTCCACTCAGAATCCGCCCCCCCCCCCTCAGGAGCAAAGGGTCCCTCCTCTGTAGCCTTGTAATTTTCTGTTCCTCTCTGAATCATAACACACCGATCTGTTTCATTGGGCTGGTGGCTGGGGGGCCCTCCTTACCCTGTTTCCGCACCTTTGGTAACTCAACCCTTTTCTTTTTAGGTCCCACCAGCCACTTCTAAAAGGGGATCGTAGTTCAAGGGTGGGTAGATTAGGAAGGTGCCCCGCTTGTGCCTTCTCCCCACACACGCAGTTGCAAAGCCCCGAAGAGGAACATTCCAGGCGGGATTTGTAGCTGGGGTGGGCGCGGTGGGGGCTGGGGATGGTGGTCTGCAACGCGCACACACCACCAGGCGGGGATCGTCCACCCACCACACGCGGTCCCCGCGGCGATTACAGGCATCGCCTGCTTCCCTCTGATTTGCTGAAATAGCTAGCCCTCGCAAGAGATGGAGAGAACACGGGGCGACCGCGACTCGCGGCACGGCGTCCCGTGGACAGGCGCCGAGACCCGGGTGGTGGGGTGGGGGGTTTGATTGCCGCTGCGCCGCGAGCGGGCTCTGCCGGGCGGCGGGCTGCGCGGCGCTGAGCGCTGCCTTCCTCCAGGGGCCGCCGAGGGGCCGCGCCTGGCGCATGGAATTTTCCACCGCCCAGCCAGCCTGCAGAGTCGCGTCTCATTGGCGGAGCGGGGGCGCCTGTCCCCGCGTGGGTGCGGAGATGAGATTAGCCAGGGAGCCCTCCTCAGTGGGCTTTGCAAGGTTCTGATTAATCAGGTCAGCCGGGCCAGGGAGGGGAGGGAAGGGACGGTGGGAACCCACCTTGTTTTCTAACCCAGCCCTGCAAAGCCTCTCAGGCCGCCTGGCTACAAAGAAAATGCACCAGTAAGCAGGGAGAAGTAGGGGCAGACCTTAGAAATTACCTCTTCGTGGTAGAATTCCCCTAGAAACCGCTGAAAAATAAGCTTTGCATTGCTAGAGCCCTCCCCTCCCCCATCTCCTCTTCATCTCCCCCACTCCCCAAATAGGCTGGGGCTGACCCAAGATCCACACTCTCCCAGGCCTTGACAGATGTTTAACCCCTTAAGTACCCACTGCCGGCAACACATTCCCTATCTGCAGTGACTGTCACAGACTCTCAGCCAAACCAGACCTTCAGAATCAAATGGCACCCCGACCCCTGGTCCATCAAGAAATGCAGCCTGTGAAAGACAGTTGGAACGAACGAGCGAGAGTGATCTTTTTGTCCGTGGCTGAATCTGTGTGAAATCTCCACAAGGACATTAAAAATGTGTGGCAAGACAGGAACAGTGTTCACCAGCAGGCTCGAATCACGTTGGCTTGATGGGGTGTATGCATGCTCCAGTCCTGTTGGCTTGATGGGGTGTATGCATGCTCCAGTCCTGTTGGCTTGATGGGGTGTATGCATGTGCCAGTCCTGTTGATTTACGATTGAAAACAGCCCCTGGTTTTATTTCTCCTGGGGTTTCTGGCCTTAGGAAGCTCTTTTCTGAAGTTATTGTTAAATTCTCCCTAAGGGCTGGCTCTGGCCCTCAACACTTGCTTGGAGAGAGAATGAGTGCTGTCCCCAGGTCAGGGTTTCAGAATGGCTGCAGGATGCCTCTGGCTTCCAAGACTGCTGTCCCTTGCCAATTTGGGCACCTCATGATTCAAGTCTTTTGCTTTTAAAATGAGGCCAAAAGTTTCCTCATAAAGTTAAGTGGAGATCAATTCTATGGCCTAGAAATTCTACTCCGAGGTATGTACCCACAAGAACTGAAAACCGATACCTAGTGTGGGTAGATCCTAGTACTACTAAGGTTCAAGACAACACTATCCACAGTAGCCCAAGGCAGGAAGTGACCTGATTGTCCATCCAGAGATGAGTGGATAACAAAATGGGGGATGTCTATACAATGGGATATGGCTCACCACCCCCCCCAAAAAAAAAAGAAAAAAATGAAGGGAATTCTGAGCTGGGGAACTCAGTGGTAGAGAAACACTAGCCCAGCATGTGCGAGGCCCTGGATTCAACCTCCAACACCACCCCAAAATAGGGAAATTCTGATATGGATGAACCTCAGAGACAGACTGAGTGGAAAAGCCAGACACAAAAGGCCCCCCGTTGTATGGATCCCTTTGTGGGATACATCCAGATAGGCAAAGCCCCAGAGACAGAGCCATAGCTGGCGATTTCAAGGAACTGGGGGAGGGAGGAGGAGGAATTAGTGCTTGATGTGCACAGGGCTTCCTTCTGGGGTGATTTGGCACTAGAGAGAGGCTATGATCACACACCTTTATGAATGAACTGTCATTGGATTGTACACTTTAAAATGGTTAATCTTATGCAATGTGAAATTTGCCTCAATAAAAAAAATTAATGAAACTAATAATAAAAATCTCCAGAGATTCAATGTGATTATCCAAATAGAGATGTTTGATCAAGTGAAAAAGCCTATCTTTTGAGTCCCTTTATGTTATTTCCTAGAATGAATGATTACCTCTTTTCACATGTTTCAGTTAAAACTCAGGCAACTGGAGGCCCATGCAGCTCTGGCTGTAGCATCAACCAGCGATGGAACATTATACAGTCCTGAGAGTCCTGTGATCTGTGAGGAGGGGAGACTCTGCGCTGTTGATCTGACACCCTGCACCAGAGTGCCCCACCGCAATCTGTCCTTCAGGCAGAAGGGTGGTACCATGGAGACCACTGGAAACTCTGGGTGGCAGGATTAGGTGTGGAAGAACTTCAATACAGGATCTCCAAGGGAAAGAACCACTCAATGCATACCACGGTAGACTGCCCAGCCGGAGCCAGGCTGCAGAGGCCAGAGTTTATCTCGGCGTCTACATGGGGGACCTTGGGCCAAGGCTCTTGCCAAGAGTCAGGGGTTTGTTTATTTGTTTGTTTCGTTTTGCTTTTTGTGTTTTGTTTTTGTACTGGGGATTGAACCCAGGAGCACTCGACCACTGAGCCACGTCCCCAGCCCTTTTTTATATTTTTAGATAGGCTCTCGCTGAGTTGCTTAGGACCTTGATAAGTTGCTGAGGCTGGCTTTGAACTCGCCATCCTCCTGCCTCAGCCTCCCAAGTCGCTGGGATTACAGGCATGCACCATTGTGTCCTGAAAGAGTCAGTTTCCTTCTCTAACAAATGTGATGTATTGAAGTACCTACTGCATAGGATTGCTATCAGGATTGAGCTAACTCGTGCATGTGCCAGAAACAGAGTATGTGCTCAACAAACACTAGTTGGTGTTTCTAAGGAAGACGTAAACAATGGAAAGAAATGGAGTGGTTTGTGCTTTGTTGGGGAGGGGGATGTGAGATGATGAAAACAGGGGTCACTGAGGGCATTTAAAGCAAAGCAGGATGGCTCTGAAGTTGTTTAAAGTACTGTGGAGAACTACAGGATGGGATGGGCTAGGGGACTCTGGGTGAGAGGAGAATGACAAGAAAAAGGAAAGAAGATCAAAAAGAATATTCTGAAAAACGCAAAGAGGAGCTGCCAGATATTGGAAGTGGCTCAGAAGCGGGAATGACATGAAAATTCGGGATTCCCCATTAGACTGTGGGAAAGCCTTCTTTTGTTGTAACAGTGAAAAGGGGCTCTGAAATTTGGTGTCTTGCAACAGGGCACTTGGAAAATCCAGCTAAGTAGAATTGACAGCGCTGAACAGGCTTCCTCAGAGGGCCCACTAATGAACTAAGCTCAATAGAGACCTCTGGGCAGGTGTCCCCATGGGCTTGCTTAGTTCCCACCTGAGTTGAAAGTCCCATCAAGGGACTGAACCTTTCTGCAAAAATCAGCCTGATGCTGGCAGCCTACAGCAGCAGAAGGGAGGGAGGGAAGAATTCTCAATGGGAACTAGGACCTTCTGTGGTCTCCAGGTGAAAACCATGCTCACCCTTTGTGATGTCAACCTGCATCATCCTTATCCCACCACTTCTCTGTAACAAGAGCCCCGTCCCCTCCTCAGTACCCTCTGCTGGTTTGTGATGTGCTCACGTGAGAACCAAGGGGCATCCCAAATGGAGGGATGTGATGCAGTTCCCTGTGTGGGCAGCCTGTGTCCCCAGAGTCAGTTGTCAAGGAGAGGAAGGGACGTGTGGGCTTTCCTGGCCAACTCAGGCTGTCCTCAGTCTTGCACATGCACATGCAGTCATTCCTCAGTGTCCTTGGGGGATGGACTCGGGGACCCGCCCCTGCACCCAAATCCCCAGATGTTCAGGTTTCTTGTATTAAAATGGCATGATAATTACGCATAACCTATGAAGATAGTTATGCATAACCTATGAACAGCCCCTGCACATGCTTTAAATCATCTCTTGATTACTCATAATACCTATTACAGTAGAAATGCTGGGTAATAGTTGTTTACCATATTGTTTGGGGAACAATGACAAGAAAAAAAAATCTGTACATGTTCAGTATAGACACATTTTTCTTTTCCTGAATGTTTCTGATCTACAGTTGATTAAATCCAAAGATGGGAAACTCAAATATGGAAGGCCAACTGCATATGGAGCTGGTATCTGATGAAAGATTGAATGTAAAAAAAAAAGAAGTGTCTTCTACTTGAAACCACAGTTCTATATGATTATTTTATGTGTGTGGTACATTCCTGTCCCTCCACACTCCCTCTCCATTCCTCCAAGGCCAACACAGGTAAATCCTTCACCTTGGGTGGCAGGAAACTCAGAGTAAACTGTGCTAAATCAATTGTATTGTATGCTTAGAGTTAGAACTGATTTCAGGTGAATCCTTGTATTTTAATACAAGTAATACATGTTTATGGTAGGTTTTCTGTTGGGTTTTGGTTTTTTGGGGAGGGAGGTTGTTTAGTTTTGGTACTGAGGGTTGAACCCAGGGTCTTAAGCATGCTAAGCACACACTTTACCACTGAGCTACATTCTCAGCCCTGAAATTGTTCAGAATATAATTAGGAAGAAGTTAGAAAAAATTTAAGCCACCCAATCTAGGTATTCAGGAATTGATACTATTAAAATTTTAAATTTCAATTTACATGGCTTTCACACACACACACACACACACACACACACACACACACAAACACACACGAGGAATGGGGGAAGACAGTTAAGACCAGTGGGCCCACCTGCAGGTGGAGAGAGCCTGGGAGGTGGATGCTGAATGTCTTGATGTAGAAAATGAGAAGAAATCACGACTCCTTTCCCAGCCAGTGCTCCCCAGCCTGGTCCAGAACAGCCGGCCCCACAGAAGATGGTGCATCCTCCTGGTTCTTGGAGGGAAGAGGCAGGATTGTGGTGTGAGCAAAGCAGGCCTTTGCAGCATGGAAAGCACCTCGTGGGTCCAAGGTGGGCTCAGTGGACAGATGGCATCCATTCTTAGGGCACCAGCTGCAGCAGCAGTGGCTGGGACTGTCCTCAGGGACCACTGCAGGTGGTGGAAACTATAAACCAATGGGTCCATGTTCCCAACAGGAAACCTACAGCTGCTCAGAGACAGCTGGGAAGACTGGGGAGGAAGGTGCTGCTGTCACATAAATGGGGACAGGACCACCAGCCAGGACAATATGGTAATTACTATGAATGTGACTCCGTATTTTGCAAAGTCTGGGAAGTTAATATTTATACGTGTTTTAAAATATTAAAATGGATCATATCCCAGTTTGTTAAGTAAGTTATTTGCTTTAACATGATCACATAAACTTTTTTTCTGTAGGTAGTTGATCGTAATGGTTTTCAAACTATGTTCTATAGTTTCACCCAGTTCTTGAGGCCCGAAAGGTGGTTTCTGTGCTTTCCCAGGGGAAAGAGTTAATTTTGCAAGGTAGAAAGAGAAAGATTCTGTGTTTTCACCATCTAGTATACCCAGAATAGCTCTACTTTCAACAGTACCGTCTACTGGGATTCCATGAGAGACTGAATAGAAAAGGGATGTGTCCTCTATGAGAAATAGTTGAAACCACAGTTCTACATGATTTTTAAATGTTGTATAGTGTTTCATTGTGTGGATAAAGGATAATTTATTAATCAAGCCCCTACTTTTGGACATTCGGTTTATATATAAGTTAGGAGTTATGTTCAGCTGCAAATATCAAACTCATGAAAGACAATATCTTAGATAAAGGAGGGTTTTATTTTTCTCATGTAAAGAAATATCTGGAAGGAAGTAGTGCTGGCACTGGCTGTGGTCATCCTAACACCAAAGGGAGTTCCAGGCAGAGGCTTAAGTCAGAAGGGAGCTGAACAGATTCACCCCACAAAGCATTTTCCTGGAGTATCCCCGTGACTTCTGCTTACATCTCATCGGCCACCCACCCCTACCTGCAAAGAATTCAAAACCCATGTTAGCAGAACACTTTGCCTCTTTTTTACAAAAATGGGGTTCGATTAGTAGAAAAGAAGAGAATATTAGAAAAACAACTAAGCAATTGTCATGAGAATCCTTTTCGCCATATCCTTGAAGTTCCCTCACAACCGAAATTTTTCCATACCATGAAATCATTGAAAGCAAATTGTTCCTTTACAGAGCGGTGAATTGTTCTAAGACTTCTCAAATAAGTTGCCCTTTAGAAATGTACTAATTTACATTATCGCAAGCAGTGTCTAATGAAAAAGAACCTATTTAACAGAAATATTGATATAATGGCTCTTTATTTTTAAGCTTTGCTAATTTAACAAGCAAATTTTTCATTTTTTCTTAACTGTTTAAAAAAATATTTGTAAGCTATGCAAGTTCATATCAGCATGGTATGTATGCCCTAGAGCAGGGCTTTTAAAATTGCAATGTGTACACAAATAACCTGGGATCTCATTTAAATGCAGATTCTGATGAGACAGGTGAGGGATGCAGCTGAGAATCTGCATTTCATAAGCTCCTGGATGTCACCAGGTACTGCTGTGTCACATTATGAGTGGCGTGGTCCTAGGGATCCCATCAGTGCAATTGTAGCTTTTGTAAATCCCTGGATAAGTTTATGCCGAAGTCTAGAAGATGAGAGGAGGAGGAGGCAAGCAGGAGGAAGAATCCAGAACAAGGCGATATACTGTGAGGACCTCATAGTGTCTGTGGAACACCCCCAGAGAGTTGGGGCCCAAGCACTCTGCTGCAGTGTGAATGTGTTCTCCAAAGTTCACATGTTGGAAAGTTGCTCCCCAATGCATCTGTGTTGAGAGTTGAGACCTTCAAGAGATGATTAGGTCATTTAGGGCTCTGTCCTCATGAATAGACGGTCATTATTTAGGGAGAGGGTTGTTATAACAGCCCCTCTTGCTCTCTCTTGTGTGGCTTTCTTGCTCTTCTGCCTTCTGCCATGGGATTGTTTCCAGGTTAAGTCAGGGCTGCTTGCCTCTTGAGGGCTAATATCTGGGAGACTAGAATTGATGGAAAGGGATCAGATTTGTTCAGGGGCTGGCCCTAAAGAAGATGGAGGGCCTCTCATCCCCAAAGGCCCATCTTGGGGACGTGTCATAGGGAAGGAAAAGTACAGAGAGATATAGGTAGGAAGACTGTAGGTTGAGTGGGGTCTTCATCATCCAGGGCTTTCTGTCTGTCTGTCTCTCTCTCTCTCTCTCTCTCTCTCTCTCTCTCTCTGTCTTTCTCTGTCTCCCCCATCTCTCTCTCCTTTCTCCCTCTTTTTCTTCCCTCTAGCCAGATCCTTGTAATCCACTTCAACCTTCTGGGGCTAGTTCCTGTACTTTTTTAAAAACAGACATATTCTCCTGCAAGTTAAACCACACAGCAGTTTACACGCTTGGTGTTGGTTGATACAGAACTAAAGACTAAAATGTGTTACAAAGATTACCAGATGTTTTGGGTTCCATAGATCAGAAGAAAGATTATTTAGCAGTTAACATCTTTACCATTTGGGTGGGGCTTCTCTTTGGAATTTAGGGTGCTAGACAAAAGGGAGGGGATGGGAAGCTTGCAGAAGGGCCAAGGGAGTGGTGGTGGCAGTAACTCTGCCAAAGACAACTCCCAGAGGAGCAGCTGCTGCTATAGGGTGACACAAGAAGACTTCACCAGATACAGGGCCTCAATCTTGGAGTTCCCAGTCTCCAGAACAGTGAGAAATAAATCTCCAGCTGGAGCTGGAACTCAGTGGTAGAGCGCTTGCCCAGCATGTGTGAGGCACTGGGTTTGATTCTCAGCACCCCATATAAATAAAATAAAGGTTTGTCAACAACTAAAAAATATTTTTAAAAAAGAAAGAAAAAAAATCTCTATTCCTCATTCATTCCGCAGTCTTGAGTATTCTGTTGTAGTAACACAAAATGACCGAGACACCTTACCCAGGCTTCCCACACCCTTCCTGAGATTCCTGGCCCTAGGACCCAGGTAGAGCAGTGAAGGATAGGAGGGCCACTGGAGAGATTGCCTCTGTTTATGATCCTGACCTTGAAATGTGAAGATATAAGGAAAAATCATGAAAAGGACATTGAAAGAGCTTTTCAAAAAGGAGTAGAGAGGCGATTAGGGAAGCCCTTAGGACTTGGACAACTCAAGCCACTGCCCAGGAATGTGAGCTTCGGTTACCTTCAACCTTGACCTAGAACAGATCGAGGGTCCAGAGTCGACAAGCACTCAAGAGGCTGCTGCATTTTGATTTTGTCACTTTTTTACCAAATACATACATTCTTTTCTTAATCTTCTATCAATCACACTGTACCTGTCACACAGCCCTTGTTCTCAACTCCAAATGACGTTTCACCACAAAAGAATTTTTACTGCTAGGTAATAAAACAACACTATTTGCTCCCATAAGTTCTCACCTCCCCCACCTTCGAAACACTGATTTGAAACTGTCTACATCTGTGTTTTCTGAATTGCAATTTCTAAAACCCCAATAAAGTCCTTTTTATTGTTACAATAAAAGGTTGTTCGGATGGATCAACAGAAGTCTACTTGGTTGTATTGTAAGAGAGCCTCACCAGTTTCCTGTGCGTCTGGTTTGCAGAGGACATCTTTTTCATCCATTACTTTCAACCTTTTAAGGCATCTCTTGCAAGCTTCCTTGTCATAATTGGACTGACCAGGGGTGTATTAGTCAGGGTTCTCTAGAGGAGCAGAATCAATAGGAAGTATAATTATAAAAAGGGGATTTATCAGTTTGGCTTATGTAACCAGAAGCTGGATAGTCCACAATGGCCGTCTGCAGGCTGAAGAACTGGAAGAACCATTAGCTGGGTCGCCCAACAGAATACAGTGCTACCCTACTCTGAGAATCACTGGCAGAGTCCACTTTGGAAGAGTGAAGAAATGAGAGTCCAATATCCGCAGACAATTGCAGCAGCAATCAAGAACCCATTCAAGAAGAATCAAACTTGCATCTGCTGCTGCTTCCTTCTTCTTCCAAAGTTTATTCCATCCAAGCCATCATCCTATTGGATGGTGCTGCTCACACTTCGGGAGGGTCTCCATTTCAGTTGGTTGTCCCACATGCCAATCATTCCTAGACACATCCTCATTGACATACCCATAATCTTCTTAATCCATCATGTCTTAATTCAATCAAGTTGACAATTCAAATTAACCATTACAAGGGGCTCTAAATATTAGAAATTTTTGTTTGATAGAAGAGAGATGTGGCATTAATAGAGCTTAGAAAGTCCCCAAGAGTCATAAAATGAAAAGTTTTTAATATCACCCACATAAATGAAGTAGCTTTTTAATCAATGAGAAATCAGATTATGAGTGATGAAAAATTAGGGAACAGATTAGAAGCTGAGGTCCTGAAGATAGCAGTTATAGCTACTATAAACCCAGCATGCCCAGCCAGGTGACCACTGTGAGGGCTTTCTCGCCTGGAAGAAGGTTTGAGTGTGGGTGTGTGTCCACCTGCCAAGAGGGCTTAGTCTTTGCAATACCTGTTCCCCTGACAACAGAGACACCAAGAATGAAGCCCCCTCCTAGGGTCATGATCTCTCTGCTGTGACCCTTCGCTTACACCTATCAATGTCATGGAACCAGCTATGGTCATCAGGGGACAGAAACCCAGAAATCCCTGCAAACAGAGCCAAGAATTTTACTAGTTCTTTTCTCTAGTTCAGTAGTTTTCAACTCTGGCTGCACCTTAGACGTGACCTGGGAAGATTTTTAGAATGCCAACATCCAAGCCCTCTCATCCTCAGGTGATTCTAATTTATTGATCTGAGGGTAGAATTGAGAATCTGTCATTTTTAAGGTGATTTCAATTTGAATCAATATTTTTAAAGGCTGCTTAAGTACCTCGAATGCACAATCTGACCTCTTTGCAGGCTGGAAAAATCCCAGAGGGGAACCCAGTAGAAAGATACCTGTGTTGTTCTGTCCCATGACCAATGACACTGGGGCTGGCTGGCTGCTAAGGACGACTCTGAAGGGCTGGAATGTGACCAGACAATGTCAAGATCCGTCAAAGGCACCTGGCCACTTGGGAATGGCATCAGAGACTGCTGATCCTGAGGCTCCCTTTTGAGAGGGAGAGGATGGCGGTTACAAAGCATGGAACACGAGCCCTGTTTGCCCCTCAGCCAATAATTAGGCCTGAATGACCACATTACTTGATATCTACCTCTAAGTTCAGTGAGAGTGAATAGATCTCTTGGCTTGATTTCTTTCCCCAAAGCAAATGCTTCACTAATCTCCATTTTCCTCCTCCGTTGAGAGCCTGTGGTCCAGCTTGTTTGAGCCACTTTATGAAAACAAGCCCCTCTGTGGGTATCATGGAATAAAGCCATTTCCCTGAGAAACGGCATTTCGTGTTCAACCCTGCCGGCAGAGCTTACTCAACTGGCAAAGACAAAAAGCAGTGCTTTTCAAAGTAGGGAAAACTACCCATTATCCATTAGAGAGGTGCTGGTGGAGGACACAGCGTCAGCCTTCAGGCAGAGCAAGTGCATTGGAGGCTCACTTTTTAAATGGAAAATATTCTTTTCTTCCTTGCTGCTCACAGCAACTAGTTCATGGTCTGATGCCACAGAACAAGACCTTTGAAAATGATACCGTCCTGGGAGTAGGAGATGGGGAAAGACGGATGATGCCACGCCAAGGACGAGGAGTATATTAAACACCTTGGTTTGATCGTTACCCAGCAGGTATGGAAACTTCACACTGTTCCCATAAATATGTAGAGTTATTATGTGTCAATTAAAAACAAAACTTTTTTAAAAGAATGGGAACAGTTTCCATTCCCCTTGGCCCAACTGAATCTCATTCACGTGTCCAATCCCACAATTCTCTTCCTGAATTCTCTCTCCAGCTGAGAACTTTCGGGATTTCGTTCCTTAAAAGCAGGGCTCTCTGTCTGGAAGCCTCAGTCCCACTTGCTAGGGCATCTCGGCAGCCTCGGTTCCCGCCCTTCCTCTTCTGCTGCCAGTTTATTGGCTCCTGCAGAACCAGACAGAGGCAGGGGTGTGAGAGGGGCTGTGCTTCAAGAGGAAACACTGACCCTAAGGCAAACGCACTTTTTCTGCACCCATTTTCTGCAGACATCTCAATATTAAAAAATGCTTGGGGTGAGTTGATTGAGGAGGCCCACGTCTATAATCCCAGGAACTCAGGAGATGGAGGCAAGAAGATCTCAAGTCCAAAGCCAACCTGGGCAACGTGGTGAGACCCTGTCTCAGAATAAAATAAAAAGAGTGGTCTAGTGCTTGCCTCTCATGGGTTCAGTCCCCACTGCTGGGGGGAAATGCTTGGGGTGGGAGTTGGAGAATTGGAGGAGGATGAGCAGGTTATGCAAGGCTCTTGTGCTGCTGCTTATGAACAGCACAGAAGGCCACAGCTGTCTGCTTCTGAACTTCTGACCGTCGAAGATACATAAAAATTGCTTCGCCAATCTTGCATTTGCTTTTAATGAACTAAACTATTTAAACACTCAGAATTTGTCTTCAGTGTTTAACAGGTCAGCAACGGCCCCAGCCTGCCAGAACGGACATTGGGAAGACAAAAAGGAGTTGGAGAGAACAGGGTACCTCTTCTGAACCTTGAGGTGGCTCTGGCTTTGTGAAAGGGTCTTGGAAGTAAAGGACTCACCTAGGATAAGTGACAACAGTCTTAACACACTGCATGGCCTTGGATTTTATAGCATCCAATAAAAATAATGAGATTTTACATACACACATAAACAATGTATTAAAAGGAATTGGCTCATGCAAATGGAGGCCGACAAGTCTCAAGATCTTCAGGTTGTGAAGTGGCCAGCCGGAGACCCAGGAGAGCCAAGGTGCAGTTTTAGTGTGAGTCTGGAGGCCTGAGAACCAGGAAGCAGATGCTGTAGATTCTAGTCTTGAGGCTGTTGGGCTTGAGATTCCCCAAGAGTTGATGCTTCAGATTAAGTCTAAAGGCAGGAAAAGAGTCAGTGTTCCTATTTCAATTAGTCAAGCAGGAGAATTTCTTCCTTCTTGGAGGAAGTCAGACCTTTTGTTCTCTTCAGGCCTTCAACAAATTGGATGAGACCTGCTCACATTATGGAGGGTAATCTGCTCTAATCTGTACTCATTCTACCAATTTAAAATGTTATTTTAAAAAAAAAAATCCTCACAGTAACACCAAGAATAATGTTTGACCAAGCACCTGGGCACCCCATGGCCCAGTCAAGTTGATACATAGAACTAACCTCACAATAAGATAAGAGGCAGCCCTGCTGTGGGAAAAAGCACATCATTTCTGGAGCCTGACAGCCCAAGGTCAAGCTCCAGCTCTTTTACTTACTCATTGTGTGATCTGTAGGATACTCAGTCTCCTTGGGATTGCCTCCATTGCCTCTTCAGTAAAATGAAGGTAACAAAAGATTCAGCACAGGACACATAGCAGGCACCAAAGTATTAGTTGTTTTAGGTGCAAAAAGTTGCTTTTTTAAAGAATCAAACTTTCTTTTTCTTTCTTTCTTTTTTTTTTTGATGGTACTAGAGATTGAACCCAGGGCCATTCTACTTCTGATCTATATTCCCAGCCTTTAATTTTTTTTTTTAAGAGAGAGTATCACTAAGTTTCCAAGTACGAACTTGTGATCCTCCTGCCTCAGCCTCCTGAGTAGATGGGATTATAGGTGTGCACCCACACAACTGGCTATCCTTTACTTTTAATGTACATTATTATTTTAGACAGGAAGGGATGGTTGAAAACATAGAAGAAAAAGGGAGGCATAAATCTCAAATTAAAAAGAAAAAAGAAAAAGAATGGGCCAGAGAGTGATACAGAGCTCATTAACACACTCTTACTCTCAAGTTAGGTAGCCAGGGTCTGTGGGTCCTGGAGAGATCTCAGTTCCACCACACTGTGTGGTCAGCGCCTCTAACTGAAACTCCTCCTTCATTTCCCAGAAGACTGTGGACCCACATGGACCCTGGAGCTCAATGGTGGGATGGCTGTGCTTTTTCTAGAATATGGGCATATTTCACATTATATGCATGAATGTTGGATGGTAGTGATATTTTTGGGAATGACACCATCATCTAGCAAAAAAAGCTAAATATTTCCCACCTAGAAGTTAAATCTGAAAATCTCTCCCATAGTTGATTTGGGTTTTCAAGGCACAGTAACAGCTTTGGTCTAGATAAGACTGGAGCAACCTGACACCTCATTCAGCATGGCTCCCTCTTCCAGTTACAGCATACCCGGTGGTGTTTACAGTGACCTTCTGGCAACTACAATGGACCCAAATAACAATATAATGGGTAGAGAAAGCCGAGATGGTACAATAAGAAATGCAGAGGCTGGTCTGGCCAGATGACACTGCTGGGGGGCCAGCATAATGGCTCTCACAGAGTGTGAGATATTTGGGGTTTGGCAAACCCTAAGCAGCTGGCTGCCAAGTCCTGCTGCCCCTTCTCCCCCTGGTGTATTTCAAAGGAAATTAAATCCACATGTTTCTGATTTGCTGACACTCCAAGCTCATCCAAAGGTGATTTTGCAAGACTGGTTTAGACACAAGGAGCCTAGAGAAACTCTAATTATTATTGTTATTTTTCATTTTGAAACACAGACCTGCATGCTTACATAAGACATGCCATGCCTACGCAATCAGAGCCCAGTTTTGCCTTACCAACACTCTCTGTCCTGCGCCCATCAGGGACAGACATTGAAATTAACCAGAGAAGAGAAACTGACTTTAACAACCGACCTTGAAATCCATCTTGAAAATGTCACTATTTATTGTTTCTTTTTTGTTGAGCTGTACCTAAGGAATGCCAAAGCGAGCATTCAAAAATACAAGCCCTGCATCGATTGGACCTATCAGTGTTCAATTAATTTCCCCAGAGTCTGGACAAAAGGGTGAATGCCAGAATTCACAATGGTGTCCCATTAGGGTCTAGAAGTAGAGTCCAAAGCCCAAGAATGTGAACCCACGTTCAACAATGTCTGGTCTGGATCTTTAAAGGTAAGAGGCCAACACAACAAGTGTTCCGTAGAATATTCTGGAATGTCTACCATGTCTGAAGGAAACTGAGAAAAGTGACAACCCAAATTCTGCTTCAGGGAAATAGGAATCCATTATACACTTGGACATAATGAGCACTTTTGGACATGACTTGTGACCCCTTCAGGCCCAGCCACATGAAAACTGTTGGGCAGAAAGATTGGGGATCGAAGAGCCCCTCTCTTCTGAATCAAGATTCACATTTTTTATTTCTCCCATCCCTCTCCCCTGCTCCGGGCATTTCCATAGACTCCTCTCTGAGGTGCTGTCCTCCACTGCCCTGAGCTCTCCCCACAGAAGTGGCCTGGTCCTGGGAGGCTGCTCCCTCATCCCCCAGCTCTGGGCCATCAGGGCTTACCTGAAGCTCACCCTTGCCTGGGGTCTGCTGCGTGGTAGGTAGGCTCTAGACTTCTGATGACTAAGGCCACTGTGGCCTCTAGCGTTGCTCTCTCGGTAGGGGCCTGGCTGCTTGGTGTGTGCCCAGGCTCCTTGCCCCCTTGACCTTGACCTCCTACTTCCTTCCCCTCTGCCTCCTTTTTATTGCAGTATTGGGGATGGAACCCAGGGACTCACGAATGCCAGGCAAGTGCTCTTCCACTAAGCACACCCAGCCCTCCTGCTGCCTCTTACAATCCAGGTGGCCTTTGCTCATCAGGTCACAGCTGAGGTGTCCCTTCTTGGAGGTTGCTTCTTCTCAGCCCAGCCTGAAATGGCCACTCCGTGGTGAGCTTCCCTCCCTCCTGGATAAACCCAGACAAGTTCATGATTACCTCCTTGAACAAAACGTCACCTGTACAGCCTGTCTTCCCACCAGACTGCCCACTCGTTGGGGCCAAGCACCAGGGATGTCTCTATCCCTGTTCTCCCAGAACAGAGGCGAAGAAAAATCAGTATCCATTGGTTGATCAGCTTCTTGCCCTAGCCCTGAAGCCAGCCTTTGACACCAAGATGGTTCAGTTCGGTTGACTGTAAAAATTAAGATCAACTAGAGTATTAATCAGACACTTTGAAGCCAGGATCCACGTGGATAAGTTTGCCTCGGCTGCTATAACAAAGATCCCCAGACAGGGGGTTTAAGCAACACACATTTATTGTCTCACAGTTCTGGAGGTCAGAAGTCTGAGATCAAGTCTGGATCAAGGTTGGATCCTCCTGAGGCTGTGAGAGGGAATCTCTGAACCACGTTTCCCCCTGGCTGCTGGTGATCTTAGTGTTCCTTGGCTTGTAGACACATCACACACATCTCTGCCTTCACCTTTGCATATTTTCCTATGACCCTCTGTGTCGCAATTTCCCCTTTCCATAAGGACACTAGTCAAATTGGATTCGGGCTTACCCTAATGACCTCCTCTCAACTGAATCATCAGCAAAGACCCTATTTCCAGACAAGATCACATTCACAGGTACTGGGGGTTAGGACTTCAACATCTTTGCGGGGGACTCAAATCAATCTATAAATCAGTCTTCTGGTAAAGAAAAAAAAAAAGAGATTAAAATTGACATGAAATCCAGGCATGGTGGCGCACATCTGTAACCCCAGCATCTTTGGAGACTGAGGCAAGAAGACTGAAAGTCTGAAGCCAGACTTAGGGAGACCCTGTCTCAAGAAATAGAAAGGGCTGGGGCTGTAGCTCAAGTGGTAGAGCGCCCCTGGCTTGGGTTCAATCCCTAGTATGGCAAAAAAAAAAAAAAAATTGACATGAAACACAATAACCATTTAATGTATTACCCAAACTGGGACTTTTTTTTGAGAGTGAAAGGGAACACTGTTAAAATTTTTGCACGCAAAATGTTTGACCACAGGCATAAGCCAGGGCTGTTCCAGCAAGCAATGAGGACATACAGCCACCCTCTCTCCACCACGGCACTCCGTCCTCGGCCTTTCCCGTGAAGGATGCGGTTTTACCTTTGCTGCAGATCCGCCTTTGTTTGTGTTCCTCAGCCAGCCCGCCCAGTCTGTTTTATACACAGTCACAGCGCGACTGGGGGATTAGCTGTATTCCGGCTGTACTTAATTCACTGTTTCCGCTTACCAAGCACAAGTCCCATCTTAGCAATTAATTTGGCCAGATCAAATCAGGTCCTCTTTACACCTGTTCCTCGGCTTAATTAGGTTCTGGTCTCCTGGGGATAGTTGGAAGCTCCCAGGGCCATGACCTAAGACTTGGATGAGGAGAGCTCTATCAGACACCCGGCCGGGGCCCCAGCACACAGGTGACATACCTGAAACAGCCCCAGCTCTTCTGTCTAGAAATTTGTCTGGACAACTGTGGTCCCCCAAACCTGGACTGGGATAATGGTGCCCTTTTCTGTTATACACTTCCTTTCATCTGCTCCCCTTGGGAGGAGATGTTCTCAGCGGGGTTTCTTTCTGAAGTAATTGTTGGTCAGGAGTCAGTGGCTAATCCTGCCCATCTAATTAGCAGAGTCTGTTATGATTTATCAGGATAATGAGGTGGGGAACAAAGACTTTGCTTCCTCGCCCCCCCCCCTTCCAGATACATTGGCTTCTTCTCTTCCTTTTGGAAGATGACCCAACGTTAATGAGAAAGAGTCACTTATTGTTGGGGTGCAAATAGAGAGATAAATGACATCAGTAATTAAGTTGCAGGCCCTCTTGGGTACAAATGAAGCCATTTGTCAGGCAATATTATTCAATTAATTAATTCCATTAGGGCTACCACACTCCTCCAAATCCAGCCTTTCGGCTGGCAGCTCTGATAATTTGTAGGATATAAAAATAGAACGGTGAGTCAAGGCATTGTGAAACCAAAAGGAAAGCATTTCCACCACCCCAGGAAGCCTAGCTGGGAGGCTGATTTGTGAGTGTGTGAAGTGCCCAAGGCAGCCCTGAACCTCTTCCCATGGAGGTGTGAACAAATGTCCTGTCCATTCCCCAGTTCAAATCTTTAGGAAGCAAAAGGGGGTTGGTCCAGTCCATCTTGCCACAGGATCTCAGTGGTCACTGGCAAGGCCTGTCAGCTGCCCATCTGTGGTCAAGGACTCCTAGGACTTGGAGTGGAACTGAGGGGTGCCGTGAGCGGAATGGCGGCCACCTACCACGTGGCCAGTGCTCCTCTGCTTTCTTTTCTCCCTGTTGCCAATGTTAGAGGAGAATCCTGACCCGGTCCCTGCCTGGCTCCCTCTCCCTCAAGTTCCCTCGGTCTCCCTTGGTGCTGATGTGAATAGATACACCCACATTCTCTTTAATTCTCTTTCTCCATTTCGACTCCTGCCGACTTGTCTCAGAATTCTTTACTTCCTGCCCTCCGGTGGGAAATTTACCTTCCAGAAGAGGAGGAAACAGCCCAGGACCACATTTGAGAAAAGGCTTTGATCAGTCGCTAATACTCCAGGAGCATTGTGACCTGCTTTTTTCACTGAGACACAGCAGTACTTCAGCTAAATTCAAGATTAAATATACCCCTGCACGCTCGCTCATTCCTCAGAAAACAACTCACATCCCCAACAGCTGACTTCCAAAGTCCGGAACATGATGTGTTTGTAAGCAGGGTAGCTGCCTGCCTCTTTTCTCGCCTCCCAGCTAATCAAGTCATCTTTGATTTCCCAGCCCATTCTGTGGGAGAGAATGTGAATCAACAGTGAAGGTTCCAAAGCCTGCAGGCCCAGTTGAGAAGGAAAGGGACCAGGTCAGTGGTTCTCACACTCCTACCAGCTTCAGAATGGCCTAGAACTGTCAAAACAGACTGACAAAAGATCTGGGATAGGACCCCCCAAATTGGCATCTGTAGCCTCCCTCCAGGTAGAAGTGGCTTTAGAAAAAGATGGTCTTACTCAGGTAAGAACCACTGACCTATTATTCAGTACAAAGAATTCCCAGAGGTAACTAGGTACTCCGAATCCTGAGCATCCAGCCACATCCCAGCTGGTGATGCAGAGTCCCCCCTCCCTGGGATGGATCACAAGAGAAGCAGAACAGCACCCCCCACACACACACTTCTCCTCTATATTTCCCTGCAGGCAGAGACCAGGGCCTAGGCTGGAATTCACAGTTTCTTACCAGTACCTCACTTCAGCTTATTGTTAGACCTAAAAAAAAAAAAAAAAAAAAAAAAAAAAAAAAATGTGCAGGCAACCTACAAGATTGGAGTATTTATGAATGATTGTGAAGATGTTTGTTTGGTTTGGTTTTCTGGTTTTTGCTGATGTTTCACACATCCAAAGGTATTCCCCATGCTTGACAAAGCTTGGGAATCACTTACTGTTTTTATGGGAGTCTCGGATACTCATAATGCTGGACACAGGCTGGATAAGAACCTGGCCATTCTAAATGCTGTGATGCCTTGGACCATCTGGCCCAAAGCTTTCCAAATTTCTCTTTGCATCCCAGACACAGAAAATGACAACCCACCTTCAAATTCAAACCTTGATTCTGGCCTATCAGGCTCACGTCTTAGCTGCACTCTCTCAGAAGGGAGCAAACAGGGCTTTTGTAAGGGAAGGTGGATTTGGGAGAGCAATCCCAGAAAACTGGAGGAAATAAAGCCAGGGAAAAGAGAAGGCGGTGAAGGGCTCCATCTCCTCTGTGACCTTTAACAAGTTGTGAGGAAGATGCTCAGAAGTCCCAGTGTGAGGAGAGAAAAGGGAAGCATCCACCCTACACTCTCATTTCTGGGACCAGGGTTGCCTCATGGGTGTTGGACTCACATTTCCAGATAGCACATACTCCAATACCAGGAAACCGTCTCAGAGAAGCCCAGAGGAGAATGGGAGCATGTGGAGGTGACACACCTGCTCAGAGCTGGAGGTGGAAGGTGGGCCAGAGGTGAGAGATGCACACCAACGCTGTCCCATATGGTATCTTATGAAAAAGAAGAAACTGGGGGTAAATAACATTTTTTTATTTGATTGATGTAATTATAAATTTCACGTTAGCTATCATCTTTGAGTCAAAATAGTTTAAAACTTAGCCTGATGTGAGCATTAACATCAAGTTTCAGAAGTGTGTCTAACATCAAAAACCTTACAATGTGCCTACGTGCCCCATTTCTGAAACCTCTACCTTTGCCCACAAGATCTAGGAAACAGTGACTCAACAATGAATTTCATGACAACCCTTTCAAAGTCACCAGATACAGGGAGGAATTCAATAAAAGAGTTGTTTTGGCCGGGCATGGTGGGGTGTGGCTGTCAGCACAAAGACTGGGGAGGCTGAGGCAGGAGGAACCCAAGTTGGAGGCCAGACTCTCAAAAAAAAATCAAAAGAACTGGGCCAATAACATCAAAAGTTACTTTCATGACATGACATCTGAAATCCTGACCTTCTGTGTTTAAAACACCAACTGGCTGCTATTGGTATTACTTATTTGTATTACTGCTAGATTTGTATTACAACCATTTGTTTTCTATAAGTGAAAAATCAAAATAAGGCAAATAGTCACTGTACTTTCCTTCTCTGGGCTCCTAAGGTCCAAAGGTAACATTAGAGGGACAGACTGCGAGGAGAGAAAAGGCCATCTTCAGATAAAGCGGAGATGGTCATGAGGCCATGTACTCAGTTCTCCACATGAATTCCAACATCTGTGTTGCTTATGCGCCTATATTTAATAAGTGCTCCCGTGGGGATATGGACCCAAGAACAGATGGTAAGAATAAAGGCCCCGTGAAAAGGTGCGAGAAGACCGGCTGCAACCTTTGGGGCTCTGCTGGCGGATCAATTGACCAAGGCTAAGGCCGAGCATGCTCCGTGGAGCGGCCCTCCCCATCACGCGTGCGCACCTGGTATCCACTCGGGGCGCCGGGAAGCGTGGAGACAAAAGAAGAGGTACTTTCCTACCTTCCAAAAACTCTTTCTCACTGATTTTTTAAAAAATATGTAAAAGTGCAAAAACTGGTAGAATGAGCCATAGAATACATCACCCAGCTGAACCGACCAGAGTAACCTTAAATACTTTATTATTATTATTTTAATTAAAACAGGCATCATTTTTGCTCCTAAAGACAGGAGACTCCCGGGAGGATTTTCATGACCCCCTGAGGGTTTGTGACCTGCCGGCTCTGGGGTTCACTGACCTCGTTCAATCCTCTCTTTGTAGGAGGGAATGCTATCTGCTCGCATTCTCTCTGGCTATTTCTCATGCTCGCAGCGAATTAAGTGGACTCTTGTCTATGATTTCAGCCACGGTGACATATAATCCCAGTGTTAAAGGATGGAATTTTCCAAGGCCAGAAGCAGCAGAAAGCACAGAGGAAACGTTGCCCTGAGCAAAGGCTTCCCGACACAGGACCTCGGGCTGTGCCACCCAGCAGCCCGGCGTTTGCATGAGAAGAGAAAAAAAGGATCGGACAATGGAGTGATTGTTCTCTCTCCACAAGCAAATCTTCTATTTCTAACCCCGTGGTGGTGGTGGCTGGGCTGGCAACCAGCAGACTCTCCCCGAGGTCTTCCTATAGCAGCCCAGAGGAAAGGGGGGCAGCGCTGGGCGTTTTCCAAGAGACCCAGATGGGGGCGGGGGGACCCCACCACTGTAGCCACCAGCAAGTTATCTCACAAAACAAAGAGCGAGGTGAGCAGGCCAGCCACTGGGTTTGTCCCATTGGTTCATAAAGGACCCAAAGCCAGCGTCGTGGATCAGCTTTTTGCCTTTTATCCAAGGATTGCCTACTACTCTAGAAAAACAAGGGAGCCCTGCCAAGAATCTGCAGTCCCCTACATCTCAAAATAATGACTAGCCTATTCAGTGCTCCCCTCCAAGGAATTGTTGGTTCCTACACAAGAAAACCCTTTGGGGTAGGAGTAGGGAGTCCAAGAAAGGCATGTGATTATTTTTGCCACTTACTGGCCCTTGGCCCCACTTTGGAAAGAAAGGGAAATCTATTTTTGACATCAGCTGTTCAGCTTGCAAATAAAATCAGCCTGTACAGCCTATCTAATTGAAATGTTGGTTCCAAATTCTACTTTTCTAGCACTCCCAGTACACACGCACACTCTCAAGCTCCCTGTTCTATTTCTTTGCCATCTATGAGCGAGAGTATTGGGAGAGGTTAAGGAATTAATGCCCTCCCTGATTTCCAGATGACAACTTCCAACTTTTTTGAAAAAAAATAATCAACAGGAGTGATTGGGTGAAAATTTTGATTGCTTGATTCAGATAAAAGCGCTTCTGATACTGGCTGTGGCATTCAAGAGAATCGGTCCTTAAAGAGGGAATGGTGTGCTCATGAGATACGAGAGAAAATGAAATGAAAGGTGTTGTTTAAGGACAAAAGAAAGGAGTCACACAGTAGCCTTAAAATATTATAGTAGGTATTTGAGTCGTGTATGCATCCACCCTGAGACTGAACAGCAGAGATCAAGCATGAGGTCCTCGGAGGCCTTGGGAAAACTAATACAAGTCCAAGTTCTGCTGGACTTGTGAAATTTATCATAAGCAGAAAATGCATTTCATACACCTAAACCTGGCTCAGAGGCAAGTCCACATGAATCTTGGGCCAACAGTGGAGCAAAATCATGGGACACAAAGCCCATTTATACTCAAGCCTTGAATATCTCACATCATTTATTTACTACTGCACTGAATGTGGGAAATGGAATGCTTGGATGGGTGTCACCTTTGTTGTGCTCAGTGGAAGGCACACTGGGACCGAGGAATGTTTGAAACATTGAACTAAAAGTAATTGCTGGATGAAGAGGATGCTTCAGTGGCAGGTCATCCATTTGACTGGGAGCCATGGGCACACTGCCATAGCCCAGTGTTGTGAGATTATCTAGTGCACATCACTAGCCTGGGAAAAAGATCGCAATTCAAAATTTGAAGCATGATTTATACTGAATGTATATCACTTTTATACCATCATGAAGTCCAAAAAATCCTAAGGCAAGCCACGTAAGTCAAGGACCCTTTGCCTTGTAATGTCACTGGCAACCTGATCACCACATTTGCATACAGACTAGAAAATAACTTCTCATGGTGGCAACTTGCATGAAGGGAAAACCAAGAACATGCAGTTCATTGTTTTAAAGAGGAAAAATATATGTTTCTAATAGCTGCAAGACTTCGGCTTGTCTTTTAGTTAAAAAAAAAAAAAAACAAAAAACAGAAAGGTACAGTTTTACCAAAATAAGTTCCTAACATGAAAGGATGGAGTTGGTCTTGCCTTTAATTTATTTCAAAGGCAAAGAAAATTACTCTTCTTTAGAGCCTCTGATTGGTATTGTCCATCCAAAGTAAAATAAAATTACAAAACAAACCAGCTTTCCAAGCCTCCTGAGCATGCTTTACCAACCACCCACTTTGCCCAGAGGAGGTTTTGGTGGATTCCATTTATGCCACCACCTTAACTTACCTAACTATCTACCTATGTCTATGTCTAGACCATCTGTATCTCTGTCTATGTCTGTATATAGATCTGTGTGGAGGACTGAATCCAGGGGCATGCTGTCACAGAGCTACATCTCTATCCCTTTTAAATGTTTGAGACCGTGTCTCCTTAAGTTGCTCAGGCTGGCCTTGAACTCGCAATCCTCGGGCCTCCGTTTCTTGAGCAGCTATAATTACGGGCATGTGCTGTACTCTTTTCAGGCTGTTGCGTACAGAACTTCTCACCCCTTGGAGCTACCTTGACCTATCATTGTAGCCCACAAAGGACTCTTAGTAGGAGTTGAATCAGTGTTGTTGAATGACTGAATACCTTAAGGATTCATTATAAGGTTTTCATCACATCTATTGAATTACTTCAATTTATGAAAATAAGAGAGATGAGAGTGAAAGAAAATAAAAGTCACTGGTATCAAATTTCATCAGACATAGAAATAGTCATAAAATATTAATTTGTATTTGTGGTTTTTTTTTTTAATTTTTACTCTGTCATAAAATATCAAACTAAAAAGAAACCAAGTTAAGACTCCCATATGGTGGCCAACGGTGCCAGGAAGCCTGGGACTATCTGTTTTAGGACTCAAAGTGCCCCATCCTGGGAAACCCCTTGGTCCTGGGCAAACCTTGGGACAGTTGATCCCTCCTCAAGCTCTCATGACTCTGACACCAAAATCCAAATGTTGACTTAGTTGGAAATCATCCAGATTTAAGAATTTGTCACCAATGTGTGTATACGTCATGTACCTGCCCCACCATGAGGCTCCAGCTCAGCCTCCTGTTTAGTTCCTTCATTGTACTTAGAATAGCACGATCGTTCTTCTAATTATTCATTTACTGTGTCTCCTCCCGACCGCGTGAGCTCCATGTGGGCAGAAGAGTCATCCAGCTTGTTTACCACCATAGCCTCCGAACATTCCCCAGCAAGCAGGATGTTCAAGAAACATGTTCTAAGTGCAAAACACTCTCCCTAATTATAGACTCCAACAGAACCACTGCATTTCCACGGGTCCTAAGATGCATAGATTTTCCACAGCCTAACATCTCTGAAGTTGAGATTCATCTTAATCAACAGTGCCTTTCAAAAGCCATCAGCCACCAGGCATGGAGGTGCAAGTTTGTAATCCCAGCTACTGGGGAGGCTGGGTCAGGAGGGTGGCCAAGACGAGGCCACCTTGGCAATTGAGTGAGACCCTGTCTCAAAATTTAAAAGATATGAAAGGACTGGGGATGGGCTCAGTGGTAGAGCACCCCTGGGTTAAATCCCCGGTATAGAAAAAAATTAAAAATCCATCACCAACGGGCAGTCATGACATTATTGCCCTGGCGTTCCTAAGTATAGCCCCTGGGTTATAGCAATTTATAGCCATTGACGTCATCATTGCTTCAGTTGAGATATATACATTTGTGAGTTTAATGTGAGCATTGAACTGCTATTTAGAAATGTCCTCCAAAAGATTTTGCTATGATTCAGCATTGAAATGACAAGCTATTTTGTACTTGGACACAGACGCCAAGAAACAGGATGTAAATGTGGTATTAATGAAGAATGTTGTCACAGAAGGATGGTCATGAGTCCACGTTTTCTTGCAAAGAACGACCAAGTGCGTTAGGAACCTGGAAAAGGAAGGTGCCCATGAGCTGAGCAAGCTGTGTTACTTTCTGTTATTGAGACATCTGTGCATTGCCAAACTCCCCAGAAGAGAGAAAGATTAATTTAAAAGGAATCTGATGTGATTGATTCAGATGCCATTCAAGATTGTCATTAAAGTCATCCATCAGAGTCTATTGGCAGTGTTTTTTTGTTTTTTGTCTTATCAATGTATAAAATAATGGTTGGTCTTACCATCAAGGACTTCTTAGACTGGGCTTGACCTAAGGCATTAGCCCCTCCCAATCTTTTATTTAGCTCTATGAAACAGACCCCCCCAGAGACCAGAAAAGATCACTGGCACATGGCAGGGTCAGGAGAGTGTAGCAACTCATTCAGTCTGTACAACTCTTCCAGGACCTTCTGGTGATTAGTTTCTGTGGGGCCCATTTGAGGGAATCTTATTATTATCTCAGCATTGCCCGACTAACTCCTGTCCTACAGAGCTGATACATCTCAAACTCTAAACAATGACAGTTATCTACTACTTTTGGTGACAATAGGCATTTAATTATGGACTTCCAAATTTAATTGTATTCCCTACTCTGGACAGAAACTGGAGAAGTACTCAGAAACAGTGCAGGTACAGCAACACAAGGCAAAACTTGGTCAATGCCCCAAGCAGAAAAATACAGTTAAGAGAGTCATCAGAGGAAGTCCAGCTAATAATTACCAGTGGTGACTGCCTGTTAAACAAATGCACCTGTCTTTCTTTGAATCTCCCAATGCACTGTTTAATGCTTAGACCATTTGATAGTTTGTCCATTCACCAAATAATTGAGCATGTACTATGTGCCAAGCCACTCTACCTAGAGGATGAACAAAATGGACACATTTTCTACACAGCATATGTGCTACATCAGGGTTTTAACCCAGGATCCGTAGATTCTCCTCCCAAGTGGTCAATAATTAAAACTTGGGGGTCCTGAATTTGGGGAAAAGATTACAGCACTAGTCTTTGCTGGCTTCTCACTCTTGGAAATAACTGATCTGTTCTCTCCCTGAGTTTTATCAAGAATTTCACATAAGTTGAATCATACGGTACTGCCAAACTTTCGAGACCGGCTTCTTTCACTCAGCATATCTTTAGGATTTATCAAAGTCAATAGTTCTGTCCTTCATTGCTGACGGTGGTGTATTGCATTGTAGGAATGTGTCACAGTTTGTCTACCCATTTGCCCACTGAAGGACATTTGGGTTGTTTCCTGTTACTGGTGATCACGAGCAGAGCCACTATAAACATTCATGCAGACTTCTGTGACCATGAATGATCTGTTCACTTGGGATTGCTGGGTCATATGTTAAGTGTGTGCTTAGTTTTAGAAGAAACTGCCAAGTGGTTTTTTTCAGAGTGACTGTGCACTTTTCCATTCCTGATGGTGATATATCAGAGTTCACATAATTGTTTTGCATTATTGGGAGTTCTCAGGATTGTCAGCACTTTTTATTTTTACCATTCTAACAGGCGTGTGGCTATATTTCATCAGGATTTTAATTTGGATTTCCCTGATGGTCAATTATGTTAAATGTCTTTTTGTATGCTTCTGTATTGCTGGGTATTTGCTAATATTTTGCTAATGTTTTTGCAACATGTTCATGAGAGATATTATTCAGTACTTTTATTGCACCATCTTGGTCTGGCTCTGGTATCAGGGTAAGTTGACTATGTAAAATAATTTAGGAAGTGTTTCCTCCTTTTTATTTTCTGGAAGAAAATACAATAAATTATGCAGAATTCATTGTATTTCTTTTTAAAATATTTGGTAGTATATGCTCATATGTTAGAATATGTGCCTGGAGATTGCTTTTAATTGAGGATTTAAACTACAAATTCAACTTTAAAATAGCAATAGTTATCGACATGCTTTTTGGGTGACTTTGGTAACTTGTTACAGAATTTTTCCATTTTATCTAAATTGTTAAATTTATAATCAGAGTCTGTAGTAATGGCCTCTTTTCCATTGCTCATGTTGGTAATTGTGGTTTTTTTCTCTCTGCCAGTCATTTTATAAGTTCATCAATTTTATTGAGCTCATTGACTTTCTATATTGTTTTGAAATTGTTTTCAGTTTCATTGATTTATGCTTTTATTTTTTAAATTTTTTTTAGTTGTAGATAAGCACGATACCTTTCTTTCTTTCTTTCTTTCTTTCTTTCTTTCTTTCTTTCTTTCTTTCTTTCTTTCGTTCTTTCTTTCGTTCTTTCTTTCCTTCTTTCATGTAGTGCTGAGGATTGAACCCAGGGCCTCACACATGGGAGGCAAGTACTCTGCCACTGAGCCCCAGCCCAAACCCTTGTGCTTTAATTTTTTATTATTCTCTTTCCTTCTTGTTTTGGTTTTATTTTGCTCTTCTTTTTCTAGTTTCTTAAGGCAGCCACTTAGATTGTTCGTTTGGAACTTTTCTCTTTTCCAATTTGAATGCTTTAATGGTATAAATTTTCCTCTAAGCACTGCTATAGCTGCATCCCACAAATTTTGATTTATTGTGTTTCATATTCATTCAGTTCAAAATGTTTTCACATTTCTATGAGAATTCCTTTTTGACCTTTGAAGTATTTACAAGTTTAACTGTGCTGATTAATTTCCAAAAGTATAGAGATTTTCTTATTCTGTATTGATTTCTAGTCCAATTGCATTATGACCAGAGAAGATACTTGGTATGATTTTTAGTCTTTAAATTTGTTAAAAATTGTTTTATGACCTAGGATATGGTCTATCTGGGTGAAAATGGCACGTGAACTTGAGAGAAAGTGTATTCTGTTGCTGTTCAGTGGCTTGTTCTGTAAATGTTAGTCAGAACCAGCTGTTTACAGTGTTGCTTGGTTTTCTGCAGTGTGCCCTTGCTGATTGCCTGCTAAATTCTGTTGATCACTGACAGGAATGTTGGTGCCTCCATCTCTGAGGGTGGATTGCCTGTTTCTCATTCCAGTTCTGTTAACTTTTGCATCCTATATTTTCCAGCTCAGTTGTTTGGTTGGTGCATCCACATTCAGGACTGTTTGTCTTCTTAGTGAAAAGTGTATGTACTATCTCTTTTATCCCTGATACTTTTCTTTGTTCTGGAGTCTACTTTATTGTATTCATTTATATGTTCTTTTTAGCCTGCCTGCAATTATTATTATACTTGAAATGAGTTTCTTGTAGACATCATATAATTGAGTCATTTTAAAATTTTGCCCTAGCAATCTATCTTTTAATTAGTCCATTTACATTCAGTGTAATAATTGTTGGGTTTTTTATAAAAAACCCAACAATTACTTGTTTTATGTTTCTCTAATTTTATTTTTTAATATTTATTTTTTAGTTATAGATGGACAAAATATCTTTATTTTATTTTTATATGGTGCTGAGGATCAAACCCAGTGCCTCTCACATGCTAGGCAAGTACTCAACCTCATAAGCCACAACCCCGGCCCTCTCTATTTTTAGTTTCTGTGTTTTGCATTTTCCTAACTTCTTTTAGGTTATTTTGAATATTTTCTATTTTATCGTTTGCTTTTTTTTTTCTTTTTTGTATTCGGGATTGAACACAGAGGTGCTCTCCACTGAATTACACTTCCAACCTTATTTACTTATTTATTTGATATTGGGTCTCCCTAGCTGAGGCTGGCCTTGAACTTGCAATCCTCCTGCCTCAGCCTCCCAATTACCTGGATTATAGGTGTGCACCACCATGCCCAGTTATCTCTTATGTTTTTGCTAAATATCTCTTTATGTACTTATTCTAGGGGTTAAAATACACATACTCAATTTTTCACAGTCTATATGGAATTAATTTTTTGCCACTTCAAGTGATATGTTATCAACCTGTGGGTTCCCATTTATCCTCCCTCACGTTGTGGTTGTCTTATTCATTCCATTAAAATATATTAAGAACCCTTTAAACAATGTGGTAAGAACCCTTTAAACAATGTTGTAATTTTTGTTTCCAGGCATCAAATACATCTTGAAGAACTCAGGAGAGGAATAGTCTATTAATTGACCCAGGCTCTTACATTTCTATCGCTCTTTTTCTCAGCTTCTTCGTACTCCCACTTTGCTTCATCTGCCTGAAGAACTTCTGTAGCAGCAGGGCTAGTGACCACGAGCCCTCTCAGTTTCCTCCACTCAAGAAAGCCTTCGTTTGTCTTTTTCCTGGAGGACATTTTTACTGGAAATAGAATTGTGAGTTGACAGTTTTTTTCTTTCCGCACTTGAAAAATGTTCCATTTCCTTCTGGAGAAATCAGGAGGAAATTTGAAGCCTATTCCCCCTTAAGTAATGTGTTGTTTTTCTCTGGCTATTGTAAAAAATTTTTTTTTCTTTAGTTTTCGGCAGTTTGAGAATGATGTATCTGGGCATGGTTTTGTTTGGGGTTTCAGAGACTTCTTGTTTTTTTTACGTACTAGGGATTTAACCCAGGGGTTTTTTTTGTTTGTTTGTTTTTTACCACTGAACCACATCCCCAGCCCTTTTTATGTCTTATTTTAAGACAGGGTCTCACTGAGTTGTGTAGGCCTTGCTAAGTTGCTGAGGCTGTCTTTGAACTGGATCCTCTAGCCTCAGCCTCCCAGGTCACTGGGATTCCTCCCAGGTCACTGGATTACAGGTGTGTGCCACTGTGTCTGGCTTTTCCTAGACTTCTTGATACCTGTAGGTTTATATATTTTCCCCAAATCTGGGAAACTTTCATCCATTGTTTCTTCAAACTTCTTATATACACCACATTCTTTCTTCTGTCTTTCCAGGAATCTGAAGACGAGACTGTTGGACTTTCTGTAATCCCTCCCAGGTTCCCGAAGCTCTGGTCTGTGTCAGTCTCTTCTCCCTGAGTTATGAAGAGTCTATAATGTCTGTTGATTTATACTGAAGTTCACAGACTCTTTCCTTTGTCATCGCCATTCTGCTGTGGAGCCCATCGGGTGAGATTTGTGTTTCGGTTACATGAGTTTTTAATTCTGCCATGTCCTTCTGGGGCTTCTTTGTATCTTCAGTTTCTTTCCTAACATTTTTTTTATCTTTTTATTTATTCCAAGAATGTTCGCTGGGTGCTATGGTGTACTTCTGCAATCCCAGCAATCAGGAGGCGGGGGCAGTTCAAAGTCAACCTTGGCAACTTGAGAGACCTGTTTTGAAAAAAAAACAAAAAGGCCTGGGAATATAGCTCAGCAGTAGAGTGCCTCTGGGTCCCATCCCCAGTACTAAAAGACATAAACTGCAGCATTTTTACAGCAGCTGCTTTAAGTTCTGTGTCCTGTCAACACTGGCTTCTGCTGATTCTCTCTTCCTATACGTGTGGAGATCTTCCACATTCTTCATGTATATGCTGAGCCTGTTTTTATTATAACCTGGACATTTTGATGATTATGTCAGAAGACTATGGATTTAAACTCTGTAAAAAATGTCTTGTTACCTGGTTGAATTGGGGTCACAAGTTCCAATCTTCCATAGGTAGTGGTTACAATCTCAGTTCTGTTTTCCAGGACTTCAGATCTGTCCTCACGGATACGTGTGGTGGCCAGTGGCCAGTGGCCAGCCTGGGACCTGGGCAATGTTTTGTTTTGTAATTCAGTTCTCAAAGTCGGTGGTATGTTATTTAGGGTCAGGTCTATTTTTGTACTTCTCAGCAGGGAGCCAGTAGTTCATGAACCACTTTATAGGGCTCCTCTTCTGAGCTCTTCCCTCTCCTGGTACTTTCTAGTTCCCAGGAGCCTCTTCTACTTGCACTTCCCACAATCCTCTCTGTGTTCTGGGACAGGCTATGGGCGGGCAGCGAGGGGGGAAAACTAGCACTGGGGGTTTTCCCACCCTTTGGGACTGCATCTTCTCTGCCCACAGGGAAGAGTCCCCTTCCTCAGAGTCTAAGACTCCTGAAAGATCTCGGGCCCTGACCTTCTCAGGATTGCGTGGGAGCCGGGACACAGGAGAAGGGAGCCAAGGAAAACACCATGGGATTTCTCCCTCCCTTCTGAGTGTCAGGAGATCTCCTTCTGGGTTGCCCCAGGGTCTCTTTCTGTCTGGGAGGGTGTCCATTTCTGGGTTCCAGGCTGTGCTGAATCGAGGGCAGATCATTCTAGAAAAGGAAAAATGATAACTCATCACCAGGTCAGCAGGACCTGAGATTCTGTCTTCCTGGCCAATACTCTCATATTTGTTTTTGGGAATTTTTTTTGAGTCTTCGAGTAGCTATTCCATACGTTCTAGATGGGATTCACAGCAGCATTCACTAGGAAACAAGGTGGAATGTGCTTCCTCCAACTTGCCCTGAACTAGAACCCCATGTGTTTTATGCATTCAAAAACAGGATTCTGACATGAGATCCAGAGGCTTCATCAACTGCCAAAGAGATCCATGGTACAGAAAATACCCTTAGCCGGAAAAGAGGGACAGACATATTGGCAGGTGCAACCAGTATGTGATGTGCTGAGGAGGCCCAGCGAGACTCTCCAGAAGCCCCTGGAGAGTACCCAGGCTGGTTTGGGTTCAGAAGAGCATCCCAGTGAACAGGGGAGGAGGAACATCCCTGGCAGATGGAAAGGAGTCCTCTCGCACCAGCAAAGATCCAGAGCATGGAAAGTGTGGGTCACAGCAAGTGGTTCTGAACAGGCAGGATGTGAGCTTTAGTGGGCACTTGTGACCATGCAGAGAAGAGAATCACATTGTTTTGTTAGGTAGCACTGGGGGACTGCTAAGTTCAATGCGAGTCTCAACCCACTGGAAGCTGTCAGTCTTCATCATGGAGCCACATTCCAGATCTCAGTCTCAGATCTGTACGTGGACTCCGCTGCATAGACATTCAGTATTTCGGTAAGGAGCCCGATCATTCTGTATGCTTGGCAACACTCTCTGTTGTGGATACATATGCCATCGGACAGCTATTTAAAATTGCTATTTCAGAGATCAAAAATTCAATGAGGAGACTGAAAGCAAAATTATGGAAACGCAGAATGCAAAACAATAAAACAGCCAAAGGAAAAAAAAATATTGAATTCCATCTTTTCATGATTATAAACTAAAAGAACAACTACAGATAATCATCATAATTGGAATAATACATTTCTCTGTGCTTTTGGAAAAATTCAAATTTGTCAGAGCTTGAGGCAGGGTGCAGAAATAAATAGGATGAAATAAAGAAAATCTGTTTGGAAATAAAAAGGAACTAAATTCCCAAGGAAGGTAAATCTAGCTTGCAATATTATGATTCGAATCTCCACAGATGAACACAGGCCTGACCCTGGGGCTGTGGGCCAAAGCTGACCTCAGCCGTGGAACCCCTCCTTACCACGGAAAGAAGAAGAACTGGGGGTGAGGGAAAATCATATATTCATCCCACTATTGAATTGTTTCCAAAAAGATATGACTAGGTAAGGAACAAAACAAATAACAAAGATCTCACTTAATTTATCTTTAGAAAAAATAATGTGAACCATGCTGACGTGAACATTTGTGCACAAGTTTTATTAGGCACATGCATTTTTCGATTGTCCTGGGAATCCTTACTTAGGAGTGGAATTACTGGATTATGTGCTAACTTTATATTTAGTGTTTTTAGGAATTGCCAGTCTGTTTTCCAAAGGAGCTGTATCATTTTGCATTCCCCCGTGGTGGAGGAGAGTTCTGATTTCTCCATGTTGGCAGGATACTTTTTAAAGCAGCTGAAGAACAAGCAACTAGAGGAAAAGGGGATGCTCGGCACCCCCACCTCTCTCCTGGAGAGCATTACAAATTGGCAAAGATCTGCTTCTCTTTCATCTGTACAAATTGAAGCAGAAGCAAGAGGGTTTGATCAAAGCTCTTCCCCTAAATTGGGGGATTTCAAGCAAGGCTGAGCCCTCCCCTGCGATTCCATTTTCTCTCCTAGAAATGAAGAAAGATGCATAAGCCTCTTATTTAGATAGAGTTATGCATGACAGCGTTTTGGTCAATGACGAACCACAGACATGACGGTGGTCCCATAATTTAGTGTCATCTAGTCGTATTGTAGCCATCTTAGTTTGTGTAAGTACACTCACATAATGTATTTGCATGATGCCAAACACACCCAATGATTCATTTCACAGAAGACATCCCTGTCGTTCATGATTGAACATTATAAAAACAGCAAGAAATATGGATTCAAACCTAGGACTTTAGAATATGTGACCAACATTGATGTGAAATTCAGCCAAGTCTTTCGCAAAGCCAACTTGAGCAATCAAGGAACCTCCTGGATCCCAAGGGGAGAGGTCTTCCTTGTCCTCTTTCTAGGCCTAAGAGAGCAAAGACCAGGGCAATAGAGAAGTAACCTGAGTGGCCAGTGCTGTAACCAAAGATTCTGCCCAGATACCTGGAGTTAGTGGTGTTTTCAGCCAGTTTGAATGGAAAGGCAGAAGAGCAAAATGGACAACTTCTTTCTAGAAGCCTGAGGATTGTGCTCTGCAGCATCATACTTCATCCTTAGAAAGAACCACCAGTGAGGGAAGAAATGGACTCAGGGTATGATTCTAGGCTTCTCCATATTTTGAATAATCCTCCTCCTCCTCCTCCTCCTCCTCCTCCTCCTCCTCCTCCTCCTCCCTCCTCCTCCTCCTCCTCCTCCTCCTCCTCCCTCCTCCTCCTCCTCCTCCTCCTCCTCCTCCCTCCTCCTCCTCCTCCTCCTCCTCCCTCCTCCTCCTCCTCCTCCTTTCTTTTTCTCCTGAGACACTGTCTCACTAGGTTGCCCAAGCTGGCCTTGAACTCCTGAGCTCAAGTGTCCTCCTGCCTCAGCCTCCCAAGCAGGTGGTACCACAGATACTTGTACTTTGAACCTCACGTCCACTTAAGCTGAGTGACACGGTTCACACAGACCTGTAATTCTATTGGTCAAGGGCAAAAAATTACAATGGTGCAGAATGACTCATAGACTGTTTTGTCTTTTTTTTTTTTTTCCTACAATCAGCTCCAGGGAGGTGGGGTGGGGTGGAATATTCCTTTATAGGTTTCTTCCCCTATGCAATTCAAAATGCAAGGCAGCAGAATAATGAAACCAAATGTGCCATAATGGAAAAAATAATTCCACTCTAAATAAGCCTCGTTACTCCGAGAAAGAAAAAAAAAAAAAAAAGGGAGCTGAGAGTGTATGCCCCTTCCCTTTCAAAACTAAACCATAATCAAAGGCAAACAGGCTAAAAAACACAACCGAGATAAAACTGGAATTTGCAGCTGTGGCTGAGAGTCACGTGGAGGGAAGCGGCACCCACACAAGAGCACCTGGGAGCTGGGCACTTTTTCCGTTCAGTAGGTGTCTGGGAAAATCTTGCCCCGTGGGTGCAGGCCCCAGGCACTCCACGGTGGGGAGCAGCAGTCAGGGCCTGTGGTGCAGCGTGGCCTGGAGCTAAGACAGGGACCAGGTTAGGAGCCCCAGGGTGGCAGGAGGGGTGGGGTTCAGCCACCTGCAGATGGCCTTCCCAGGCGAGAACACAGCCCTGCAGGTCCAAAGGTGCTGAGTGTTGCTTTCTGTGGCTTGAGAAGGTGGGCCTGCCCCTCTAGAGCCTTTCCATCTGTGAGGCAGAGGTGCCTGTTTCCTGACCAGGTTCTAGAATGAAGTGTCCACCCAAGACAAATCAGAGTCTGAGGGTCACCTGCACCTCTATGCCTGAGGCAGGACGGGTCATGACCTCACTCTGACCCTCTGCTGTGTCACCCAACTATGGCTGCAGTGGTTGGGCCTCTCTCAAAGCTGACTTCTTCCATTTGTGTCAGTCATCCTGAGAAATCGGCGATTGTGGTCCAAAATGCTAGCCCCTCTGGCCACGGGACCCTGTCCCCCTACAGCTCTGGGGCCCTCCCTTCCCTCCTTCCTTTGCTCTGCATGAGTCATTGTCCTTTAGGCCAAGGCAGCCCTCAGCCCTCAAGGGCAGGCACTCCTGTTGCTGTCCCCAGGGAGCTCAGCTTCAGGGAGGTGGTTTCTGGCTCCCACCACTCTCTGCCTCACCTCCCCTGCTCCACTCCATCATCACACCCGGGCCTTGTCTTCCCTGGATTCCTCCACCTCTGAGATCTCCTCCTCCAGTTGACATTTGCATCTGCCAGAGGCCTTGGTTCAGAAATCACAAGAGCAGTCAGAAATCCCCTGCTTCCATCTGGTGGCCCTGGCTCCACCCACACCCTCTTCTTCCAACCTTGCTCTCAGCTAGCTGTTAAGGTTGGAAAAAACATCCAGTGGCCTCTTGCGCACCCAGGCTCCCTGCACAGATTCCATGCCACCTGATGCATCCTGCTGCTTCAGGGAGTGACAGTAGACCCAGCTCCTCACATATAAATGAGATCCATGTCTTTAAAGCTATGGCCCTAATGTCTCCTTACCTTCCTGTCACTTAATAAGTTTTTAAACTTAATAAGTTTTTAAACTTATTAAGTTTAAAAAGTTAAACACACGACTTTTACACAAACATAAAATTAATATTCAACTTGTTAAGCCAAAAGGATAGTAAAAAAGCTTAAAGAACATCTGTGGAATTTTACAGCATTCAAGATCAAAATAAAGTGTTGGAATGACTGCCAGGTTAGCTAGGAAGCTGGTGAATGTGCCTACGTGGGAATGAGCCTGTAACCCTTGTGGTTGTCTTCGCTAAGGGACAGAAATTGACAAGGTAACATGTACATTTACTGTGTCTGGGCTTATCAACTAGTAAATAGTAAAGTCACACAGAGGTATATTCTCTTCAAGAATGGAACTATCTCTGGGTGAGCCTGTCAAACAATGCCCCCAGTATGACCTTGGGGGGTAGGGAATGTCCCTTGGCCTTTCTTAAGAAAACTCTAGTTATATCAAAGTTTCCAACCTCATCCCTTCTGAACTAAAAAAAAAAAAAAAAGAAAGAAAAAAAAAAAAGAACTACAAGTGCATCACTCACACCCCTACTGGGCTCTTGATGACCAAGAAATGATTGTCACCTGGCAGGATTTCACACAGCACGACTCGGCAGTAGGAGTGGTATCCTGGCGGCCCTCCGATCACACAGATGGCCACCAACTCTCTGGAGGCCAGTCCCAGCCAAGAATACAGACACTTTGAGTTCCAGGACATGTAGTTCAGGAACGGGCTGGGGGATTTATACCTTCATCAAGACATCAAAGATCCAGAACTTCAAGGAACCTCCTGGCCCGACTGCTCAGATCTCCCTGGATCTTCTGGGACAGATGCTGCTTCCTTTATCTGGTTCTCCTGGGGCTCAGGGAGCCCACTGCCCGCTCGTGCCAGGGTCTCAGCAGCTGTCCCGGCAAGGATCTCTCCTTTGAGCTGTTGATCAACTTAGGGACTTTTCTTCTTGCTCTGTGCTCTGTGAAAAAGACGGGTGTCTTGGCTGAAAACTCTAAAAGTTAACTTTTAAGCTGTAATTTCTGTGAAGTCGAATAATCCGACTGTTATCATCTTAATTTTATTAGTAGTTGTGCTGTGCTCAGAACCTCTGGGGTCTCTCCTACCACCAGAAAGAGCATAATAAGGCCCCAGGGACAATGACCTCACCCACAGGCGTGCTATCTTCCAAATCACATTAGCTTTCCCTAAATGAAAGCCTGGCCATGCTCACAGGTCTGCAGTGCAGGAAGGTCTGCTGTGCGACCCGTTAGATTGTTTCTCGGAGTATTTTTCTTACTCCATCTTTCTTCGTTGTTATTGATTTTTTTTTTCCCTAATGTGTTTCCAGCACATGTCACTGTTTTTAAAAATTAGAAATTGTACTTAGCGAAAGAAAACAGAAAGTGCCCAGCATCACATTCCTCAGAGATCAATGCCACTCAGACGTTGCTACTCAGCATTTTGGTCTTTGTTTCTGATTTTTTGGTAAAGAGAGGAGACTGTGTTGTAGTGCCCCGTAAGCCCCTTTTTCCACACAATAACGTGGGTCACGGATGGACACCCAGAGACACTCCCCTTGTCCAGGGTGGCCTCACTCTTTGCAGCATTTGGTGGTGTACATGTCGCTAAAACCCAGTTCAACACAAAAGCAGTCCTGTGTCAGACCAGTCTTTGCAGCAGTTCAGATACATTTGGGAGGCAAAATAAAAGGGATCTACCAACTCTGATGTATCCATCCAGAAGAGAAACGGGCCGCGTCAGTGGGGGAACAGCACAACCGCAAGCCCTCCAATGTGGTGCTGTGTCATGGTGTCACCAGGCACCGAAACAAGGCGCTCTCGTGGTCTAAGAGAGGAGATGCGGCGGGCCCCTGGTGGTGGCAGTGGAGGTGACGAGAAGTGGTGAGACTCTGGATGGGTTTCGAAGGTGAGGCAACAGGATCCTCTGGGGGATGTGGAGGAAAGCAAGGAGTCCGACGATTCCAAGACTTGGTTGGAGCGCACGGCAGGCAGGAAAACCCTTGGAAGAGCAGGCCTGGGAGGGAGGCAGGAGCTCAAGTTGTGGAGAGTGAAGGCCAGACGCCAGTGAGGGTTTTCACAGAAGATGTGTGCAGGCTGTTGGAGATCCTGGGGGGACCCCAGAGAGAAATCCAGGCTGAAGACAGAAATGAGGGAGCCCCAGTATAAACCTAAATGGCAATCAGAACCCCAGGCAGGGTGGAGTCACCAGGCAGCTGAGAGTATTCAGGCTGCGGCCGGAACACCCCAACACTACAAGGAAGAAGGGAGGGAACCACCAGAGGAGCCCCGAGTCAGAGCCAGCAGGGTCTGGACGCCCTAGGCACCAAGCAAAGGAGGCACTTCTAGGGGGGACACCAGCCGCTGTGTTAGTGCTGCTGGTGGGGAGTTAAAGGAGGCCCAGGACGGGGCCTGGGTCTGAGGGAGCAGGGCACAAGCCACCATGGTGTCCCCACCAGCGCCACTCACACTCCAGAAGGAATCCACAGCTTGTTTCTGCTGATGGGAATGACCAGAAGTTGTGGAGTTCAGTGTGGCAGGGCAGCAGGGGGACACCTCCTGGAGCAACATCCACAGCAGGAACAAGGAGACTGCACTGGGGACACCGGGAGATGTGAGCCCTCTGGAGCATCGTGTGCTCATCCAGAGGGAAAATGGAGGGTGCAGTGATGGACAGGAGATGCACTCTGAGAGCGTGTGTGGAGCTTTCTTTCTGAGTGTGTGTGTGTGTGTGTGTGTGTGTGTGTGTGTGTTTCACAAGGTGAGATAATGGTAACATAGAAGAAGGTAAAAATTCCGTTTTCAGTAAAATAGAAGCTGAGGGTGAGGTGGGGGCCAGAGGTGCTGGAAGACTGGGGAGAGGGGAAGGCAGAGGTTTACCTGGGAAGGTCGAGAATCGGTGGGCCAGGGAAGCATCTCCGCGCCAGGGAGCACAAATGGCCGACGTCAGGACAGAAGTGTTTTTCTCCAGCCATGTTCTGCCGCACAAATGCAGCAGGGAGAGTGACGAAAATCAGCAGGAGAGGACCAAGGGGGCTGAGGGGTTGTGGTCGCTGCCTTGGAGTTTGAGCTGGGTAGGGAGGGGATGGGTGGCATAAGGAGAGATGCGGGGGAAAGGTGGTAGGATGGGTAGGTCTCTGTGCGGTTGGGGACTGGGTTGTTGGTGCAGGAGACAAAACAGAGTGAGCTGGAGAGACAAGAGGGGGTGTCTGAAACAGAGTTTGGATAATGTATCTATTGGTACAAGCAGGGAGCAGGTGACTGAGGTAGGATGGATGGCAGTATGGAGGAGGGGACACCAGGTAACTAAGAGGCCAGGGCCTTGGAAGGATCTCCAAGTGGTAACTGACGTCACCCAGAATCACAAGCTTGGAATGGAAAGAGTAACAGTGGATCAGGATCTGAAAATCTCCCAGGTACAAGAGGACATAACCCAAGTCCCCAGGTGACCAGTCACACCACTGGGGTCAGCCTGCTGGCATGAGGTCAAAACCTAGGGCTAGAGTGGGGAGAGGGCTTGTGGTCTGCATGGGGCACAGGATCAGGAGGCAGGTGCCCTACCTCCAGGCCTAGTAGGAAAGGGGTCATGGGAGAGAAAAGGGTCACCACAGAGAGAGCCACAGGGAAGGCAAGAGCTTTGAGGTTCCAGTTTCAGTCAGAACAACAAGAGGAAGAAAAATTTTGAAGAGTTTGAGGAGGACAGAAATTTGGATGATGACTTATCTGGGGATCCAGAGAATAGGTCTCAGGGTCGGAGAGGGAGGGGGGTCAAGGCTGGAATATACTGAACTGATAGGATCTGGGTTGCTGAGGGTGAGGGATAACCTTAACACCCGGGATTCTCTTGATGATCCCCATCAATAAGAATAGGAGGCCAGCCAGGCGCTGTGGCACATGCTACGGCTACTCGGGAGGCTGAGGCAGGAGGACCCATCACAAGTTCAAGGCCAGCCTGAGTAACTTAGTAAGACCTTGTCTCAAACAGAAATGGGAGAAAGGAGTAATTGGGGGTGAAACAGTGGTAAAGTGCCCTGGGTTCAATCCCCAGACACACACACACACACACACACACACACACACACACACACACATACACGGAATAAAGGGCTCTGAGCACTGTTACATTACTTCCCAAGTCTTCAAGGCAAATAGGCCAGCTGGGGGCTGGGGACGTGGCTCAAGTGGTAGCGCGCTGGCCTGACATGCACAAGGCACTGGGTTCGATCTTCAGCACCACATAAAAATAAATAAAGATATTGTGTCCACACACACACACAAAAAAAAAAACAGGGCATCAGGGCGGTGTTTGGGGGTGGGCCAGCAGGTGAAATGTCAGGGTGTCCAAGAATGAACGGGGTGTTTCTAGAAGCATGTAGAATTCAGGGCTCTCTTTGTCCATGTCAGGGGCAGGGCGAGGCAGGTGGTGGTCTTGAAAGCTCTTCTGAACAGCATCCATGCAGCCAACGCTGCCTTTCTGTTCTCTAAGATTAGAAAAATGACAGACAATCCAGGAAAGAAATCTGCAAAGTATATAAACCAGCAGTTAACAGGGGAAAAACCCAGAAGGACTGTTAGCATGAAAGTAAATTTATATTTGATAATAGAGAAAAGTTTGAAAAAGAGATGCTTGTTGGCACTCATTATCCTGGCAAAGTGTTTTAAAAACGTAATACCATGACCTGGGAGGGGGTTGAAAAACAGGAACTCTCCAATGTTGCCAACGTTGGAAAGAAGTTTGTCAGTAACTGCTAAAGATGAAAATACCCCGTGGGGCACAGTAGCGAACCCCCATAACCCCAGCTACTTCAGAAGCAGGAGGATCGCAAGTTCTAGATCACCCTGGGCAACTTAGAGAGGCCCCGTCTCAAAAAATAAAAAGGGGCGAGGACGTAGCTTAATGAAAGAGCACTCCTGGATTCAATTCCCAGTTCTGCAAAAAACAAGTAAACAAACAAAGATGAAATTACCCAATGGGTCAGCAATTCACTTTCTGCTGGGGGGAACTTGCACACAAGTCTCTGAAGACACCCTGGTAACCAGCACTGCTCCAGACAGTGCCACGTTGGGCACACCCGCGAACAGGCAGGTGAACGAACTGTGATACAGAATCAACGACTGGGCCTGCAAGTGTCTACGTGCTAGATCTCAAAATGATAGTGCCAGGTGAAAATAAAGCCCGTTGCAGAAGGTGACCTCTCCTGAATCCATTTAGTTAATTAAGATCCACAGAGTAGGGGTTGGGGTTGTGGCTCAGTGGCAGAGTACTTGCTCACATATGTGAGGCACTGGGTTCGAGTCTCAGCACCACATATAAATAAATAAATAAAGGTCCATCAACAACTAAAAAATATTAAAAAAAAAGATCCACAGAGCAATGTTGTGAATTGTGTACATTACACACACACACACACACACACACACACACACACACACACACTCAATTAATATATAAAACTGGGTTTGTGGCTCAGTGGCAGAGCGCTTGCCTCATGCATATGAGGCACTGGGTTCAATCCTCAGCACCACATAAAAATAAACAAAATGAAGATATTGTGTCCAAGTATAACTAAAACAATATTTTTAAAAAATGTTATTGACTTTAGCATGATGGTTACCTCAAGAAGGAACAGGATGGGGGGGGTACAAAGGATTCCAGCTCACGCTAACATTTTCTTTCTTTACTCTTCCTGAAGCATAAACAGCAAAGATATATTATCCATTCAGCTGGATCAGCAGTTGCCTCAAATGTGTTATACTATCTTCTGTACTGCATGTTTGGATGTTTTAAAAATTAGAAGGCTTCTGGTTTCCTACTCTAGGTGCAGATTTTTGCAAAGAGAGCAGAGTATGTGTGACCTGTTCTGTAAGTGAGGACATCACTGCTGTAGCATCATATCCCACCAAGCTACAGACTGAACCCCAGATCTGGTGAGACATATATAGAAGAAATAAAGCTTTTAAAACAGGTTGTAGCTTCTAACTTTGTAAAATCAGCACCTTTGAGTTCTTTGTGAGGGGGCTATGTGAACAACCTGCGACAGTCTTTGCAAAGATAATTAAAATGGCCGTTTGGGGAGAGTACTTGAGAACTGCGGAGCTATCCCGCACTTGGAGGGGATGGCTGTACTAGCCATCTGCTGATCCCTTTCTGTGGCCTTCTTCACCAAACCCTCCTGAGGAGGCTGGGAGGCAGATGGGGCACCGGCTCCTGGCCACCTCTCCAATGCAGAGGGGGTGTCTGAGAGTTCTTTCCCAGGGAAGGTGTCCAACTCATGTTGGTGTCATAGCTCCCTAGCAAATGGGAGCTGGTGGCTGGGAACAAAAGCGTGTGGCTGCAAAGAGGAGGCAGGATGGTGGAAGAAGAGATAAGCAGAATAAAAACACTAGTGGGGATAAAAAATCTCCTTTATTACAGATAAAATTGGGAAGTTAAAGAAAAATGTCGAAAAGGCTCTCATCAGCAAAACATGGCACAAATCTCAGAGTCAAATACAGTCAATTCTTATTATTTGAAGCAAAAACCTTCTGTAAAGTCATTGTGAACACTGAATTAAAGACTACTGAATCACTACGCCCAGGGGAAATACGGGGTAGGTTAGCCTCCAGTCCCAGCACTTGTCGACCTTTTAATATATAACCCTGTTTTGTGTTTTTCTTTTTAAAGACATTGTGTTTTTTATATGTTGCTGACTCGATGTTATGGTTTAGATGTCAAGTGTCCCCCAAAAGCTCATGTTTGAGAAGATGCAAGGGTTTAGAGGTGAAATGACTGGGTTATGGGAGCCTCGACTAATCTGTGCATTATTCCCCTGATGGGGTAACTGGGTGGTAACTGTAGGCAGGGGGGGTGTGGCTAGAGGAGCCGGGTCGCTGGGGACGTGCCTATGGGGTATATATTTTGTTCATGGTGAGCAGAGCTTTGTCTCTGCTTCTCGGTGGCCATGTCCTGAGCTCTTTTCCTTTGCCACATTCTTCTTCCGTGATACTCTGCCTCGCCTTGGGCCCCAAAGAATGCCATTGGCTGTCTATGAACCAAGACCTCTGGAGCCACAAGCTCCAATAAACTTTTCCTCCTCTAATTGTTCTTTTCAGATCTTTTGGTTACAGCATGAAAACTGACTAAAACACTGGGTAACACAGAACTGGAGGCCAACAACATTATAACTCGTGCCTGAACAAAGCCTATCCATCACGTATTTTCACCACAAGGCAGGTCTCCATCTTCTGGAGCTTAGAAAACTGGCAGCATTGGGGCACTCCACTTGGGGGTGGATTTTTTTCTTTTTCTTTTGGTACCGGCGATTGAACCCAAGGATGCTTAGCCACTAAGCCATATCCCCAGATTTTGATTATTTTATTTTGAGACTGGGTCTTACTAGGTTGCTTACAGCCTTACTAAGTTGCTGAGGCTGGCTTCAAACCTGTGATCCTCCTGCCTCAGCCTCCAGAGCTGCTGGGATTATGGGTGTGTGCCGCCTCACCTGGCTTGGGGGCGTGCATTTTGAACAGGGAAATGGAAGTGCAAAACACACATACCAAAAATGTGGCACTAAGCAGACAGGCAAAGACACTTGTTTACAGCACGAGAGCTCTAACAAGAAAGCAGAGCACTGCTTTGTCTGGCTTTCGTTGTCAGGCAACTCCAACACTGTGTGTTCTGTGCGTATCTATGAGCACAAAAGTGCCACAGGTACCTACTTAGGGTTACACATTAATTTTAGTCAGTAGCCAAATTCTCAAAATCAGAATCTGCAAATAATGAGGACTGACTGCACCGAGTAACAGAGCTTGACCCCTCTGTTAAGAAGAAATACCTAGTCTTCCACAAAGAGGTGCTGCCACTTTGGGATTCATCTGGACAAAAGGGGTTACTGCCATGTCCCAACATTTAGCTCCATAGGAGATTTATGGGAATAATGGAGTCTCCTACTTTTGTGGAACAAAGGAATCAAGAGTCCATTATGCATAATCCTTACTTCCCGAATTATCTGTTGAGCATTCATCCTTGACTCTTCTCCCAGTGGTGGGGTCTCAGGCAGATCCAGTCCTCTCAGAAATGTGATGATGCCCATGTTCCTGGGACAGGGTTTGGATACAAGGGTTCTGCTCTCTTTTCAGCTAAAGACCTGGAGCCCTTGGGAGGTGAGGTTTGCTTCAGGGACTCTGCCTCTGCTGGTCTCAGTAGAGTCAGAGGAGCCAGGAGCTGCAGTTGGATGACATTGCTGCTGTTACTATAGACTTAAGAGGTTGATTTTGGGGTCGGGGTGTGGCTCTCCAAAACTGAACTTCACCACCACCTGTGGGTTTCTGGGTTGTGTCACTTTCTCCTCCTATTGATTGTCAGGGTGCTTCTTGCCTGAATCTGGCTCCAAGTCCACGTCCCTCAGAGCTTCATTTTCAGAGAGCACGGCAACGTGAACACAGCAGACAACTCTGCTGGCCTCCAGGGCTCTCTTTGCCATGTTCTTGCAAATAAGTACGAAGCCTGTTCCCGGAAGATGCCTTCCCTCCCCCACTCACTATCAAGTTCCTGAGCCACAAACAACTCCTCAGGAAACCAGGCAGAAATGGGCTTGGGAGGACTCTTCAAGACCATTTGGTTCTCTGGCCACATTTTCCTTCCAAGGACACTGTAGATGAAGAAACTGTCCATGGTCAAGTGGCTGGTGGGTCGAAAAGCCATGACCTTGGAGTGGAACCCTGATCCAAAGTTCTATGCTCATTCCACTACTGAATTTATTTCAAGGTGACCCAGAAATTGCCCTGGAAACTCCCCACCAGTCACCATTCTTGCCTGTTCCCAGGTGCAGGCAGACAGAGCAGGGATCGGCAGGTGACACTGAAAGGCCATTTCAGGTGCAGTGGTCTCTGCCCAACCTCCTGATGCAAATGCCAACAGCCCAGACCACACAAAGAATGATTTGTCCTTCTCAAATGCTCCCACACACGTTTCCCAGTACACCCTGTGCAGCTGAGGCTGATTGAGCAAGCACGTACATTCTCCTCTGCGCTGTCCTCAGACATCTAAAAACCTCACCTCGACCCTCTCTGTACTTCTTGGTGAGTCTGCAGAATTGTTTCCTTCCTCACAAATACACAGGCAAGCATGGGGTTGCTCAGTTAGGATGCACATCCTCTGCCAAGTCACGGGCAACAGATTCACCCTCAGCTCCTCACAGTGATCCTTCAAGACATCCTCAGCAGCCACAAGGCACCCCTGGCAGGTGGGGTCCTGGACCCTGACTTCCAATCTCCTCCCCGCAGAAAGTCCATTGCTGACACTCCAAGCTCCTTCCCACCATCACACTACACTCACCTGTTCCAGGGAGCTCCCAGAATGCACTGTGGCGCTGCCACCTCCTGGTTCCCCCTCCCCACTACTTGTTCCCATGCCAGCTCAAACATCAGCTCTGCTGGAAAACTTCCCAGCCCCACTCCTATTCCAAGTACTAATGAACCAGTTCTCCCAGCCCCCAACCTGTTTCCATGGTGCTTGCTTTGAATCTCCATTGTTTTTATCATGGCCCGAGTTTTAGATAGCTGGAATATTCCCATCTCCCCCATCTGTGAGGGCCTTAGGTCAGGGGCACTGCCCATGGCATCTTTGTGTCCTGCCCAGAGCTGCACCTGCCACGTGTGCTCTATAAATACAATGTGCAGAGAAAAAAGCTCTGTGAGAAATATGGATCAGGCAGAAACATGCAAAAAGGAGTCCTGGTCTCCAGGAAACACATTCTCTCCTGTTCCTCTGGGGGTGGGGGGGGGGCTTCCTTTTGAAGACCTGAAATGAGAAACACTCCCAAGAAGTCCCAGTTCCATTGGCTATCCTCCCCAGAGTGATGATGGAGCCAAAGCCCAGAGTCTGGGTGGTGGGAGATAGAAGGGTCCAGCACCATAGTCCGGGCTGATAAAACCAGTTTCCACCTCCAGCAGGCCAAAAGTGGCCTTTGGAAACAGACAGGCTCCCAGTCCTTCTCCCTTTGTGGCATTGGATGAATTACTTACAATTTTCTAAGCCTTGGTTGCCTTACCTGTAAAACAAGCAGGTCTGCCTCACACAGGTGAGGAGGGTAAAGGGACCAAGGCCACCCTGAGTCTGGCTTGGTACCCTCAGTGAGCCAGGGTTGGCACCTGCTCTTCAAATCTCAGCGGGACCCAGAAGCACTCTGTGCAGCTCTGACTTCAAACTCCTCCCATCTTTTAACCAAATACCCTACTCATCTCTACCAGCATAAATCTGGTCTTTAGGTAAACACCTGGAAGCCTTGCTAAGGCTTCATCATCCCTCTTTGTGAATGTTCCCATGTCCCGGGCTCACTGAACGATGATGTCTGACATAGGTGTCATGGGGCAGCTTCCCTCTAAAGTGGACCTCAAGACCATGGGCCCTCAGTCTGCATCTCATCATCCACCTGTCTGGCCACTTCATGCCTTGGCTGCTGTGGACTGCTGACTCTTGGAGACATTACTGTCATAAGGACGGCTGGCCTCCTCTCAGGAACTCTGTCCTGGAAGACCTCAGTCAACACACTTTCCTCCAGGCAGGAGGCAGGGATGGCTGGCAAAAATGAACTCTTTCACCCAATCCTGGAAAGGGAAGTGACTTTGGCACTCGAGTGGGAAAGCTGACAGGACTGAGGGTAAACATCATTTGTGCTGTCAATCCTGACCACATCTCAAATTCCTCCTCCGAGTCAGAGTCAGAGTGTATGTGCTGAAGTGCAGCTGGGTCAAGCCAAGAACGTGGGTCAGATCAAACAAAGCACTTCTGCAAAACTGATCTTGTCCAGAGTACTGTACAAATGGTTAAGGCTGCAAACCTAAGGAAGATGGCCTCATGGAGGAGGTGAGCCTGAGGGAGCAGCCACCTTAAGTCCACCTTCTGTAGCTCATTTCGCCTCAGCAACCTCCTATCCCTCCATGTTTAGTCCTCAGGGTTCTCTAGCCTCCCAGATCTGGGCCCTCATTGACATGCCATGCCCCCTTCTTCCCTCCCATTTGCTTTCTCAGGGCCTCCGGTGTCCCTGCACATCTCACCCCACAGGCCCTACTTTCCCATGGTCTTTGCACCTGCCCTTGGTGGCACTTTCCATTTGCCACCGCACAGGTTTGCACCTTCCCAGCTCCCAGTGAGGACAGGAATGGTCCTTGCTCACTGCTGTATGTTTAGCACCCTGCTCATTTCCATTCACTGAAGGAAGGAGTGGACCAACACAACAGCCCTTGAGCCACCAGCCCAGGCAGGAAGACCCGATTCTTGGCTCTGATAGCAAATACACAGCCTGGAAGTCACCTGCACAGGTGCCCTGATCAAACACCGGGCACACAACACCAGAGCCTCAGTAAGCCACAGAGGGTCCAGCTGAAAACCAGTGCTCAGAACAGAGCGATGTGGCATCACTTTGGCATTTCAAAGGGCAGTGGGGGCGGTGGCACCCTATACAGTTGTCCTACTTAGCCAGCCTCCTTCCTCAGGCTGTGTCACAGGATTCTGAGTGCCTGTGGGGCCAAGAATGCTCAATGGTGTCACCTGTCTTCTCAGGCTCTAGCAGATACAGAGAAAAAGTGCCAGAGCCAAAAAACCAGATGCTAGGACCTGAGTGCCAACAATCACCCCAGACACCTGGTGCCTTGTTTGACCCGAGAGGTAAAGACACCTCAGTGATACAGAATGGGCAAGCCCAGATGGCATCTGGGTCCCCAATTCAAGGTGCCCAGAAGTCACTTGGTAGCTATGGGATCAAAGTTAAATCTTGAGTCAAAAAGTAAGGTTAACATTCCCAAGGAGCTAAAGGGACACTCAAGGCTGGCCAACTATGTGCAGCACCACACATCATGAGTGACATGCACTTCAACCTCACGGGAAGTAGGAAGCTCACCGTTAGCAGTATCTGGGCAAAAGGATACTGAGGTGTGGGTTCTTGTGAGCTTTGGCCAAGTGCCTGAGGTTTTAGGAAATTCTCAATGAAACAGAAAGTGGCTTCTTCCCCAGGTAATTTCTACTTTATCCCTTTTTTTCCCCCCATTCTACAGTTCTTAGTCACCCTCCTTACTCAATTGTTGCTCTTCAAAGACAGGTTTTATAAGCTTTTGTGCCTGGAAGCTGAAGCTGGTCACCGTCTGGGTTCTTAATAAGAGAAGTGACAAAACAGATGGCCCAGTGCAGAGTCAGCTTTACAGAGGGACAGGGCCCTGGACTAGGTTCCTCCTGGCTCTACAGGCATCTCTTGCCCCTTTCTGTCAAGACAGTCTGATCCCATAAATCAACACAGTCAAGGATTTTAGTGACTGGCATTTCTACCTCCCCTCCATTTTATCCACTGAAGTTCTCCCATCTGCAATGGTGACAGACCACTGTGCAGGACACTCTGAAAAGGTGGAAGGGCTGCTCACGTCTTTCCTATTCATAGCCCTAGGGAGACTGAGGATGAGATTTGCATGACCACTCCAGGAAAAAAGCCCCATTTTCACCCATCACAGAAGTCATTCCACTGACAGGAAGTTCCTTCCTCCAGGAGGCCTGCCTAGAGCTGAGGGACATGGAAGAGGCACGTGCCAATAGCCAAGAAAGGACAGGAAACAGTGCCAGAAATCTATGGCCCCAGAGTACACAGCACCCACCAAAAATAATCAGTGATGTGGGAGAAAAGGTTACTGACTTTGTGAAACAGACCTGTCCCCACCCCAGGATCTTCAGTGCCCCATATGCTGGAGAACCCGCAGCCAGGCTGGAGCCATGAGGCCTTGCGAGGTACACGTGCTGAGGCAGGTAAAGAGGCAACACACCTGGCAGAGTTTGTAAAATGTTTATTTCTCTGATAAAAGTTGTCCACATAATATACGGGTCTTCAATTTTTATTTTTGCATGGCTCTTCACTCTGAATTACTGGCCCACAATCCAAGCCAGTTCTGTGTTTTGCTCTTCAAAATTGTATTATTGTTTTAAGGAGAAAGTTCTCACTGACCAGGAAATTACATAATGCAAATGAAATAAAAAATGGCCTACTGTAGGTACCCCAGGTTACAGAGCAGCTCTCGGCGGGCAAGCAGTTCTCTCGCCTCTTGCAGCAAAGGGAATCACAAGGCCATCGGCACCTGCACCCCCCGCCCCCCACCACCAGATAAAGGCCAAGCTTCTCACTATTCACCCATGCTGCTCAGGCCCCAGACAATTCAATAGAAGGCTAAAATCCAGTCAATCGCCTCACTTCCTCTTCTTTGTAGAATATAATTTTTCCTCAAGCGGGACTGGAACAATGCCTTCACACTCTTTTACTTCCTGGGTCAGAGGGTGTTTAACAACATTTGGTCTGATCACATCGACATCTCGAGACAAATGCTCCATTACACTGTCAACAACTGTTGTTGGTGCATAAAAATCCACCAAGAAATACCTGCAATAAAATAGAAATTGGTGAATTCCTGCATTCTGAAGTGTTCTACAATTCTGATCAATATTTTCATTTTACTCTTCCCAGATATACACCAACTACTCATAAACACAAGACCCCTTCATTAAAACAGAAATTCAGCTTACGAGCATGCAGTATACACCCAACCTGCCTGGCTCTCCCCATTATACTCCTGTGGAAATGTGAATGTAAACTAACTTTATGGCAGCAAAAAGGCATTATGACATACTGTGGGAAATACAAGAAAATATGGTAAAATTATGGGGCAAGAACAGAATTTTCTAGCCCATTAATAAGACTGGATTTTTTTAGACCATCAGTTGCTATTCTTTGTAAAAACATCCACAAGATAGTCTTCTAATTTTCCCAAGGATTTTGGGTGATTTAATGCACCTAAGAGATACAGTAAGGACCACCAGTTAACTACACAAACAAGGAAAAAGAAGACTACATTGTATGTACAAGAAATGACAAGAAACAAAAAGAAAATGCCTTGAACTTTGGGGTAAGAAAAAGAAAGCACATGCATCTCAGGGTGGGCCGATGCTCACGAGCCCTGCAGAAAGCTGTAGTTTAAAGACCCACGGCCCCCTTGCTCCCTCGGGCCTGCTGGAGGAAGTCACAAAAGACAAAGCACCCTCTCCTCTGCGCAACCCTCTTCATGGTTCTAAACACTGGAGCCTCCCTTGTACTCTTTGAGGTGCACCACAGTGCACTTAAAGAGCCATGTCAGCACAGGAGTTGGGAATTTGGTGACATTCTAGCTGGCAGTTTTTCAACATCACCTACTTTGTTCTAGCCAAACCTTTTCTCCAGGCCTTGGCCCTCACTGCTCTCGCAGGTAGAAATGTTCTTTGTCCAAGTTCCATGCGCCTAATCCCTCACTTCCACGCGGCTCTGTCCAAATGTCGCCTGCTCAGAGGCCATCTCTGACTTCCCTAAAGTGGCATACCCGCCTCAGCCACCAAGCCTCACGATGCTGTCTCCCTTGCTCAGTGCTTTCCCAGAGCACTCAGTCACCCTGGCACAGTATGTATTTGTTTACTGGGTGCCCCACTCCACTAAAACTAACTGATATAGAGAGAAGGTCTTTGTTGTCCCCAGCACCCTGAATAGCCTGACATCAGCAGGTCCAGGGAAACTCTTCCACAGTGGTGGTGCTGGCATGAACTGTGCAATTCTCACAGAAAGCACTAAAAACCACATTGAAAATGAACACGTTTTGCAAGGAAGAAAGTCACAAGAAAAAGGATGGCATTCTATGTAATTTAATACAAAGAAAGTTCAAAATTTGCAAGCAAATTTCTGGGGACTGAACTCTATCATTGAGACACATACCCAGCCCTTTTTATTTTGAGATAGGGCCCCACTAAATTGCTGAGTCTGGCCTCAAACTTAATCCTCCTCCCTCAGCCTCCTAAATTGCTGAGATTACAAGCACATACCCACTGCACCCAGCTTAAATTTTGAGTGACTATTTCTTCTTAGCTAGCACTACTGGAAAAATCATTCAGGTAAACAAACAAGAGATGGGAAAACATGTGCCAAGCAAAAAAACTAATCAAAATAGTTATAGTGGTTAAAGTGGTTATAGCAGTATCAGATGAAGTGGCCTCTGAAGCCAAGAAAATATTAGGGATAAAAGGAGAGTATTCATTCATGGTGGATTCATCAAGAAGATAGCAACCCCAAATGCACCAAATACCAGAGCTTCAGCATGCAGAAGGCAAGAATTCACAGTACTGAGTGGAGAAACAAATTCACAATCAGCTGGAGACTCTTCACATTCTTCTCCCAGAAATTGAGAGAACCAGTGTGCAGGATATCAGCAAAGATAACAAAAAGTGAGCACCAACCAACTGGAAGTTAATGACATTTACAGAACCCGTCACTTGGCCAAAATAGGACACAGAATCGTTGTCCAAGGTCAAAGACATTCTCAGATATAAAATAAGTGTCAGTGAAGCTGGGGAGCCAAGGAGCAATCATGACAGTTAGCACCATGGAACCATGGTCAGCCACTTGAGCAAGGGGACCATGGCGGTCATACTGTGACAGGGAGATATATCCATAAAAGCAATTCTCCAGGTCAATAACATCCATCCCATTACAACAGGGAATAGTTCACCCTGTTATCAACTGCTTATGAGTGATGAACTTAACACATCTATTGTCTTTTATGTTGGCAACACAATTGAACTCTCTTGTTGTTGTCAACTTACTGTTAACACTCTGAACTCTGAAAGATGGAGAGAGAGTAGTTAGTTTGATGGACTTAGAAGTTTTGAAATCAGCTGAAACAGGTGGATTGAAGGTTGGCCATATAGTGCCCTATAATGAAGGACGTGGGCAGCAGCAAGTAGTTCTTTTCCCACCTCAAACCAGCAAGCCCCAGCAATAGAATGGGAGCTCAGGGGTGGGTTCCACATCATCTATGGGTTATGGTGCCTCAAAGACATCTGGAAAACCTGGAGGAACCAGCCTATCACATCCTTGGCGGGGGGGCATAGTCCAAAGTGGTACCCATTGCCAGCCCACCTCTTACCAGTCCAAGTGGACTATTTATGCTCATGTTAGCAACAAAAGTCAAATCTGTACCTGGAGCAATTCGAGGAGAAGTAAACTTTTCTCTATAGAACTAGTTGTTAAAAGTGGTAAAATCAAAGCCACTACTTTCAGTTAGCAAGTAGACAAGTTCTTTCTCCTTACTGAAGTTAAGAAGATGTATTATTTCTCAAAATGCACCCTGAAGATCGCTAACAAATAATTTTCTGCTGTTAAAAATGACTATGAGATGACTTTCAATGAGACTTGTGTCATGCCCTGTGAAGATGATCATCATCTACCTACAGTTCAGTTTGATTTCACTGACATTGGTGACTTAGAGAACCAAGTCTAAAGACACACTTGTAGACATAATCGGGATCTGCAAGAGCTATATAGATGCTTCTAAAATCACAATAAAATTTAACAACAGAGGAGTTTCTAAAAGATATCTATTTAATGGACATGTCAGGGAAAGTGGTGACTCTACTCTATGGAGAGAAGATGCTGACAAGTTTGATGGTTCTAGACATCCTGTGATGGCCATTAAAGGAGCCAGAGTTTTCCATTTTGGAGGACAGAACATTTCCGTACTATCTGAATTCAAGCACTGTCGTTTTGAACCCTGACATCTCAGAGGCCTATAAGCTTTGTGGATGGTTGGACTCAGAAGAACAAGCCTTAGATGTTTCCTCTCTAATCTAAAGAGTGGAGAAGAAGGAGAAGGCAACACCAACTGGAAAACCTTATATGAGGTTAAATCGGACAACTTGGGCCATGGTGACAAGGCTGACTATTTAGCTCTGTGGCAACAGTGGTGTCTTTGCAAAGAGAACTGTATGTACCAGGCTTGCCCAACTCAGGGCTGCAATAAGCGATTGACCAACAGAATGGATTATACCACTACGAAAAGTGCGACGGTGAATTTGCCAATTTTAAATACAGCATGATCTTGTCGGCAAATATTGTAGATTTCCAAGAAAATCAGTGGGTGACTTGTTTCTAGGAGTCTGCCAAAGCTATCCTCGGACGAAATACTGTTTATCTTGGGGAAATAAAAGAGAAGAATGAGCAGGCATTTGAAGAAGTTTCCCAGAATGCCAACTTTCGATCCTTTACATTCAGAATCGGGGTCAAACTGGTGACCTACAATGATGAGTCTCAAATTAAGGCCACCATGATGGATGTGAAACCTGTGGACCACAGAGACTACAGCAAAAGACTGATGAAGAACCCCAGGAGAAATGCAGTGGTGTAGGAGAGCAGTGTGAGTGGGCACAAGTTTGAAAGCAGCAAAAATGGAGTCAGTTTCTTCCCACCTCCACATGACAGTCAGAGTGTAGAGCACCTCTGTGGTGGAGTGGAAGTTTCCCCTGTATGCACCTCTTGGGACTCAGGCAGAGCACAAAGTGCTCAGAGGGCTATGGTGCAAACTGTCAGACCCAGGCATCAGTGGCAGGTATCACAGCCAGTCCCTCTGACTTTTATTAAAATTTCATTATCTTCAAGCAGTAATTATGTCACAATTGACTCTAACTCTACAAACAGTAAGATAAATTATGTCACTCAAAAAATAAAAAAATAAGTGTCAATAAATCTAAAGGAACTCAAATAATAAGAAAGATCTTCTAAATATTGAATGCTAAATGCACATTTAAATGAAGAATGGATTAAAAGAAATAGAAAGGAAAATTACAAAGTACTTTAAAATAAATGAAACTATAACATACTGAAAATTTGGGGATGCCAGAAAAATAGTACATAGTGAAAAATTGAGCCCTAAAAACACTGATATAAGTAAAAAGCAAGTCCTCAAATCAATGATGTCAGTTTCTACCTCCAGAAACTGGAAAAAAGAGCAAATTAAATTCAATAATAGGGAAGATAAGATGGATGGATTGGAGCAGAAATCTCTAAAAAGGAAAAACAATAATAATGAAACTAGTTCAGTGAGATCAATAAAATCGATATGTCTCTAGTCAGATCAATAAAAAAGAGGTAAGATAAATTATCATTATTAAGAAAGAGAAAAGTGAAATGGAACAGCCTTTTAAAGTACTAAAAGGATAATTGGGGATATTATGAACTGTTTTGAGGCCTGCATTATCTTATAACAAAACCAAAGACATCTCAGAAAAAGAACAGATTGATTTCTCATATGCACAGATGAAAAAAATTCTAGATAAAATTTCAGCAAAATGATTACTATAATATATAAGAAGGACAATCTATCATGACCAATCAGGGCACATATCAAAATTATAATATTGGCTTAACATGTGAAAAAAATACATCAACCAATGTAATTAATAATATTAAACTAACAAAACATTTTAAAACCCCACAATCATTTCAATACAGGTAAATAAAAGCATTAACCAAAATTCCCTACTCATTCCTGATAAAATTCTCAGGAAACCAGAGAGAATTAGAAAACTTCCTCAATCCTACAAAGGACATCTTTAAAAATCCTACAAATAATATTTACCAACTGATAAAATTCAGCTTTCCCCCAACATTGGAAACAAACAAGAATGTCCTCTATAGTATCACTTTTATTCAACAATGCACTGAAAATGCTTGCTAGTGTAAAAAGGCCAGAAAATCAAATAAAAAGGGGATAGACTGTAGCTCAGTGATACAGCACTTGCCTAGCATGCACAAAGCCCTGCGTTCAATCCCAAATACTGTGGGGGCGGGGAGGGGAGAAGAAAGAAAAAGCTTCCAGATTGTTAAAGAAGGAAATATAACTGTCTTTATTTGCATATGACATGACTATTGAGAAGACCTAAAGACATTATTAAAAAGATTGGAACCACTGAGTTTAGCAAAGCTGCACAATACAAAATTAATAGACCAAAAAATGACCTTAGTTTACTATATTAACAACAAATAATCAGACATTGGAAATAAATGTGAATACCAGTAGAGAAACATATAATTTTCAAGCAGACTTTTCAAAATCCTTATACAAAAACTGAACTTTGTTCCATACTTGTATCATATAAGAAAATGAGCTTCAAAACGGAACACAGATTTAAATGTGAAACATCAGGCCGTAAAACCTCTGGAAGAAAACATAGAAAAGTCTTTGGGACCCCGGGTGAAGCCAAGTGTCCTCAGATACAACACCAATGCAAATTAAGACTTTGTTTAATATTAAAATGACTATGATCAAAAAATTTAAAAATTGTGGATAAAATACTGTTATCCAGAATACAATCTTGAAAACACATTTCATGAGATACATAACGACAAAAAATAGCACATAAAAAGATACTTAAAACCATCAATCATTGATAAAATACAAATTAAAGCCACAAAGTGATTTCTGCCAAAATAGCTAAATTTAAAAAGACTGACCATAACAAGTGTTGGTAAGGACTGAGAGAAACTGATATACTAGTAGTATACTATTACTATATACTAGTATATATACTCATATACTAGTAGTGGGACTGTCAATGCTCTAACCAATTTGAGAAAACATTTGACATTTTCTTGAATAGTTAAAAAATACATACCTGCTATTATGATCAAACCATTTTATTTCTAGATTTACCCAAGAGAATTTAGAGCACAGGTCCATACAATATCTGTGCCTTGCTGTCTGGAGCAACCCAGACTGGAAGCAACATGCATATCAAATGATAAGCATATGGTGGTAAGCAACTCAGCAACAACAAGGAGTTAGACTCTTGATACACACTATTGACACGTCTTAAAACAATTATTTCAAAAGAAGAAACTGGAGTAAAAAGAGTACATACTGCCTGATTACATCTAAGATTTCAGAAAATAAAAACAAATCTGAAATGAAAGAGAGCAATTGGGTTGCTTGGGGTGGAGGACAAGAGGGAAGGGATCACAAGGGCAGGAGAAGACAGGATGACGAAAGTTTATTATCTTGATTGTGGTGATTTCATGGGTGTGTGTGTATATCAAAACTTATTAAATTGTATACTTTAAATATGTGCAGTTTCATTGTATATCTATTAAATTACCTCTCTAACGTCATTGATTTAAAAAGAGTACTTAGGAAGCTGAATGTGCAGGACTTGGTAAATGACCTGATAATGGGGTAGGAAAGACAAGGGAGCAGTTACAACCAATGAAGCCTCCTAGATTCCTTGAAAATTGAAGCAGAAATGGTGTAAACTCTTCCATCATTTTGTGAGCTTCTTGAGATAAGTGACTTGCACACATATTTGCTTACTCTGGAAACTACGCACCAACCTGGCCAGGGCTTAATTTTACTTGCTTATTTCTATCCCCATACGGCAGACAATAGGGTTGCAATCACCTAACTAATGAACTACTCATTTGTTCCACATTTAATTATTGATTGCTTGCCTTAACAAGGCTCTGGAGTAGAGCCTGAAAAATAAGTGTGAACAATCTCAAATTACCTGCTCTATGCCAGTACCAGTCTTTTCCTCACTTTCCTTGCCCTCCACTAATTCTATTTTGGCCACCTGGTGGCAGGAGGAGAGCTTCCTCAGCACTTCTTTCTTCCTATTTATTCATTTGTTCTTTTCTCACTATTCATCAAAATGTCCTTCCAAGCTACCATGCAGGAGTTGTGACCTTACTCTGTCTGCTAGCATTCCCACGACAGCAGGTAGTTTTCCTTTGAACATATATGTACTCTCTGCGCACCTCCCTGCTTCTTTCTTTGCCTTTAGTTTCTTACTTCATTCTACTTGGACACCTGTGCGGGCAGCTTAAGGGCAGTGTGTCGGATAACATGGGAGGAAGGTGTTCAGCAAGGGCCTGGGCTGCTCTGAGCCACCAACTGACAGAGTCATCACCCCTGCTTAGCAAGTCCACAGCCATCTCGAGTAAAGGCTGCCCTTCAACTTCCTCAAATACTGTCTGGGGTTATCTCAGTTTTACTTATAATATCATTAATGGCAAGAACTGTTTTCTTCCATTTTCTATTCAATTGCATCGCAGGTCTAAGGCACTTTTGTGGGCTATCTTAGAAGTTAGCCCACATGTTCTAAGAGAAAGTATGTTTACAGCTGCCACTAAGAGAAAGTGTATTTACATCCTCCGTCGATCAATCCTCAGTCTTCCTAAACCATGTTCTTCAGAGACCAGCACTCACCAGATCCTAAGAAACACAACCAGAGCTTCTGGATATCATTTTGTGATATGGGCAAAAAGAGTAGAAGCCAGATAGATCACAAACCTCATATTTCAGAACTTAAAAAGAAAGAAGCGCCTTACATAATAACAGCACTCTCTAATTTTCAAAGTGCTTTCATATCTTTTAAACAGCTTCTGAGGAGGATGAAGGGCAGCAGAAACCCCACTCCATGGGAGAAATTAGGAAAGTGGAAAAAGAGGAAGTGGAGCTGAGTGCTGGTGTGGTTCCAGCAGTGCTCTCCCAGCCACGAAGACTCCTGGAACTTTCTAGTGTGTGGTTTCCCTACACTCTGCCCACACCGAGTCTTAGAATCTAACATCACTAAAAGAGACTCCAGAAAGGTTCCCTCATTAGCCTGAGCTCACTCAGCTACTAAGTGGCAATAGCCAGGACTCAAACAGAGCAGGTCGTTCAACTCTAGGACACAAGAAGCCACTGACTGCTTGGTAACGAAATGAGTTATAAAATCATAGACTAACTGCTAGAAAGGACAATAAGGACAATGCAGCCCAACCCTTCACAGGAGAATACCAAAGCCAGAAAGGGAAGTGATCTGCCCCAGGTCACAAAGATTTAAGAGGCAAGCTCCAGACTCCAGACCCCAGACCACACAGCTCCTCCCTCTATCTGTAAAACCAAGTCCTAGAAAAAGGTCTGGAAATTCTAGGACTGGGCTGTGGAATGGCTTCTGGAAACTCCCTATTGCCACCAAAAGTCCACTCTTCTTTATTCTCTCAATTCCTTCATGACACTCCTTCAACAACCAAACCCTAAGGGCTGGCCAAAATGCAAATGGTTTGCACCCACAACCACAGCTTGTGACTGTCATTTCACGCTTATCTCCCTGCTGATCTGTGCCTGCGGCTGTTGAGGGCAAAGACTGCTTCCACTCCCGTGGCTCCTTCCTTATTACACCATGAAAATTTCCATGAAAAGGAAATGTGGCCAAACAGAAAAAGGGGAAAGTGGCTCAGAGATGGGCAGACCTTACTGTGTTCACTCCTTGCTGAAAGGTGAGCTCCTTACCTCCCCACCACAAGGTTACCAAGCAGAAGTTCAGGACACACACAACCTGTCTCCCTGAGTGGCCCAAGAACACAGGTAAATGGTTCATCATGTCCCTCCCATATATGAAGGATCAATTATTTGTTACTTCCAGTAAAGATTCCTCCTCCAACCTGATTACTGTCAGAGCAAACCTGATTATTGAGTACCCTACAGGCAAATCTCAGGAGTCTGAAACGATGAGGGGGGACATTCTCCTGGAACACACAGTCTAGCTGCAGAGAGAAGATGCAAGGGCTGCTGTGCCAGCAGAAACCCAGGATTCCATGACTTCAACAAGATTCCCATTCCTGCTGGAGACTGTGGCAATGCCATGACAATCACAGATACCCAACTGTGGGCTGCTGGGTTTAGCTAACAACAGATGACTCAAAGAATGAGAATGAGGCTTTTTGCAGATATGAGAATAAACACCCAGGAGAGCCTTGTAACCCACTTGGAGTTGTGGATCCAGACAGTTCCTGAGGCCTGAAGGGGGCTACCATTATTTGACAGCTCAAGTCCCAAAGGTTAGGTGGAAAAAAATGACCTTGGAACTATCTTGATGTCCACTCCCTACATCCTGATGGGTTATCACACGCATCTGAAATTCAGGAGCTGAGTTCAAAGGCAGGATGCAGAAAAGCACTCAGAGTCTCCCAAGGAATCTGGGAGCCCTTGGCTCCACCTTCACCCTGCCTGAGAGAGGAAAGGAACCAGAAGATTACACTGTCACCATGAGATTACCAATGCTTGCTTCCTGCCCTCACCAATGTAGGCAGAATCAGAACACAAGACCTGAAATCCTACACGTGGACTCTCTTATTTCCATCTATATCCTCACTATAAACTTCTCACTACGGTAGAATAATTTAGAGTTATGATACTGCAACTACCCAAAAGTGGACATTGCAATGAGGAAAAAATAATAAAATACTGCAAAGAGCTAGCTTTCCGTTTTCTATTTTCCATTTTATTCTAGTCAGTGATTGAACCAATAAGTAGACAATCATTTTGGAAAAACAATCTAAAATCTAATTCCCAGCACCTTTAGCCATGTGCTGTATGGTGTAAGGGAAATGGTTCTGCACGCATACAAGGTAGCCTAAGCACTACCACTGTCTAAAACATATAATGCCTTGCAATATTTGCTTTAAAGTATGTCTCCCCATGTTTGGTTCTATTATAGAATCTGTTCATCTACGAGGCTGGTATCAGCTTTCCTAAGCACATCTCTTCCCTATAGAAAAGCCTGAACTTGTAAGTACACCAACTTTGCAGAAGTGGAAGAGAAGAGGGGCCAAAACAGGTTCAGTACACTAAGGCATTTTCTTCCTTTTTTTTTTTGTAACTGGGAAAAATATTTTCTTTTTTCAAGTTTTTTTTTCTTAGTACTAGAATTACGTATAATACTGGGATTTGTTGTTACATATTTGTACATGAACACAACAAAATTTGGTCAATTTCATTCCCCACAAGTCATTTTTTATCAGATACCAACATTCAAAAGAACAGTCAAGTGCTCTCCAGGCTGAACTTACCCACATGGTCTTCAAAGTGACAATTTACCTTCCTTTCGATTTCTTAAGACATTTTCACACTAGAAAACTCTTTCAGAGATCTAAAAAGACCCAGAGAAACAGCTTCCAGGACAAACCGTGCTCAATGCTTGAAAAAAACAAATACCATCCACAGCAGTGTCCTCATGAGGGAAACAGCTGCTTTCCATGTCCCCAGGGTCATCCTAGACCCTGGGTACCACTTGGTCATCTTCTGACACCAGACTGTGCAGACTGCCTGTGGCTGCCAGCTCCTAGTCCCACTCCTCCAGGTTTTAAAGGAGAAAATTTTCTTGTAGTATACTTAAATGCAAGAAAGGTGTTTTTTTTTTAAACTGCATTTTTGTCTTAACCCTGTATTTACAAGTATTCTACAAAAAGAGTTTGCTTGAACTAGAGTTATATTCTTTGTATGTCTCTCTCAGACAACCTCCCCTTCCCCCTGTCAGACAAGTGGAAATTTCCACTGAAGCACTCAGTGGCGCCCAGTGGGTGGAGGAGGTAGAGGAGGGGGAGGGAGGGCTTTGCAGCCTTGAAGCATCTTGGAGCCTTTTTGTAGATAGGAAACAGATCTGTTTGGATGCCAGTTCCTAGACTATATTGGTTAAATCTTTCTGGATTCAGGCTTCACAGAGACAGTAAATTATTCACCTTAAAACCAAGGCACTGTCTGCATGCAAAAGCCTCATTTCTTTTTATATCAATTGGGTCTCATTTTAAGAACCTTACAAAGCAGAATCCATACAAATCTTGGGGTACTGCCACTTAGAAACCTCCCAGGACTCAACAGCCTTGCCTTGAAACAGGCTGCAGCGTACCTATACTCAAGAATGGGGTCAGGATGCTGGCCTTGACTTGATGCTGGCAGGAAAGCACAAGAACATGGAAATGTTAGCTAACGGGAAAACTACAGAGGAGAATCAATCTCCTCTAGAGATGGTGCCAGCACTCTTGGAGTAAACTGCCGATACACTTGGGGAGCAAGTCAGTAAAATTCCACTGATTCACCACAGAGTCAGTTATTTTTATCATTCTGCTTACCCGTAAATAGAAGGGTATCTTGTATGTAGGCCAGCAGAACTTTGCTGTAAGCACCTATCCAAATTTTAAAGTGGATGAGAATGGAAAAAGAAGGGGAAAAAGAGGCAGAAACCCCTTTACTACTGAAGAACTCTTTATTTACAGGTCCAGCAGGCAGCACAGTCTCACAGCAATAAATACAGACAGACCAAGTAAATGGAGTCTAACGCCACTAAGGCAGCTTTTTACAGCACACAGAAGCCCAACACTGAAATATGGACCAGCTTCCTCCGTCTATAGTTCTCTCTGCTGCACTGGAAATCTCTCCCTGTCCAGCCCCATCTAGTGGAAAGAGGATCTCAAATGGTGTGCATGTCAACTTGTACCCAGTAAGCTACCCGCCCCTTTACAAGGGTCTAAAGGAGCATCAACTCCCACTGCGTGGGGGACATCCTTCCCTTTCAGATGGCGAGGAATATAGCAAGCATATTCACAGCACCTTGCCTTCCCCATGGAGTAGACAAGCACATCAGGGTGGGCACATGAAAGCACAGAGGGGAGTTAATGAAGAGGCCTGTAAGAGACTACAGCAAATCCAGAACTAGGAGCGGTTCCTTGCTTTCGTAAGACCCCCCGCCCCTCTAGGTTGGGCACCAGTGGTTTCCAGACACTGCCTGGTGACAACAGGTTGTAAATGAGGTCAGAAATCTCCATCTGGAAAGCTGGTTCAGGAGAATTAAAAGTCCCCAACCACCCCAAACAGCAGGTGCAGCTGGTCAACTTCACTGTTTTTAAGTTCACATCACCTGGTAGGGGTGAGGGGAACTTGGCTTGAGATAGTATTGCCCTTGGGGAAATAGAAAACTAGTATGAACCCCTTTTATTAAGGTGTCTGAGATATTGACCCCATCCCTGATAAGGGTGAACAGACCCAGGCTCCATTCTGCTGCCAGATAGAACAAAGACTAGTATCTTTAAAAACAAATTTAAAATGGTCCTCAGCTGAACATGAATGGCCCATCAACTTCTGACCCCCAGAGAAAATGAATTGAGTATATTTCTGTGGACCAGACTTGGAACTTAACCAAGTTGTTCCAGTGGGAAAACAGTTCTTAGTTACAAACAACGAACTTACAGACAAATTTCTGGAACATACTTATCTCTAAAGTAGGGACTGACCAAATTAATATTTGGGATGGAAATGACTATATTTTTATTTTTGGCATAACCTGGAAATAGGCTGATAAAATAATAAGTAATGGCACCATTCCCAAAGTGTCCCCCGCTGGAAGACATCCCTGATAACTCTAAGGCAGTGGCTCTCTCCTTGCCAGGCACTGTCTATCCTTCAGACCATCTGGCCTTTATGCAGCAGGGGGCCAATCTGGGGGAGGAGGTAGGGATAGAGAATGGCAGTGGTAGTCACCTAACATGCTGGGAAACTAACTGTGACAGGGACAGCTGGTTGTCAGCCTGGGCCTGGCCCTACTGCTATGAGGCACCTTTACTCACAGTCCCTTTGTTGGTACCTAGATTCCTAAGCAGCCAAGTCCCTAATTAGACGGAAAATTCCTTGACACCAGGAACCATCCTGAGACCTATGGATACCACTAGGACAGACCACTTCTTCTTGTGAATGTAAAAATAAAAGCACACGATACCAGCAATAATAGCACAATGGAATGTGATTCTCAAAGGGCATCTAGGCTTACTCCACAAGCCAGCTAGAAGAATGGCTCTCACAACTAGCATCAAGATTAAAACTGGTGCCTTGCCTAAACTGCAAATATATGTCATGGCCTCCTCAGCTGCTGAAAATTAGCCAAAACTTTGACTACTAAATGCATAAGTGACAAGTCCACTCTGTTTCTTCTTAACTATTTTTTAAAAGTGAGATTTCTCCAGCTTCTAGCAAGCAAGAGCACATAATCCACTTAATAAATATCTGCAATATCATTTTGACCATGTGCAATAATATGAATAGTTTGCCAACTGAAGGAAAAGTTGACTAAGGTTAGTGACTCCAGGGGACTGGCCAAAACCAAGAGAATATCCAACTAATCTCAAGCTCCCATCTGGACACATCACTGGCTTCTCTTTATCCAGTTAATTCCAATACACTTGCTCTCATATGCTCAGTGACCAAAAGTCACTGTGGAGAATATTCACAGTTTTTACAAAATTGAAAGGCAATATGGTCAATGGGATTTAACCGAAGGGCTTACCACCATTTATATGCCAATGCACATAAGTTTTTAGAAGGGAGCAGATCATGCAAGGCTTTCCATAACTAATTGATCACATACACCCCATTTTTGTTTTGAAGCTTCTCTATAAACATTGGGAAAAAGAGTACCTTTAAAACAAATAAATACTAGGCACTGACTTGTCTCAGAAAAATAAGCTAAACCTCTCTGACCACAGCTGGGAATCTCTTTTCTATGAATGTATACCACACACACATGTATACACTCTAAGTGTGCTGTCTCTCCTTTGCTAAGGACAGTGAAGTTAAAACAAACAAACAAACAACAACAACAAACAGAAATAAGATCTTTAAAGGCGAATGAATTAAGTGAATGTAACCAAGTCCTTGGTGAAGCACATGCAGATATGGTCAGGAATTCAAAGTGCAGGGCTAGGGCTTCCCAGTTTCAGGGAAGTTCTTTTAAGACCTGAATTTATTCTACCCATAAAGAAAAGAGTGACCCCTGCCACACACACACACACACACACACATATCCCCAGCACTGCACACAGAGGCCTGATACTAAAGGAGTTCATATGATGGCACTCAAAGTGTGATCCTGAACAAGCAACGTCAGCATTCTCCCATGCACTTGTTAGAAGTGCATATTCTAGAGTGCTGGTCACACCAGCCCTCAAAAAAGTTAAAAGTCCTGTGCTTGGAAAAACTGTAGAAGGAGGTCCTCCTACTGGATACCCCTGCAGTACCACATGGATGAGGAAACTGACTTTTTTCTCTGTACAGTGCCTTCCATCTGAGAACCTGGCTAATAATTCCTGGCCAGATCTTATATGCTCTGTTCTCTTTTGTTTGTTTGGAAATGGGAGTCTAAGTTGCCCAGGCAGGCCTTAAATTCCTGGGCTCAATTCATCTTTCTCCCTCAGCTGGGACTACAGGTGCCTATCACTACACGACTTATATGCTCCTTTATAAACAAAATCCACCATCTTGTTGTTAAAGCCATACCCATTTGTGTTTAAGTCTAGAAGGAAGGAAGGAAAAAAGGAAAGGAGGGAGGGAGGGAGGGAACTTAGTTACACATACCCCTCAATCTCCATTCCTCACTCCCTGATTGTGGAAGAAGCCTAGCCACTGTGTATTTCCTGTTGCTTAGCAATGCTCAGGTACTCTCTTCCCAGGTGTTCTCAAGAAGCTGAACACTAGCATAAAATAATGTGAGGCAAGCAAAAGAGAAGGTCTGTAGCACATGCCACATCCCAGTAGAAGTTGAATTGCCGTAAGAAAGCCTCTGTTGAGGTGTGACTCCACTGAGGCCCCAACATGCATTCCACCTGCACATAACCACAAAACAAGACTGAAGCAGCATTTTGTCCACAAAGCACATCTGCAGAGATTATACTGCTTGGTCCCCGGGACAATATGAATGGGAGAATGACCACCTGAATTCCATGCCCAAAGAAGCTGGAAAAGAAAAGCTAAATGAATTGCTTACCACAGAGAGCTGCTGAGTACTGGAGGGAGAGTGGCATCTTTTGCCCCTGGGCTTGCCCCACTGTGCTAAAGACTAATTCCATCTTCTCTAATACCGACCTACAAAACCCAACAAAATATGAGAAGATTCTTCCCCCAAACCAGAAACCTTGCGTATAAAAAAGATACCACAAGATACCACTAAAGCTTAAATAGCTTCAAACCCCCTCTATACATTATTTACAAAGATAGTTATTAGCACAGTATCAAACCCTTGTTTGAGGAAGATGCTGTACCCTGTGAGAGAAAAAAATGCCACGACAGAAAACTGATCATTAATCGGAGTGGGTAAAACCATACTTCTCCTGTGGATTAGCTCTGCTGGTGTATACTGGTCAGAAGAAGCTCATCTGCTTCTCTGCAACCTACATACTCAAAAAGAATGTGCTGAGTGTGTGGACACACACTGTTCACTGAGGTGTTTTAAAGACAAAAGTTAAAAGAAAATGTCAGGGACAAAGATGTTCAGTTTGACAAGAAAAGCCTCCCATAATTGAGAGCTTATAAACCTCTGTGTGTAGGATGGCCTATTTTGCTCTGATTATAGTCTGCCAAGGGCCAGCATAACTGCATCCTATTTACAACATGACACTGCTGTGATACAACCTGAATGACACCCAATAAAAGAGGGATTTGACTGCGAAATTATGATAATTTCTAAGATAGATAAGTATTCTCTAATGAGTCCATCAAAGACATTTTCCACGCACTTCGAGAAGAAACTTACCCGCCTTTCCTGTGCTGCTGACTGTGGGCGAAGATCTTATAAGGAAGTACCCGCTCACCCAGGTTTTCCAAGTTCCTCACTATGGCTCCTTTGTCCATCAGGGCTTCTATTGTCCGTTTCAAAGCAGCAGCAGTCTCTGGCTGGTTTTTGATTGTTTGTTTTCATTTTTAAAGAGAAATAAAAAAAAATCATCACAATCAATATGAGAACTAGAATGATTAAGTGCAGTCAGTTCCAATCATAACACCTCTACTGGCAGGGATCTCTGGGTTAAAGCAACAGAAATTTGGTTTTGGTTAACTTAAGAGTGTGAGGGGAGATGTTTATTATAAAGATATGACAGCTCACAGACACAGAGGAAAAATATGGAGAATCAGGCTTCAGAGAGTTCCAAGGTCAGATCAGCTCCAAGAAACTGGGAGGCAGGAACTTATGAGTGGCTTCTTCAGAACACCTGAGCCAGGTACAATCAGTACAAATCACTGGTCAGTCCTTGTATCTTATGACTCGAACTCCAGGAGAAGAGCATCCTGTTGTCTGAACACCTTAGTTGACCATTCTACCAAAACCACAGCCTGTAGTTCCCGAAATATTAGAAGATGGGCTGGAGCTGGAGCTCAGTGGTAGAACACCTGCCTCAATGTGTGAAGCACTGGGTTGAATTCTCAGCACGGCATAAAAATAAAAAAACTGTGTCCATCTACAACTAAAAAAATATTTTTTTAAAAAAAGAAGGCTATAACCAAAAGGGGGAAGGATAAGTCCCAATCTCTGCCCTCATGGAGCTTACAATCTAATAAAACACATGGAAGAAGATCAGAAAGAAGAACAAAAGAGTAGCAGAGACAGCAGGGGGCTCATGGAAGGAAGAAACACCTTTAGTTGGGAGAAGGGCCTCATCAAGGAAAGCTTACATGGCAGGAGCCCTGAACATGAAGACTGGAGATGGAACACACAAACAAACCAGGCACCAAGTACAGAAATAAGGGCAAGAAAGCATGAGGCCACTGAGATAGAGCCACAAGTCCCAGAGGATGAGATCAGGTCAAGGAAGGCTGAGAAGATGAAAATAGGCTGGATTTGATGACATAATAAAAGCCTTTATAAAAAATAAAATTCAGCCAATATAAAATCCAATCACCCAGAGATATAAGACTTGAACCATCTGAAGTATTTCCAGGCATCTCTATATGTATATACATTAACAACAAAATGTGGGAAGATAATTCACAATAAACCTGAAAAATCCAACTTGTACAACGTGGAGAAGGAGGGTAAGCTGTGGCAAAAGAGGGCACCAAAACCTGGTGGCTAGAGAATAGCACTGTCATTAGCAGCTGACAGAAATCTGGAGAAACCAGCTGGGGACAATAAACAATGAACTGGGTTTAGGACACACAAAGTGTGAGATGTCCATGGCTCCCAGGGTTGACCCAAAGATAGAAATTCTAAGTTCAAAATACAGGTGGGTTAGAAATGCATGTTTTATAGTCATCTGTGCATCCAGCTGCTGGAAGCCCTGAGGAGGTGACTCCTGCAGTGAGGGGAGAAGAGGGTATGAACAACAGAACCTTGAAGAGCATAAACATCTAGAAGCTGACAAGAGGACTCAAAGTCAAACTATGAGGAATATCAGGAGCCTGCCTTGTCACAAAAAATTAAGAAAAGAGGCAGCCTCCACAATGTGGGGTTGAGAATGGAGTAAAGTAAGAGCCACAACCTGGTGAGTACAGGGGCACTTAGCAACATGTGGTCAGAAGGCAGATTGCAGTTCCCAAGGCAAAGGTGGGGCAGCAATGACAGGGAGAAAGTGCCAGAGCTCAAGGGGCAAGCAAGTCTGAGCAAAGTGTTTCAGGAAAAAAAACACATAAGAGTAAGACAGGAGTTAACAGCAAATGCACCAATCAAGAGATTAAATGTAGCATTTTCAAATAACAACAACGATGACAGCCATGATTTACTACCTGACTGCAACAGGCCTGACATTGGTCTAGTAGTGTTTTATTATTACATATTTAACCTTCACCAAGAAATAAAGTAAAAAAGGAGCTGAGAAGCTTTACAGACTTGGAACTGAGCCTCTAAGAGATGCTATGACAAGGCAGTTAGTAACTGAAGAGCCTGTGGTAAGGAAAAGGAAAACAGCCAGGGGAGGTAAAAGGCGTGGCAAACAGGGGCACTTCTCAGAACTCAGGGTACAACACAAGCAAGGAAATCTTGAAGTACAGGAGGGAACTGAAGAAAAGGCTTTCTCCCCGAGGCTGCAATGATCAGAAAACTGCAAAACAAGTGTCATTCTGGTGACCATGGAAAATCTACTATATTGGATACATTTTCTTTCTGACAAATACTGCTAAGACATTATCAATGCACTATTAGCTTTAAGTTTAGAAAATTTTCACTTGTTTCATGTTGTAGTCCACTATTGATTTAAATAATCCCAACTGAAATATTATGTTTATATATTTAACCAACCTTATGATAAAACAGAATTTTCCTGAAAATAATAACATCAGGGATCAAAATCTCTTCCCATTAACTATGTAAAAACTCTATGGCAATTGCTCCTTATGATAGTATCAAATATATGCAGTTCTAATCACATGAAAACTGAATTTTCACATTTCAGTAGTTCACAAAGACATTTTCATATTTCTGCAGAAGCCTCATTATTAACAGTAGGATAATATTTCATTTCATTAAAAATGCTATTTCTTGATCTGGCATTGCATCAATTAACTTATAATACAGTGGATGTACAGTCTATCTAAATAAAGATTGGGTGATGGATTTAAAAAAATTATAGATTCCTACAGTCTTTTGAATAGTAACCTAAATCATAAATTTTAATTTAAGTTTTGCTTGATTAAAGAGGACTATCTCAATATCTCATGTCTTGTTTAAAATCTAACCAAATTGTTTACAGCACGAAATAGGGAGTACCCTCTTCTGAAGTAAAAGCTTGTAAAATAAAATTTTTTTAACATCTGCGCCAAAATGGGGAAATGCTGCTAACAAGAATGTAATTTAGGAAAATATCAAAACACACCTGTTTGACTTTGGTATGTAAAGGTCATGTTGGAAGAATACTTGAATGGTTATATTAATTTGACTGCAACTTCAAATTACCCCAAATGTTAAAAAGACTGAAGGAAGAGCAAAAACATTTCTTGTTTATTAGGGTAGTCCAACATGTCCCTCCTATAATAAAGCAGGCTCAGCAAACCAGGGCCCATGGGCCAGATGCAGATCACTACCTATTTTTGCAAATAGTTTTACTGGAACATGGCCAACTCATGAATTTGCATAATGTCTAAGGGCTGCTTTTGTGCTTAAAGGGAGATCTGTGGTTAAAACAGAGACCATATGGCCCAATTCCTAATATAATAATCCCTGCTTTACATTGTGATGGATTGAAGAAATTGGTAGGGCCTCAATCCACTCACCCTAAAATGCACCAGATAACCACAAGTGACTGAGAGGTACAAAAAGTGAATTCCCCATAGGATGGGCCATCAGAGAAACACACAGGGTTACCACCTAATGAATGACCACCATCAGCCTCAACTTACCACAGGGCCCAGAACAGATTCTGTACTCACCACCCCATCCATATGCTCTTAATCTAATCAACCCAGGTTGCCAAATTCAGCCTCCCTAATTTGATGAAGCCTAGAGATCCAATAAAATGAAATACTTAGGCTGGGGGTGTGTGTGTGGGGGGTCTGTTTAGCACAATTTGTAAAAGTATATGGTTCATTGAAAACAAATGATTTTGTGGCCATGATTCTCAGTTACAAGGTCTCTGAGCCATTCAATTCCATCTATTCTAAGTCATGCATGCTTTTTAATGAGCTTTCCCCACCCATCTGAAAGCAGTACCCTCTGAGACTTTCCCAACCTACCAATATGCCAATTAAACAATTTTGGGGGGCTGAGTGGAAAATAAATAATGAATATGAACTAGAACTAGGAAAACCAGAATCTAGTCCCTGATCACTGATTAATGAGCTGTAACACTTTGGATAAAGTCATGCCTCAGTTTTCTCCTCTGCCAAATAAGTGGTTCTCAATTTTTCTGTTTCTACAAGCCTTACCTAAACAATATTTATAATGTTGTAATTCTCAATACCTCCTGAGGACATACACAATTTGATAAGTCTCTTTTTTATGCCCCTCCTTTCTGAATCTTCATCACCCAAAGAACCCCTTCCAGGCATTCCTGATGTCATTCTCATTTACTTCTAACATCACTTATGGTAATCAATCAATATTCTTTTGGTAACTTTGCTCATCAGGTACACAACATTATTCCAAAGTCTTAAGAGTCCACAATAAGGAATAAGTATAGACAGATGGTTAAATTATTTAAGGTATCAATTGTACCTTCCTAAGAGCATCTCTTGCTTCCTTATTCCTATCTTCTCTCAAGGATCCCCTGAGTTTCCTCCAATCTATAATACAATGCTCACTGCCAGGGTAGTGACCATAATAATGAAGCCAAATTACAATACTAGTGCTTTCCTCTTTGTCTTATGTAGTACCAAAATGCTGTTAATACTGATATTATATTTCAAAAAGATCCAGAATTCATCTAGAAGTGAAACTAAATGCAGTCATGCATTCGGTCACTATGCAAACAAATGCTATCATTAAGTCATACAATCTTATGAGATCACTAGCTTATATGCAATCCATCACTGAATGAAAAGCCATCATGCAGTTCATAGCTTTATAAAACATTTCACATGTTTCGACATCAAGTTCAAATACACATACAAATATAAATATAAATGATAAAAGTTACATTGTTCTACAACATGATTTCAGTTATGTGCGGAATCTAAAAGAGCAGAATGCAGACATGAAGAGTAGGATGGTTGTTCCATTTATTGAGGGAAGTGAGGTAGGGAATGGGGAGAAGAACCTTGTTAGTCAAAGTGTAAGACGTTTCAGTTAGGTGAGAGAAGTTATACTGATCTACTTGCATGGCCACAGTGACCAGAGTTAATATTTCATTTCAAAATTGATAAGACTATATATATATTTTTAAAGACTATATTTTAACATGACCAGTGCAACTCCACATTATGTACACAACCACAAGAATGGTATCCTAATTGGAATGAGCTGTAGTTCATGTACGTATGTCAAAATACATTCTACTGTCATGTATATCGAAAAAGAAAAAAAATTACATTGTTCTAATTATTTGCTGGTAAGATAAAGTATCAACTGACAATTTAACGTAACAGTATTTTTTAAAATAATTACTCCTAGAAAAAATTGAAATCAATTTTTACATTATCAATTACTAAAATGACCATAACCATTAGTATACAAAAGACAAAGAAAACCCAACAGCTAACTTCAAATATTTGCAGGTCTATTATGTAAAAGAGATTTGCTTTTTGATTTGACCTCAAGGGTAGACTAGAATCAAAGGGTAAAGTTTACAGAAAAACAGCCTTTGTGTTTTGCAGAACACATTTCTGAAAAATACAGCTGTACGAAAATGAAATTGGTTGCCATGTAAAGTATTGGCTCTCCATCACCTGAGATACAAATAAGATATTGGATGCCCACCTTCATCAATATTTGCAGTGGGTGGAAGGTTGAACCCAATCACTTCTAAATCCCCTACCAAGGCTAAATTCCTCTCTATTCTGGTACCATTCATCATTCTAAAGGGCATTCCTTAGTGAAACTGCCTTTTTTGAAAACTGCAATTGTGTGGTGGTGAAGAATACATGGACTACTAGTGGAAACTGGTACCACTGTCCAAATTTATGTCAATGTGCTTGCTCTTTTACCCATTTGGTTGTGCTGACACCCCATCTCCAGAAGTTGAAAATCCAAGCCTAACTTTTGAATACCCCCAAACTTAATACTAATAGCCTGCTGTTAACCAGAAGCCTCACTGGTAACACAGGAGTCAATTAACATACTTTTATGTTGTATGTATTACACACAGCAAAAAACATGACAAATGGCAAGATACTTTTTATGGTACAGAGGAACTGCTCATGTGGTAACTACATCCACACAGTGTTTTAAGCAGATACCCGCAATACCTGAGCTCACTATAACATCAACAAGAGATAGCTAGGAAATTATAAAAGAATTACAATGTGTTCTACACTTACTTTTATGCAATTATGATTCAATACTATACCTTTATTTGTCCACATACAATCTAAATATGTACATGTATAAATTTTAATAAATTTTAACTCTTTATAATTAATTTGTGTATACTTTATGGTACTCAATGATAAAGTAGACTATCATCTTCTAAGTATTTATGATGTGTCTTTTCCTTTTACCTATATTTCCAGGATATGTGGTTTGTTTGAGTTTTTTCAAATGAACCCAAATTTAAAAAGAAAGAAAGCAAGCCTATACATGAACCTATGAAGTTCAAACTCATGTTGTTCAAAGGTCAACTCTATTGCTTTCACAATGATCCCCTCCAAGAGTACTGGGGAAGCCCAAAGGTCCTCAGATAAAGTGTTGAAAAATCACAGTTCTAGAAATTCTGACAGGCAGTTTCTATAATAAAGATGAGAGCAAAGAGGTAAGAAGGATAACAGACCAGCATCTTACTTGCCCTAAATAAAAATCCTCTCAATAAAGTTATTTTAACCAATAATTCATGAAAGGATCAAAGACTGATGCTTAATCTAATTATATATACTTATGTCCCAGAAAAGAAACTTGTCAACAACAAATTTATCTATTCATTTTGAGCCAGCGCACCCAACTAGCACAATACCACTCTCCCCATTCACTGGGAAATTAAAAACACCTGGAACTCACAAAACTTAAGGGCACATACCTACAACTTGCCCTCTTCCAGAGTGCCTCCTACAGAGTTGTAGGGCCAGAGCAGGTACAGCCAGGACAGAAAATATAAAAACCTATGAAAATGTAAAGGCAAAAGCTTTTCCATTCTCTGTTGAACCTTAAAGACCTATCTCCTTTAAAATATTTCCTTTAAATTTAATTTTTTTTTTCAATAGAGAGACTGTCCCTGGAAATTCTGCTAAGAATTCTCATAACAATTTGAAAAAGAAAATCCATAGCACTAACCTTTCTATATAGTTCAACAGGTCTCCAGGGGAATGGCAGTAATTCTGCAACTAGCAGACCCTGGAAGAACAACCTTAAGTGTGTGAAATTTCAGCCCTGCCTAGGCAGTGTGCAAAGCTCCACTGACACTGTTACCCCAAAAACTTTTGCTCACATATTTTGATTCCAGAACCCCTTGTCTCCCAATTTGGTAAATCAACAGTTGCTGTGTTCTAGGTAATAAAGGATTAAAAAATTATCAAACACAGAAGCTATTTAAAATCAGAATGTCATTCCGTAAGGACAAGTCACGAATGCTAAGAAACATAAAGACACCTAAATACATGTTTAAACACGACCACTTACCTAAATCGGTTATTATGCACCAAATAACTGGAAGTGAAGTTTTATAGGCATTTCAAAGGTCAAAGATAGAAAACACTTTTGAAAACATAATTATTCTACTACCTTTCCATGAATCATGGTTAACAGGCCATATACAATAAATACAGAGTAACTACTGAACAAAGACTTATCAGGCTCTAAAAAGTAGGGCAGTGGGAAGAAGAGGAGACAAGAATCGATACACACAAAGTGTACTAGGAAAATACTGTAATGCAGTGAAAACGTGTCTCATTTTATAAGCCACTGTTATGTGTCTCTGCAAAAACAAAAATACACCAAATTCTGTAGATTTATAGTCCAGACTTAACAAGGGGTCACTTACTTGTTAAGGCTATAAAACCCTAAAAATTGCTAAATATATGATATTACATATTCAGTAATCAATATGGGGGAAATACACTTAAGAGATTTTATTGAAGAGCTACTTTAAGATAACTTGTATAGCACAAGTGAGTCTTACAGGAGATACACACTCCTCTCCTCTAGCACAAAAGGGAGCAAACTGAATCATCTCTCATGGGCACACCAAATTCTGTGGGTATCAGAAAGGTAAATTGAACCTTATGAAACTACCATTATGGGCCAATCAGGAACAGTCAAATACTGAACCTGCTTTGTGGCTGAACTATTTATCTGGAAACATTCTTCTCAAAGCGTCTTTCCCCAAGTTGCCTACTATAAAACCCTTCTCCAAAATATGTGAAGCAGCATATGATACAGACATGAAGACAGTCTATGAAGAATACTAATATTAGTATTAATACTAATAAAAGGTGAATGGAAACATAGGCAAGATTGAAGTGAAAAGGCAACCTTGCTTCAAGAACTCAGATGAAGAACTACTTCTGACTGTTGATTAGAGAAGGCCCTAAAAAATGAATGCCCTTTTGAGAGGTGCAAAGAGGGCCAGTTAGGGTATTCTCCAAGCAGGTCTGGCTAACACTGGGGTAGGAGTACAGAAAGACGTCTGACAGAATTTATACTTGGGGTAGAACTGATGTGCGTACCAGATTTGGTATATGTAGAAGTTAAACTATTGCGTAAAAAGGCAATAGTTTAAGACTTCAGTTTCTTTACTCACTCACCTATAATGCTGATAAAAATAAACTTTCTGGACAGCATGTTTATACTTTCAACCCTACCACGTCTAAGAATTTAAGCAAAGTATTATATCCATATACAAGGTTTTTGCTATAAAATGTTCACCAAAAGTTATAAGGACAGTGAATACATAGAAATCTAGTTGTTCATTAATAAGAGGGATTCAATGAATTATTTTCATTTATTGAACAAGCAAAATGTTTTTATGTAGCCATTAAAAAATCAATACATTGAAACTTGTATGTTCCATAAAAACATTTTAATAAGAAAAACAAGCATGTAGAATATACAGCCACATTTTCTTCCTAAAAAGAAAGCACTATATACACACATAGATGGAAAAGTGGCATGGAACCACCCAAATGTCATTACTCTTCCCTGGGTAGTAAACAAGAAGTCTTTTCTTTTGTAACACTTTGGGCTATTACCTGATTTATAATGAGCATCAAAAGGGTGTTTTAGAAACAAAATTTGTCAAAAAACTTCAATACATAATAATTATATACACTTATAGACTGTATGTACTCATGGGATTCCACTAATATACAATTTTGTGTCAGTTTTTTGAGTTTTAGTATATTTCAATACATATATACACTGTGTAATGATCAGATCAGGATAATTAACATATCCATCATCTCAAAGATTTATCATTTCTTCATGTTGGGAACATTCAATATCCATTCTTCTAGCTATTTTGAAATAGGCAATAAATTATTATTAACTTGAACCACACTGTGCTATAAAACTCTAGAACTTGAGCCTCCTATAATTTTATTTTTATACCTGATTACCAGCTTCTCTTTATCACCCCTGCCCCCACAATCTCCCTGAAATTCCCAGCCTCTACTATCCACCTTTACTGCAATAAACATATAACAGCAGGTGTCTCTTTAATATCCTGTTGGTTTTTTTTTTTTTCCATTGGGATATATACTCAGGAATGAGTATATATACCCATAAAAACTCATAGTTTTTCTTAACGAAGTATATTTTGGTATCATATGGTAGTTAGCTGTCATTTTTTTGAGGAAACGCCATACCATTTCCACATGGCTACACTAGAACCTTATTCCTCTGGGGGCAAATTTACTTTAATTTTTTAAAGATAAAATATTTTGTGAATTCTTGTAAGTCCTAGATCTACACCTAAACATTTAGAATTCATCGACTCCACATCCATAGAGCCTTGCACACTGGTACCTCTAGCATCATCAGTTGCTACAACTTCTTACTCTGTTTCTTGGGAAATCAGGAAAACTGGAATCTCAAAGTCAGAAGCTCAGAAATCACTGACTCTAGAATCCAAGCAAAACAAAGCATGTAACAGGACCAGGCATAGTCTGGCTCTGGCACTACAGTGGCCAATGAAGCCAAGGTGATAAGGAAAAAAGGAGGAGCTTGCCCATTCTAGGGCCATGCAGCTAGGAATAAGATTCTGGAGACCTGGGAAATACAACATGAAAATTCATTCTTTGGGGTATACGATGAAAATAAAAGAACTTAATTGTTTTAAAAAAAGGAAAAAAAAGCAACAATCTGATTACTAGTCCAGCAGCTGATCTGAGTTAAGCACAGATTAATGTTCTATTAAACTAAGGGTCAAAAATAAAATAGTCATAGTTTTTCATAGTGAGGTAATGGTTGGCTGAACTTGCAAATATAGAAGGTAGATAAAGTAACTTTATCTACAAGGCTAGTAAAATATCATAAACCAGACTTTCCCATCCAGGGGGCCCATGCAGCAAGCCCATGCTGAGCCAATCAGCATTGGCACTAAAATGCTAAAAATGAATAATTTAAAGAGCTACCACACAGAACAAGAAGTCATGATTACATGAAATCATACCTTGTATGAATTTACTAGTTGCCTGTTATTTGCCTAGAGTTAGCATTAATTTATGTAGTTCAACCACAATACGGTTTCTGGAGTCTCGAGCCAAAGCACATCATTTGGATATCATTTAAGGACAAGTTTTGGGCTCACTTGCATAAAACCAATCATTTCTTTCACAATTAAGTCAAAGGCAAAAGCCAAAGTCACAACGGAATTCCTCAGCACATGCTGCAATCAGCTGGGAACCTTACAAACATGAATGCTTTTAAATATTCTGCACCATCTGAAGTTACATTTTACACTTATATAGAACTGTCCTGAGAATTCAAAAATTCTGGGCATTAAGACTTGTTAAACCAGGTGCAGTGGTGCATGCCTGTAATCCCAGTAGCTTGGGAGCCTGAGGCAGGAGGATTTTGAGTTTAAAGGCAGTCTCAGCAAAAGTGAGACACTAAGCAACTCCATGAGGCCCTGACTCTAAATAAAATACAAAAAGACAGGTTTGGGGATGTGGCTCAGTGGTTGAGTGCCCCAGAGTTCAGTCCCAGTACGCCCCCCCCCCAAAAAAAAGATAAGTTAAAGCTCCTCAGGTGCACATATAAAATTATACTTTAAAAAAAATTTTTTTAGTTGTAGATGGACACAATACCTTTCATTTTATTTATTTATTTTTATGTGGTGCTGAGGATTGAGCCCAGGGTCTCACGCATGCTAGGCGAGCGCTCTACCACTGAGCTACAACCCCAGCCCACAGAATTATAATCTTAATAGGACCTGGCTGGTCTCATCATTCCAAAGATGTACGAATCTGGCTTAACTAAACTTTAAAAAGGATTTTAAGCGATGATCGCTTCCAAATCTAACTTAAGGAATACTGCAGTTCTCCCTGAAGGTGAAGTGGACAAATGGCAAACTCAATGGGTGACTACTGGTTGAAAATACCATTTCATTGGCTAGAAACAATGCCAAAATTAAGGCATTCATGCTTGCTGCTCTGAGGACATTCTCAAGTCCACAACCCTCTTACAGGGTATTTCTGTCCTTCCCACCTGCTTTCCAAAAGCACTTACAGATTAATAAAAGAAGATGAGAAAAGGGAAGATTGGCAGGAGGCCTGGTTACTATGGCAGAAAGTAAATGAAATGCCAAAGCTTGTGAGCTGGTCAGCAGAGTAGGAATCAGGTAGACATTACTGAGCTACCTTTCTTATTGATTGCTCTCCTTCATCCATAATCCAGTCTCCTTCCTTCACTTCGGATTTCAGCCTCTTCACAAGCAGAAGGGAGGGGACAGTACTGATTCCTTTCTTTCAAAAGGAATGCCAGGGGAGATAAAGACTCAATCAGAGATTTGGACACATTTATAAGGAAATTCTATTGAGGTCCTGTGAATCTTCTAAATGCCAGGACAAGGCTTAACAAAAACATCAGTTAGATAACTGGGTCAAGAGTTTTTAAAATATGTACTGACAGAGGGTCTGGGGATGTGGTCAAGCGGTAGCGTGCTCGCCTGGCATGCGTGCGGCCTGGGTTTGATCCTCAGCACCACATACAAAGATGTTGTCTGCCGAAAACTAAAAAGTATTAAAAAAAAAATTCTCTCTTTAAAAAAAAATGTACTGACAGAATCAGAAAGGTTCTGGCAAGAGTTAGATTGGCATGCCATGCTGAACAATGGACCCACAGTGGGTCCACCAACTAAGCCACTGTGGCAGTGTTTAAATTCAAGTGATAGGAAGAAAGCCGTTAATGGGGAAGTGGAAGGGTGCAAAAGCACTAAAGAATTTTAGGAATAAAAACATTCATTGAGATTCACCTACTTCATAGAAGTACTTGTAATCACCTAGCTATCTCTCATTCTATACATATCTTACAAATATAATTATGGAGTCTATTCGTTTCCCTAAACAAAACTTCTTAAGGTTGCATCTTACTCCTCTTTACAAGATGACAGAAATGCAAAGACCCTGGCACACAGTATGTGTTCAATAAATTCTGATGAAAATTTCAAGTGAAAGAGTTGAGAAATGAACTGGGCTTGGTGCATGCCTATAATCACAGAGACTCGAGAGGCTGATGCAGGAGGATGGCAAATTTGAGGTTAGCCTCAGCATCTTAGCAAGACCCTGTCTCAAAAGATAAAAGACTGGGAATTAAAAAGAAAGAAAGAAAAAAGACTGGGGATGTGGCTCAGTAATATAGCACCCTGGGGATTGACCCCTACCAAAAAAAAAAAAAAACTAAGAAATATGTTGGTAACTGTGTTTAATCCAAATGAAAGGGAAGGAAATACAAAATAAAGTCATAAAATATAAAATCTTCATTGCAAAGAGAAAAACTTTTCTTTTAAAAGACAGATGTATAATAAAGCTAATGCACAGCCTATTAGTTGAAACAGATGTGGAGTAAAGGATCGAGGAATAAACAAAGTGAAAGATGAAAACAAAACTACAGTCAGTCACACTTAATGGTGCTTATAAATTTCTAAAATTCTCAGGACAAAATTAAAAACTCAATAACACTCAACTCCTAGAGTGTATAGGGAATGTTATAGTAATAAAACCCAGATTCTGAAAAGTTATGAAAACTTCTGGGAACTGCGGCAGCAATCCTGAGGCCATTACAGGACCCAATAGGGGGTCTGACATAGGGTATGAGATTTCAAATGGGAACTGGAAAGGGAGCAAACCTAAGGGAATGGCAGTCTTCATTTTGTTGTTCTGATTTCTCATTTCCACAACCTAACGTTAGCAGTGTCTACTTAAGAGTATTGAATTTAACTTGGAGACTTCAAGTGAAAAAGGACCAACTGCCTCAAAGTTGTCTAGGGAAAAAAAAGAAGACCAAGATGGTAAGGATCTGAAATCTATATCCTGTGCTACACACTATGATTTGAATGTGTCCCACAAATTCCATGTGTTGGAAACTTAATCATTAAACTCATGCTAATATTTGGAGAGCCTTTGGGAGGTAAATGGATTACCATCGGAGTGGCTTTGGTTTGTAAGAGCGCTCTCTGGCTACCTTGCTCTATCTTGCCATGTGATGCCTTCTACCATTGTCCTGATGCAGCAAGAAGGCCCTCACCAGATTGGAGACATAGGGCAGATGCTGCCACCATGCTCTTGGACATCCCAGCCTCCAAAATCATTCTAAATCAATCTCTACTTTGTATAAATTACTGTCTAAATTATTTTGTTACAGCACCAGGAAATGAATAAGATAACATCCCAAAGAAGGAAGAACAGTAAGCCTGATTTTAAATACTATGAATACATTTATTTCAAATAAAGGAAGGAAAAGATGACATTTCTGCAGCAAAACTTGGGATCAAAAGCCAGAGATGAAGCATCAACAAGAAAACTCCTTAAAATTGGAACTCTCTGGGAAAAAAATTAGTGTTCTTGGGCAGCAGCACTAATAATTAATTCTATTTTATGTGGATAACGATTACATGCACTTGCTTCACAATTACAATTGATTCTTATTATTGTGTAATCCATGTTTGCCAATTTACCTATTAGAACTTATTTGTAACCTCCAAATCCATATTCCTAGCACTTTTGCAGCCAACTATATGCATGCACACATGCAGAGTAGCATCTGTTGCACATAGCCCCAGGTAGGGACAAGTAAGGCAGCATTCTAGTTTCAGTTCTCTCATACCATAAACAAATATCCTTTGCACAATCTTTGCAGTCAGTGCTACGATTTTTGCATTTGTGTGCTTTCGTTGGTGATTTCACTATTCACAACACCCAATTGTAGTGCTAAAGTGCCGTCTAGTGTTCCTAAGCACAAAGCTGTGATGTGGCTTCAGGAGATAAGTAAGCTTTATTCAAACATGCATTGCAGGGCTGTTGGCCTTGAGCTCAATGCAAAGGAACCAACAATGTATGCTACAAATGCTGACTTTTAACAGAAATACACATAAAAACTGTTTAAGGATGGATCAGGTAACAAAAATGAGCATGCAGGAATCTGGCTCTACATTTACCCAACAGGCAAGCATTCAGGGTTCACAGTAAATTTGGAGAAATTAAGAACTACAAAAAATAATCAATGCACTACATCTGTGTCAGTTATAAATTGAGTATTTAAGGGTGATTATTCATGCATTGCACAAAATAATCAATTATACAGCTTCTAAGGCCTTTTTGATATGCAAACAGTCTTTACAGTTTTGCACTTAAAGAGAAAAGCAGAACTTTAGCATTCTAACTTAACTGGTAGTCAAAATGTTGTTTCAAGGAGGGCAGAAATGGGCAGTAAGTTCTGAAATTTCAACTTTCAAAGGCTAATTCAAGAGTGGACACCAGGACTTCCAGAAAAGCTGTAGTACTGAACTCAAGCATCTAATGATGCCCCTCTAGAGAACCTACCAAAACTACCATAAAGAGATCATTTATCAGCTTTATTGAGGTAAAAGTGAAAAAAAAAATATTCCAGGTGTGCAACATAATATCCCACTATATACATATTGTGCATGATTTTGAAGAAACAGCCCTACAAGAATGTGGGAAAGAGAGCCGGTGAGGTGGTACAAGCCTGTAATCCCAGTGGCTTGGGAAGCTGAGAAAGGAGAATCAAAAGTTCAAAGCCATTCTCAGCAAAAACGAAGTGCTAAGCAATTCCATAAAACCCTTGTTTAAATATAAGACAAAACAGGGCTAGGAATATGTCTCAGTGGCCAAGTGCCCTTAAGTTCAATACCGGGTATCTACCTCCCCACCACCCAAAAACAAGCAATAGTGGAGAAAACTAAGAATTAACCACATATACAACGTAGAATTCCTCGAATATCTGGGAATTGATCTGAGCACCTTTGAAAGCAGAAGTATGGGACTAAACTACTCAGAATTGGCTGAAAGTTAAGAGGGCAACAGGATCCCTAGATGCATACTTGGAAGTTTATTCTCTGGACTGGAGGGAGACCACTGGTACAGCCATAAAGTGGGAGTGCTATACCAAAAAGGGATTAAGGAAAAACAGCATAGTGACTGCCAAGACCCCTCTGTTCTTTCCCCACTGACTCACAGAAAAAAATGGATTTTTACCCTTCAGTTTAAAACTAATCAACAACTTCCTTTGGAGAATTTGACCCATTCTAAAGATAATGAAAGACCCTACAAACCACAAGACCATGAAAGCCAACTATTGAAGTTGATAAGCTCCATCGACACATTCAGAGCATTTTAAATTCGCCTTATTAAATATAAGCAGACAACCAAGGATCAGCACACATCTGAGGAAAGCCCAGTACAAAAGACCAACACAAACAAAAAATGGTCTTGGAATAAATAATGCAGGAGGAAAAAAACTCCAGTGTCTTCAGATATGATAAGATACCACATCTATTAAACAAGAACAAAAGCAATAAAGATTAAGAAAACAAAGGAGCTTAAAATTAAAAACCTGAAAGAAATTGTTTAAAGATAGTTTATAAACTCTCCTAGAAAGAGCACAAAGAAATGAAAATTAAAAGATTTAACAAAACAGGGCTGGAGTTGTGGCTCAGCAGTAGAGCACTTGCCTAGCTTGTGTGCGACCCTGGGTTCAATCCTCAGCAACTCTAAATAAATAACTACAACTAAAAAACAAATATAAAAAAAATTAACAAAACAAAACAAAGTACCAGTCTAGAAGGTCCAAGAAGTAAATAAAAATGGTTCCAAAAAGGAGAAAACAGAACAATTAGCCCAGAACTGAACTGCCATATTTTAAGAGACCACTAAGGCCAATTAAAAAAAACTTTCATTTAGGCATATTATTACAAAATTCGAAACGTAAAGACTAGAAGCTAGAAAAATACGGTCTTATGTTTACAATTTCAATATTTTTCTAGTTTCTAGTCTATGTATTTTGAAAATGTTTTCCAGTATAGAATTCCGTATTTGGCCAAACATTATTAGACATTCTAAAACAAAAAACATTAATGGCAACGAATTACAGGATTGGGGGTGGGAGGGAATGTTAATATCATAGTTGGAGAAAATATGAACACAGAATGAGGAAAAGCTAAAAAGAAACCTCTGGTGCTAGCTAGAGCTCAGTCATCAGTAGCTCATACATATGAACTTCCTGGCTCCATACACGGGAGAGAGCAGCCATGACATCCTTGTGGCAGTGAGCATATCCAGACCATTCCCTACTAAAGGCCTCTCTGACTAGGGCAAGGAAAGGATAAGATGAGCCTTCACTGCTTGTTGTACTGAAAAATAAGAAGTACACTGATGGAAAAATGTCACAAAGAACACAAAACTGCCCTGAAAAGTCTCATTTGCTAACTGTGCAAACATTTGAACAAAATGATTATAATCCATTATAACCCATTGAATAAAATAATTGAGGAATTCATACTGACAAGTACTCAGGCAAAAGAGAAGCTCTTGAGTTCAGTATGACCAAAGAAAAAAGAAAAATAGCCATTTTATGCCATCAGTATAACTTAGGCAAGAATTATACAGCCATACTAACTAGATGGTTCAAGTTTGATGAGGAATAGATTGCTTTTTAATGCCCCCACATAATTTTCCCACAAATTACTTATTACCAAGGGGGAAAATGGCAGTTTCACAGTGGAGAAACCTGATAGACAACACCTTAATCAAGTATCAAAGTTAATGTGAACAATGGGACATGACATCACATGTCCCAGTGTGAAGTTTTGAGGACACATCATCAATTACATCATACTCCTACCACAAATGTAGTCTCAATCTAATTGTGAGGAAGCAAATAAATACAACTCAAGGAGAGACATTCACAAATGACTAGCCTATACACTTTAAAAACATCAATACCATGAAAGACAAAGGCCAAGGAACTATTCTAGATGAAAGGAAACAAGCAACATAGAGCTAACTGCCATGGACTACAAGTTCCCAGGTTGGGGATGTAAGCTCAGTGATAAGAGTTCTTAACTAGCATGTGCAAGAAGCCTTCAGTTGGATCTCTAGCACCAAAGGGGAGGGAGGAGGAAATGTTCCTAAATCAACCATACTGGAACTAGAAATATCTGAATAGTCTAGTCTTTGATTAAAAATCACTTTTGCCTTCCAGATTTTGATAACAATTACAAATAACTGCCCTTGTCTCAAAAAATATACCCCAAAGAACTTATGAAGGGGGGAATTATGTCTGCAAATGGTTCTTTCAAAAGTTCTGGAAAATGTATAAGAATGGCAAAGCAAATGTGGCAATATTTACTAGTGAATTTGAATAAGAGAATTCCTAAATTCTTCCTTCATTCTTACAACTTTCCTATAACTTGAAATTATTTCAAAACTAGAAGTGGAAGAATAGTTTTACTTAATCCATGTTTTATATGTAATTCTATTCTCAGCCAATACTTGTACATCAGTGTTTATAAAGGATAAAAGTGACAATAACCTATAGGGGCAAATTCACTGTAAACCACTTATAAGCCAAGAGAATAAGAAATTGAGCCACAACCTCTTCAACTTTTGAGACATAACACACTGTCAATGGGGGAGGGGGGTTTGATGTATTCATACTGAAAATACTCACTCAAAAACAATGTAAATTTTTCGTTTTATTCAAAGTTGGTACAGAAGTGCTAACAATTCCATAAAATAATTACTACACTTCAGTTACAGGACAAAATACCACAGAAAGGAATGTACTTTTGCAAGAAATGTAGTTCATCTTCCAAATACTTCTGAAGGCTAATGCAGCAGCTGGCAAAATAACACACAGTACACAAAGAACAGTGTATTTTACAGAGTCAGTAATGAAAACTGACAGCTCTTTTAGCAGATTTGCTTCATTTTTTTTTCATTTTTAAACAACAATAACACTTTTTAAAACACATTAAACCAAGATCATACGTGTCTACAATTTTAAAAAATCAGATTGTATACAGTGGAATAGTCAGGTTAGAATTGTCAGGAATGGTTAACAATTTTAAATCTACAGTTTCAATCGTTTCCTTTCAATATGGAAGTAACCTGATTTATACTAAATTCTATTTTCTTAAAACATTGCACAATGGAACAGACCCAGTTAGCCAAACTTTAAGACAAAAAAGCTGTGAACAATGAAGGGCAAATTGGAAATTAAGTTTACAATCAAAGACTCACTCAAAATGAATGTTCATCAACTTCACTTATAATTACATTTGACCTACAATACCTGACTAAAATGATACATGTACACAATACACACTCCCCAGGTCTCTTACAGAAAATGTGAACAAAGCATAATAGGCAGGACACTGGGAGAAGCATTTTTCAATGCAGATATCTTTTAAAAATGCATTAATACTTACATATCAAAATTACTAGATAAAAGCAGCAGTATTCTGCTGACATTTGGCTTAAAAACAAAGGAATGAATGAAGCAATTTCACAGGATATTATTAGAAAAGGAATTGGTTTTCTTCTTGAAGAAGACTACTAACTTTTGCACAGCAACTATTTTTGATATCCATCTTATCAAAAAAGAAAAAAAAGCACTGAGAAGCCTAACATAGTTCATATCATAATTGCCGACACAGTCTGGACAGAACATGGGATGTCCAATCAGAATGGGCAAACCCCTGCTCTATTTATGAGCTCTGCTGGCAATCTATAAACTGAAGCAATAATGGCAGGGGAAAGCAGGGGAACAGATTCCATACCATTATCTGACACTAAAGTAATATGTCATTATTAAAAAAAATAAAGCTTTTGCATTTTAACAACCCCACAGAAAACTCCATGAGCAAGATTTGTTGATCTGTTTGCCACTTAAAAGTCTGAGATCTCACAGTGAAATTAGGCAATTCTAATTATACATATTTACACCACTAGGACTACTTTTCACCTAGGCTAATTAAAGCAGTCTTCCATGGAATTATAAATGAAAGATATTTCTGCCAAAAGTTTTTTCAAAAGCATCCTTTCATAAAGTTTTTACAAACTAGTTTAAATTTAAAGGTATAGGATACACAATCTATAGAACTAACAGGTTACAACTGTTTTGCATTATTACATACTGCTAAGCCAAGTACGGTCCTCCAACCTTTCCAGTTTCCTGTTCTTCTGGCACTCCTCTTCCTTCAGAGCTCAAGCCTAAGGTTTTACATTCTAAAGAAATGTAGGTATACACCTGCCTGGCTTTTAGCTGGAGGTAGGAATCTCTCCCTCCAGTGTTCAGGTTAACTCTTCCAAAACATGTCACAATAGTCTATATCAGCTACATTCTAAACAAGCTTTTCTCTAAGAAGATAAATACACAAAACAGAGGAGAGAGATGGAACAAGGTAATCAGTCACTCCTATTCTGAGAGTTGTATCTTGACATGGGCAAAATTCAAGATAAAGCTATTTATTCATTCTTGGCAAACAGGGACTATTGGGAAATGCATTAAGTTGGGACAAGATAAAGCCAACTGTGAAATGGAACATCATTTCATCTTTCATGCGTACACTCACAGATTTCCTCTAATCTGGTCTTGAGGAAAACAATGGGACAGGTGAAAGACTCATTCAGACTATGGGTACCATTATGAAAAGCAAAGTAGTTCATTTGGCAAATCTGTCTTAGACTTAGTTTGATGCTTGGAACTCTTGGATCAAATTCTCCTCAGTTAAAATGAAGCACAGTCAAGCATGTGAAGAAAATAAAAGGTCACTTCATCTCTCACAAACCTACATAAAAACTAAAGTAGTATTTGCCCTATTAAAATGTTAACTTCTCCAGGGTTTAGAGCATTTTTGTTCATGAGAGGTAATATTTCCTCAAGATTTTAAAAATTCCAATGGCTCTACAGCTCAAACCAGAAGGCTGTTACCTGTTCTACACACCAAAACTCTAAAAATCTGTCCCTATTTCTTTAGTTTCAGAACTTGGGATTGAACCCAAAGACCCCAATTTTGCTAGAAACACCCAAATATAATCACAGTACTCCTGATATTCTCTCCCTCTTCCAAAGCAGTACAAACTTACCCAGATTATTATTTTGAATTTCTTCTCAGGACCCACCTATAACAGATGCCTCATTGTCCCGGGCTATCAATATGTGGTCCTCATCACAACAAATACTTGATGGGTTCCAGGACTGGCACTTGTGGATTAAAGAGAACACTATCAGTCTTGTGCTTTCTACGTGTGGAGACATGATTTTGTGCTTTCTATGGACTTTTAGTTTTTTCTCTATCATAGAATATGAACTGTTGTTACATGTTCTCAGATTTACTTATGGAACCTATAATGGATTAATGATAAAACCGAAAGAATTATATAACTTTAAATTTTCAATTATGGATATAAAAGCAAATAAAGACAAATAACATTAAGCAGCAACACAAATGTCCAACTAACTTGTTTCCCTGAACCTAAACTTGCATGAAATGTAAATATGAGAGGTTTTTTTTTTTTTTTATGCTCTTTACTAGTTACACTAAAACTGAAGGAGTAGTACCAAAGAAGAATTTTCTATAAGAAAAGGAAAGGTGAAAACTAACAGAGTCAATACTGGTAACCAGAAGGCACTAATCCAAACACATCAATTTCAAGAATTGTTATACTATGAAATACCATGTATTGGCCTTTGACAAGTGGGGATTTCACTAATAGCAATAAGCCTAATTTCAATTTCTAATTATCATACCAAAAAAGTAAATTGCTAATGAACTTATAGAAGTACAGGCCACACTGATAACTAAATACTTCTTTATCCAGAAGCACTAAGGAATAGTGTAAATTCACCAAAATATAATTAGGTTGTGGATATCTACTATCAACTTGTGCTGTGGCAAAAAAACAACAACAACAAAAAAATCACTATGATGTGACTTCCCTTATCAGCAGAGTTCACTAAACATAAACTGTCTTGAAGTGCTTGGGAGGGCTTCATTTATTACAGGCTGTAGTTATGGCATAGTGCTTTTCTCCTTTTTGGAGGAGAGCAAAACCACTTTCCTGTACTAGAAATCTGGGACCAATACATATTATCCTGATTTGTTCTTCAAGCTACTCACTTTTTCCAGCACACCTGTCTTCAAACATGCTGCCAGCCCAAGTAAGTAAATTCAATTAAGGTTACTGGTTTTAATTCAACAACAGCCACAGATCATGTATGATACTCCACTTACAGAGTATAGCACATGAGATTAGTAATGATACAAACACACCTTTCTGTTCATTTTTAAGTAAAAGGTTGTCAAAGTTATGGTTGTTGGTTACCAGATACATGAGGTAGGTACCTACCCCAAAACCACCAACCAAAGGAGTTGAGAAAGAAACACAAATGACATCAATTTCACATTTTTTAAAGGTGAATCAGCATGTAAAATCTTATTCCCAGAATTGAAAAGTAAAATACATTTACACAGCTAAGTGAATGATGTGGAACTCAGTGCTGACAAAGTTTATTACTTAGAAGCTTAGCCTAATTCTCTTCTAAAAGTCCAAGTAGTATTCCATTAAGAATCTGACAATAAAAAAAATTAAAAGAAGTGATCTTAATGAGGAAAAGGGTCTGCAACACTGAATTAAGTCAACCAATTCTAATATTCAAAAGATTTCTTATACGATCCAGTCTCATACCTGCCAGTGCAAAAGGTTTCTTGATATGCTGACTAGTTCCAAAATTTTACCTTTATTTACTCCAAGAATAATTTGTTTTTGTTTTTGGCATTAAAGCAAACTCCATTGTTTCTGCATTCTGACCCCACCGTCATTTCAAAGGTACTCATGAATTTTCACTATTGCTCTCTAATTTTTGAGATGGAGTTTTGAGAATAAAATAGTGATGAACCATTAGTGCTTTTATCATTTAGTCAACACAAATCTGAGACAATTTGTCAAGAATTAACATTTTATGTTAATTAACATTTATAATATACAAAGTATTATTTGGATCTAAGTCCTCAATACTGGGGGAAAAGGACAGTAATTAAACACCAAGACAGTATGCCTGAAAGTGAAATAAGCTGACCAAAGAGCAAAATATTAATTTGTTGAAAGAAAGCTGAAATATTAAAGAAGCAATGTGAATAAAGAGAAAAAGACCAATCTCTCAGAATGGTATGGAGATAAAAACAAACACATTGATATATGCCACTGTAAAATCCCGTTGGGCTAATATCAACCTATGAAGTGACTTAAGCACCTAAGCACCTGGCTAATGAAAAAATCTTGAATGCTAAAGCCTACAAGTTAACACTATCAAATCCCATTCTAACCTCTAATGTTAATAAATTTGTATTATATTCGACATTAAACCCGGAGTTAGCAGGCTGGATCTTTATACACTGATACCCCAATTTATAAGGGGAGTGGCTTAATTAGCTGATAGCCAAGATGCTTCAAGATCTAGAATGCAATGAATATGACTCTAAGGCTATAAATTAAGCTAATGTTTGTAGTTTACCAACTGTCCACATCTGTATCACCCAAGTACTTATTGGTATCCTACTTAATAGTTTTCCTGATTTCTTAGGAAAATTCTGCCTTGGCAAGGCTCCACAGATACATAATCTAAGAGGAATGGCCTTAGACATATCTGTCAACCCAAAACCTAGGGAATGGTGAGGTGTCATTACGAGACATCCATATGGTCCCTTTCCAGTCATCACACTTCTGATGAAAATGAGTTAGGGAAAACATAAGGTAATGAGTAAGCCAATACTGCCAGGTAGGAATGTTGAAGGACCTAACCCTTTAATGGCTAAAAATTCAGCTGGTTTATTTGGTAGAAAAGAGTGAGAATAACTTCTATATTAAATGACACTGAAAGAGAGGAGAAGATCCATGCACCTAATATAGAGAAAAAAGCTGTGGACTGACAATGGAGAAACATATAAGACTCTAATAATTCTCCAGACAAGACTTTTAACCCTCTGCTTAGCTTCAGGTTAGACTGAGTAACCGTCCCACCCAACTCTTAAAATAAAAAGTTTCACAGAGTGATGGGTCCTTTCTAATTGCTTGAGGTGCCATTCCTAAGAGCTATTGGCTACATGATCCTGGCCAGCCTCTCTGGGTAAAAAGACAATGGATCCTTTGAGCCAAGAGGAAAGGAAGCCCCAGAGAGCAGATCTCTTAAATTTGGGTCAAAGGACACAGAACCACTGCTACTGCTTTCTAAAGGCAAAAGTGATCACCTCCCTCTTGGGGTGGCGGGACAGAATCTAAAAGACAGAGAAACTAGAGGCTCCACAAAAAAAGCAAACTATCCTTTTGCGTATCTCTGTAGTAAGTCCTTTGTATCCAATCTGGAGACAAAGACTGCCTGAGAAGACAAAAATTTAAGATCGGGGGAAACACATTTTGCAGCTGATTTGGTGGCATTTTTCTCTACCTTTGAAGACCAGTATTCTCACCTCATTCTGATGGTTAGCTACTATTTTAGTCAGTATAATATCACTTGGGTCAATTCTAAAACTTAACTTGAACAAATATAAAAATATACACATTAATGTCTAGAGACCAATGTCATCTTTTATGACTCATTTACTCAGTATAAAGCAGGAACATTTTGCTAGCTTAAGACAGTCCATGTCATTTCCTAGGAATAATCATTCTAATGAAGACTGAAGATTAGACCCCTGAAATAAAGCTGCCATCAGCAATTCACCTACCTATTCAAGCACATTATTTATTACTGGGAAACAATGAAGAGGACAAAGCTTCAGGGAATTCCATCTAAATAAAGTGATGTTTATACTGGCAAGAATAAAGAATTCTAATGGATACACTAATAGTCATTCTTTATTTACAAACATTAGTAATCTAAACTTGACCTACTGCTATACATACACCAACAGACACAAGATGATGTATTCTATGTATCATACTAAGACAACAGCAGAGATTGGGGGTGGGACGGGGCTTGAATACTCCAAAGCACTAGGACCTAACATGAAATCAAGGGTGGGGATCTACATAAATACCTCCTATTCACTTATTGATAAATAAATAGAAGCAATAGGAAGGCTACCCAGCCAATGTGTCAATTCTCACTGCTGAGTTACACAGCAGCATGTTCAAAGAAAATGTTAATTCATACAGCTTCATGCCAATTTGGAAAACCCAAGATCCTATTACTTTTCCAAATACCAAAAGGTTGTCCCAAAGGAAGAATACTTACTTTAGGAAAAGCACAAACCATGGACAAATCATTTGCCTTGACAAATGTAGAGTCCAGATTTGGAGACCGGATTTCTGTTCTTCTGAAATAGGTTTTCTAACCTTGAACATGTCACAGCCTCAACCTCCATACAAGGAAAGGATGGTCCCTATCTATTTGATCCCCAGATAAACCTTAAGAATGAAACTGAGAAAAAAAAAATTCTACAAGGCACTCTTAAGCGCTTTAGAAATACATGCTATTCATACATGAATTACTTTTTCACCTATAGACTCAGTCCATCAAAAAGCTTCCTGATGATGGGAAGACATTATACCTGATAATTTCTGAAATCAACTTTGGACTAATCAAGTCCATCAAAAACAAATTAGTTTATACGCTAAAAAATTTCAAAGTCATCAGGACTGAGTTTTGATTCAAAATCTATGAAAGTATCTATAAAAGTAATTTTCCTAAAGAATACAAGCTTAATAAAAATCATGCAATTTAAAAAGTATTAGTTTAAAGAAAGTCAAAGAAAGTAGATACAATTAGTTTTCTTATTTTTCAGGGAGGAAAAAGGACAGTGCTGAGGACACAGAGCTATATCCCCTGCAAAGCTCTTCTCTAACATCATCAGTCCTCTTCCTCACTAAGGAAAAATAGATTCCCACCTGTGGATGATGCAACTGGGTAAACCATGTCAAGATAAGGATCCTATAATTACACAAGTCCTATAATTTCCTCCACAAGTACAGTACTAAACCCAGAAGTTCTTGTTTATGGCATCTCTTAAACATGCTATCCATCCTACAAATAATCTACCAATGGCAAGTGTGCACTCTGAGTTTTCTGGTACTAATGGCCAGTTTGCGCTGAAACATCCTTACATGCTCACAACAAGATGTACAGGCTGTGTACAGATGGTAAATCTTTTGAGGAAAAAATACAAATTAAAAAAAAATTATCAAGAATGCAGTATGATCTCAGAATTAAATTTTCCCTTGCTATATCATGATAACCCAGCAACACAAAAAGCAGTGAAAACGTTTGTTCAAGATACTGTACAAACCTTCCAACTCAATCTACTGGGTTTTTAACTAATAAAGAATGTTATCAAATGACAGGAAAAAAAAGTCAAATTCATTGAAGTATGATTAATCATCTGCTTGACAAAGTTAATCAAACACTGCTTGGAAGCTGGTAATTCTCAAACTATATAAAAACCACCTTAATTTGGTCAATAAAGGTGGGGATCATCAGTAACATTTATCTTACTTCCCCCCATAATCATTCAGTATTACAATTTGAATATGTAACTTTATAAACAGACTTGGTGTTCATTATGTGGTTCATTAAACTTCAGTGAAAAGTAGGAAAAAACAGGTGGGGGAAGAACCGGATCAACCCACACCCCCAACATTACACATACAGGTGGTACAAAAATACCTACAGAATAACATTCTTCCTCTCTTTTTGGCAATCAGAATCCACAGTCACACACAAAAATTAACCTGGCAAACTAACCTGTCTTGAAATACATACCACACATTAGAGTTTCAGAACATAATTGATTATACAACATGTAAAATTCAGTTATTGTATTTTTAAATGGTAGTTCGAATTACGGAGACAGAAAAAACTTAGAAATGAGCAAATCTTCTACTTCAGCATTAAGGTCTACCAAGACCTGGCAGTGCAGACAATATCTTATTCATGATACCTTAACATTTATTATGTGCTAAGATATCTGAGAATAATTGGTCTCTCCTTACTTTGGTATGGAAATTTTTAAACCACATTTTTTAACTTTTCAGTCTGTTTTGCTTCATTTAAAAGTTGAAGATTTACTTTAATCCATGTCTGGGAAAATAAAGTCTTGCAAATAGATGATTTTTTGATAAGTAAAATTTGGCTAAAACCTACAGCGTAAACAATGCCTGAGAGATGCAACAGTTACATATTTTTTTTCCAAAGACCAGTATTAAGTTAAATGTCTCATCATATCCTTAAGTTCATATGGAGAAATAAACAAACATGAAAATTCCAAGAGAACACACAGCAAAAAGTCCAATATTTAGTATGACTTTAACTTGTGGAGTCTCTTCTAACATTTGTAAACAGATAGCCTCCTCCTCCATCAAGTCTCTGAGACTCCTCTTGCTGATGCTCTTACTTTTAAAGCCACAAAACCAGTCTATGAACTTCCAGTACCGGCTTCTATCCTCTGTTTCTTTCTTTCTCTCTTTCTCACCCATGAGAGCCGCTTGCCCATTGGAATAAGTATCTACCGGTGTTTCTGCCTCTGAATGACCCAAGGAAGCCACAGGGTTACCCTCCTCTCTGCAGGTCACCAAAAGATTGACATCTTCAGGCTGAAGGCCCTTAATACTATCTTCAGATTTCCCATTGGGAATGACATGGATGATGGCCTCACTGTTCTCACTGCATCGCAGAATGCTCTTCTCCTGCATCTTGTATGGTTCATCTTTCTGAGAGCAGCTTTCCTTTGTCACCAGGTTCTTCTTAGACCAAAAGGTGGTGGTGCGAATCTGTTCCTTTGTGGGAGGTGGCGTGAGAAGGCTGACAATTACAGTAATGAGTCCTGTGACCCAAAACAATGCCGTGGCCACATACATATAATGAATGTCTTTGATGAAGCCTGGTCTATTATCAGGTTGGTCACACTCCGGGGCACGGTAGGCAAAGGCCAGTATCAAACGGACTGCTCCAAGAACAAAGCCAGCCATTCCACCATAGAAAGCCCCTTGTTCATTGCAGCGCTTCCAGAAAATCGCCAAAAGGAACAGGGCCGCCACTGGGGGGGTCAGGTAATCTGCTACCTCCTGAATGTAAAGGTACATCTGGCCACCTTGCATCTCCACAATGATTGGTACCCATGCTATGCTGATCACCACCATAAAAGCCACAAATATCCTCCCCACAATCATTAGTTCCCGGGAGCTTGCACTCTTGCGGATGAGTTTGTACACATCAAGAGTGAATATAGTACTGGCACTGTTAAATATAGAGTCCAAGTCACTCATTAGAGCTGCAATCATCACAGCCATCATCAACCCCCGAAGGCCCACAGGAACAAGCTTCATCACCAGGCGTGGGTAAGCAATATTGGAGCACCCAGCTCGGCTTCCACACACTTGCATGCAGTGCTCTGGGTTGATGCAAGCTATATCATCAGTAAACAGTATCCTGGAAATCATTCCTGGGACAACTATGATAAACATTGGCAGAAGCTTCAAGAAGCCAGCCATAAGAGTAGAGCCTTTGGCGTGAGCAATGTTTTTGGCTGCCAGGACCCTTTGTACGATGACTTGGTCAGCACACCAGTACCACACTGAGGCTGGGGTCTGCCCAAGGATGAATCCGGGCCATGGAACATCTTCATCTGTTGGATCCCGCAACATTTTTAGGGCTTCTTTCTTGGGGTTGACGTTACAAGAATTTGTGTTTGATAGGTTGTATGTCAACAAGATGGAAGGGATATTAGGTGAGGCCAACATGTACCTTCTCTTAACTTCCTCAAACCCACCAATCTCCATCATGCTAATAATCATAAGTGTGAGTGCCCCAACAATCATGAGCAGAGCCTGAAGAGTGTCTGTGTAGATCACTGCAACAAGGCCTCCGGTGACAGTCAGCAAAGCAGTCATACCAATGAGCAGGATGACAGACACATAGAGGTTCCAACCCAAAGACTCCTGGATAAAGAGGGCACCCGAATACAGATCCACTGAGAGCTTGGTGAAGATATAGAGAATCAGAGACAGGGCTGCAAAATAGACCTGAATCCTATGGCCACCAAATCGCTTGGACAAGTATTCAGGCATGGTGTATACCCCCGACCGGATGTAAATTGGGATGAAAACCCATCCCAAAAGTTGCAAAAGCAGTAAGGCATTGAATTCCCATGCGCCCACTGCAAATCCACTTGCAGCTCCAGATCCTGCCAGCCCAATGAAGTGCTCACTCCCAATATTGCTCACAAACAGAGAGGCACCAATTGCTACCCAGGTCATAGAGCGCCCCGCCAGGAAGTATCCACTCACGGTGCTTCTATTAGATTTCCACATGGCAAAAAAACCAATGCATATCACCAGGATAAAATACAGGGCCACTATGGCAATGTCTGCTGTCTCCAGAACAGCCCTCATTCTGGTAACTCGTGAATAAAAGCGTCCAAATGACAGAAGTGTCCAACTTTTTATTTACTTATTAGTAACCTCAGCCAAGTCTGTAAACCATACGTGAAATGGACTATACAGAGCAACACAGCAGGTCAAAGTCTTTGTCCTTTGGTTTGCTGTCTTGATGGTGGTGGTTGTGATAAACTTTGAAGGAGACAGTTTAAATTTTCCTCCGCTTCTTAATTGGGATTTGAGAACTTAGCTCGTACTCTTAATCCACACTCCACAAGACCATCAGCATTTACTCAGGTGCTGGAGGAGAAATTCTGAGTTGCAGCTAAGTCTAGTGAAGCCTACTGTACCAACCCTGCAAGGCAGCAAAGACAAAAGACAAAGATTGAATTAGAGGAGGGTCTCACCAAGGGATGAGGAAACTTTCAGTCGAGCAAACACGGCGCAACACGACATTTTTTTATAAAAAGAAACAAAAACTTTAAAAACACACTTTAGTTCCACAGCAAGGATCGGTCTATACTATCACAACTAATACTTAAAAGTGTGAATATTCATCATTTTGAACTAAAAACAAAAATTCATCCATCTCATAACTAAGTGGCCTAACTTCTCCAGCAAGTAACTTTGTATCACATTGTCCTTTCTTGTCTTACTGTAGCAGTCTCAGCTTGGAACAGGAATGAAATCATAAAGCACCCTAAAGAGAAGGGAGTACTAATTACTATAATAAGGGTACCAAAGAGAATCTTCAAATACTGTGAATCTCAAGAATATTTGGGACTAACTTTTTAGCCAGTTAGGGTCCTGGATAGAACAGCAAATGTGTTTGCTTGTGAGTATCTCCTCCAAAGAATTTAAACACATAAAACCAAGTACTACTCAGTTTGTGCAAACTGTAAATGTATATAGTTATCATATAATAACCTGGAACTTGAAACACCTAAAGGGAAACAAGATACTCCACACAGAAAAAAACTGGAAACTACAACTGACAAAACAATCCTAACATTTTATTCTTTCCTCTAGTGAGAAGTTGTTGGAAAACAAAAAGAACTTTAAAAAGAGGTAATTTCCTTCCCTTTCTTTTCTTCAGGCAATATTTCCAAGAGACCTTCTGAGTTACAAAGGCACAGACTCAAGTTTTAGTTTTGTAGAGCACTCTCAAGCATTTCTTCCTTTTAATGCCTTTTTGTTGAAGGGTATAGAAATCAGGGGGAGGGGGGAGGAGAAAAAGTTTTCTGGAAGACTGAATAACTGGATTATTTATCTTCCAAACCTGAACAAAACACATTTGTTAATCATTAAATAAATCATCTTCAATAAGTCCTTCTGATATCTGTCAGTCCTGGATTTAGATATCCATTCTGTAACCATTCTGCAAAACAGACATTTAAATTCACCTAAATCAAGTTTGAGTTTAGTGGTTTTCCCCTGGTAAATAGACAAATTCTAATTCTTCAAAGATATTTTAACTTAAAAAAAAAAAATTACCATTCAACCTAACACCTCCATATGTTAACTTCTAAGTGATTTCTCCTCGTTCCTGAAGCAACATAAGGATAAATGTTGTTGCTTTATGATGAATTTAGGCATTTTCTTTTTAAATCCAATGGAAAACTTAAATCCCATAAATGAGGCCATCTCTTTTCCAAACTGTTCAAAACAGACCACAGCCAGGCACGGTGACCCATGCCTGTAAATCCCAGATACTCAGGAGGCTGAGGCAGAAGGATTGCAAGTTCGAGGCCAGCAATTTGTTTCAAAATAAAAAAAATAAAAAGGGCTGGGGATGCAGCTCAGTAGTAGAGCACTTCTGGGTTCAGCTCCTGCCACCAAAACAAAACCAAACAAAAAAAAACCCAAATACCCACAATATTAAAAAACTTAAAAACACAGTTCCTACCAGCAAGAAGCTAGGCACAAGGTCTAAAAAGACTAATACCCCACCAAATTCAGTTATTATGTCTAATTCATAAAGCTGCCAAGATTTTTTTTAAAAAAAAGTTAATCCCATCTTTATCCCTTTTTTAAAACACAAAGCAGTATAATAATTATGTTAAGAAAATTAATTAAAAATCCTGCCTCTGTCAGTGTCACTGGATGGCATAAATAAAACTGCCAAAGGTAAATAATAAAGTTGGGATTTGCATCACTTCATACCTGCAGTTCCTGAAATTGTGTCATATTTTACCACCATCTTCCCCAGCCCCAAAAGCTTTCAAGTTTGTAAACAAATACTTTGAAATCATTTAGGAATTATCACTTAAATAAATCTGACAAATGTAGTTTATTTAAAAGGGTACATTTTAAATGCTTCAGTGGAAAGGACAGCTACTTTTCATTTACAATGAAAATCATTATTGGCAGTTATGAAATCCTTTGATGAAGATCTCTCTGCTACCCCAAATCCAAACCATCTCCCTGTCACTTGTTCAACATTTACAGGTAAACTTAGTTCAAAGGAGGTCAGAAGACCTTCTTTTGGGTACTATTCTTCTCAGTAGCAGCAGCTGACAGTACCACAAGTTCCCCAATAAGGGAAAGAAACCAATCCAGTGACTTTCAGTGTTTGGATGTGGAACAGAATCGAGTCTGTCAATAGCTGCTGCAACAGCTTATTTGTTCAGAGGCAAAGTGCTCAGGAACAAAGCAAGCACTTCCTTCCTCCATCTCTAGGAAGCAATGCTACTATATCAATAACACTGTTCCTTGCTGTCAAATATGATTTATGCACTAAGCCATATTCTACTCAAAGACTAGTTGAAATTCCCATGCAAGGACTGTCCCCTAACTTCCCTAGATATGTTCCGCCCACAGGGAGGGAAATAAGGAGGGGCCAAAAGTGAGTTCAAGGCTGAGTTCCAACTCTTTCTGCTTATGCCTCTTCAACCCTTCAAAAGCTACTGCTGACAGATTTCCTCAATGGACACCACACCAGCTTGTGGCTTTTAGATTTTTCCAGTTCAAACAAAAATACATCCACAGACCAGCACCTGGTGAAGAGTGGGAAAGGAAAAAACAGAACCCAAAACAAGTCAACTTAGTTTGTTGGAAAAATAAAATACTTTGTATTATCAATGCAGCTCAATTTTTTTCATACTCTAGTCATTAAGATTATCAAAGCCTTAAATTTCAATCTTTCAGAAGATAATTTTCACATTCCTTAAACATGACTCCCATGTAAAACTTAGATTTTACTAAGTTTTTTCCTTTAAAGAAATAAAATTCCCTTCAACAAAAGTTTAATGAACACTTTTCAAAATTCCTTTATTTTTTGGAAAAATACACATGGAAAAATGAAAAGCTTCATGTTCTATTTATTTTTTCCACAGTTCACAGTTCAGGTAAATCTCCTAAGAAAGAATGTTGGACAACTAATAAAATATTTATATTTATACAAGGTAAGTGGATTGGTTCCTTGGTACAGCATTATTTAAAAAGAATTATTTCTAGAGTAAGAGTAATATTTGTAGAATGTATAGAGATATGGTCCCCTAGTGATGATGAGCAGATTTAGCCAAACCTCAAACACAAAGGTGTTCTGAAAGATTTGTCACCTAAAGAGAAGGGTTCCTTCTCAGAAAAGAAATGTTTTATTAACAGTTTTGCACAGAATTAGAATGCAATTGATACTATGTCATGTATTTGTAGGAATTGAAGAATTAATTTCAAAGAGAAAAATACATATAAATATCTGTTGTGTTTGCTCAACTAGAAAGAGTTTTTTAAGACCTAATTTAAATCAGCTATAAATTCCTTTAGTGAAATGAAAACATGATTAACCAAAAATTTAATTGACTATGATGATCAATTCTCTCTCCTGCCATCTAGGTGACTACGTTATTTATCTACCAAATCAGCATATTAGTTTAGAACCATCTATAAAATTCAGGATGTATGGTCACTATCAAAAAAGAAAAGTCATCTGTCATAAAAACCAAACAGAGAACAGGAAAATGATCCCTGAACTCAGTCAGATTCCACATCATAATAAATTCACTGACATATGTAGGCTAACAAAGAGTTGAATATGGTCAGCCCAGAAGTGACCAAACAACTATCTTTAGCTTTGGGGTCAGTTTATAAGCACTCACTCTGAAACTGAAGAAGTCCAGCCTAGCACTACCAATGGTAGACTTGCTCCTACACTGATCAAATGAAAAATATTCATAATACCAACTAGTAATGTAAGTGTTATAGATTATACAGAGACCTTCAAAAACCTGACTACCTGAATAAAAATCACCTTTGTGCAACCTATCAAAAACAAAGAAAATAATAAGAATACTGGAGGTTTGCTTTCACCCCCCAGTCATAGAAACAGCTGTGACTACCTACCACCAGGTTTTGTGATTCTGTAAAGGAGATAAGTGTAGGCTACCAGAGATGTACAGGTAGAATAGACTAGAAAGCAGTCAACTTCAAAGAGCCCAGTTTCAAAGGTCACTACCTACCTACAGGATCTTGAGTAACAATTTATCTCCATAAAGCTCAAGAATCATCTGCCTAGCTCCTACTGGCTTAATACAGAATAACAAAGAAAGCCTGTAATACTGCCCAGGGTTAAAAGGCCAATGGCTCAGTAAATGTCAGTTTACTTGCCACAACTGGAATGAACCAGAAGGCATGAAGCTTTCAAATTAAACTGACAACTACATGCCAGGCATATTAGGCTCTCCACAAGTTACTTACATATTAAAAAGCTATATTCTCTCCACAGTATTTTAAATTATCTTCACAAATTTTAAATTATCTTCACAATATTTTAAATTTATCTTTCACAATAGCTTCTTCTTACATCACTGTGTTTTAATAAAATACCAAAAAAAAAGTTTATTTTTATGGACTTTTCACACGTTTCACTTTTGTCATCCTGAGTCAAAGTTCAGCAAAGGAAATTTTCAAGTGAATACTTAATGATGCTTAGTATCAAGCATACACACACACACACACACACACACGAGACAATCCTCAATCCCTTCTTACTTCAAAAATGTGGAGCACCGGGTATGACAAGATTTACCAATGACACTTAAAAGCAAAAACAAGTCTTCGTAATACAACTGATATGAACTCCAGCCAATTTAAAATTACAAGTGAAGCTGAAGACAGCACAATAAGTAACTATGTAACAGTGCTTAATCAATGAAGGAGTCTGCCCTTAAATCTGAGAAAATATTTCTATTATACCTACAACTCTTGCTATTCAGGTTTTTAAAGTACATAAGTATAGGAAACCCTAATGGGACCCAAATGTTTTTTAACTGCATTGAGGATTTCCAGTTCCTCATGTACCATGATAGCAATACAAGGGGAGCAAGAGAAGTAGCATACTCCCATAAACCTACTCCAACCAGGATACCTCTACTTTGATCAGGGTTTCATGTGGTACGGAGGGTGTGAAATGGATAATTTCTAACTAAACCATTTCATCAAATAAAATCGTGTTCACCTAGAAACTTAAAAAAAAAAAAAAGATTATTTCATTCATATACTCCGTAAGATATATTCATTTTAACCTGCTATCAATATGAAAGTTGGCTCATTGGATTTTTTTTTAAGTGTTTCAGAGAAACAAGATGTTTTGGATATGGGGGGGACAAATACAAACGTTAAACTGGTTACTGGTTTTAACTTTTACGTGGATTTTATTAGCTCATACATAAAAAAGCAAACTTCAACAACCTTTTTGTTAGAGAAAAATGAAAATATGAAATAAGAGAGAGAGTGTCTGTGACAACACAGTGTTATCACATAAATCTCAATGACTAAACATCTGTGTAACTTTAGTGGGAAGAATCCAAAATTCTCGGCATTATCTGCTTACAAAAAAACTATTCGTCAAAGACGATGACTTATAAATGGAGATTAAAAATCAGCAAACCTGGCCTTACTGAACAAAGTCCTGACTAACACCATGTAGGATCTAAATTAAGTTTTGTGTGCGTTACTTTAATCCTCATCACAATCATGATAAGGACAATTATTATTACCATTTTACAGATGAGAACTGAAACAAGGAAGATTGTGCAGCTTGTTTCTGTCCTTAATCACAATGTAATACTACCTTCAAAGAAATGGACCAAGAGGAAGAATATTACAATATTAGTTGATAAAAGATCACTCAACACCATGAATGTTTTAAAAAGGTTGTATTTACAGAGAAAATACCCAAGGAGGCTATATTGCAAATGTTAACAAAGTTAAGGCTACAAACATCACTTATGATAAAATCCAGTCACTCCTTCAATCACAACGTACCAAACAAGCCTCTGTGGCTCACTGTTTCCCATTCAGGCAACCCTCTGCACCCCATTCCCAGAAGGCTTGCTCTCCTGTCCCTTAAGGTCTTGTTCAAGTGACATCCCTGGCCATCTCAATTTTTCCTCTCCTGCTCTATTTTCTGTAACATCTTCTAATATACTACTACCCAACTTATTTGTGTTTGTTCTGCCTCCTCCATGCCAGAATCTAAATGATTCTGATCTCTACTGTTCACGGATATATTCTCAGTGTCCAGATACCATCTTGTACATTTCAGGTGCTCTCAAGTAGCTTAATGGAATTGAGGGTGTATGAAATGACAAAAGTCAGACTAGGCAAGAAGCCTCTTCTTTGTTCAGATAAAAATCTCAGAAGGCCATGAAAGATTTTTAACAGTAAAAACCTGTAGATAGAACCACCATCTCCACTCTACCTACCCATCACAATGGGACCCACTTCCCCTCATTTTATTAATTTTGGAATGTGTTCCAGCTTTTACTACTATTTTTCCTGTATGTTTCTTGTCTGATGGCCAATGGTTGTTTCCACAGTCAAAAGGACACCAGGACTTCCCCTTACCTCACTCCACACAGACCCAAGCTTCCTGCTGATAGCAACTCATGAAGAACTTCTCCAGCTTCAGCTCTCATTATACTTCAGTTCGGTGTTTCCACAGAACTGAGTTACTTTATTTTTAATATTATTATTATTGCAGTAGTAGTAGTAGTAGAATATTTTGATACCAGTCATTGAACCCAGGACCTCACATGCTAGGCAAACACTCTACCACTAAGCTACACCCTCAGCCTCAAAGAGTTACTTTAAACTAGCATTAACCAATACCTATATTTACATATACGAGCTCCTGTAATCTTCACGAAAACCAAAAAGGCAGGCATAATTATGCCCAATTTACAGATGAGAAAAATGAAGACACTTTAGAGAAAGAATTACTGAAGTACAAGACAGTCCTCTCTGGAGTAAAGATAAAGAATGTATCTTTGTTTTTAAGGAGAAAAAAAAAATCAGAAAAAAATTCAATTAATTGATACATAAAAAATGATACAATGAGAATCAACACTTGCAACCTCTATTGCAATAATTAACCTCAGGTAATAATTATAATGGATGCTAAAACACTTAAGGTTGATGGCAAACTTTAAAATGGATGGGTAACTACACTCACCAAAAGTTAATCTTTTCCTACAAGATAGGACTATGTGCCTCAATTTGATGCTATTTCCAAAGACAACTGAAGTACTTGTGCAAAACAAAACACAAAACTGGAATCTAACCAAATTTCTACCTATCAGTTTATGGAAAATTCCTGGAATAGAGCAACACAAAAAACGCCAGAAAATGATCAACCAAATCCATAGAGAGGAAAGAAAAGTAGGGGAAGTATTACAAAGAGACCATCAAGAAAAAAATGTGACCTGGTTCAGATTCAGACTGAACTATCTGTGGGAGAGAGAATTCAGTGAATTTAAATATAGTTACCAGATGTTAAGAAATTATGGTTAGGTGTGATAAAGAGCTGTGGTTTGTTTTTAAAAGTCCTTATCTTTTAGATATACACTAAATATTCATATGAAATTATCTACCTGTGTTAGCTTGAAAATACCCCTGCAATAACCCATTCAGAATCACCAGGAGATGGATGTTCAAGCCAGTGAATGATTGTTAGAAGGGGGGAAAAAAAATCAGTTTCAAATTTGTCACTTCACAAATTGCTAATTACAAGAAATGTTTACAATGGTGGCTATCATCTCAACCTAAGAACTGTTTAACACACAAACTGACATTCCCATGAACATTCCTGTCATGGATATTTAACTGGTATTTAATAATGAGAAAGTAACTGCAGAAAAATTCTAAGCAAGGGATTCTGCAGAAATACTGGACCTGGACACTTCAAAGTCCACTTTTATATATATATATATATATATATATATATATATATATATATATATATATATTTTTTTTTTTTTTTTTTTACTTGTACAGAATAGAGATTTATTTGGCTCATAGTTCTGGGGAGTGGAAATTTCAAGATTGGATGGCCATATCTAAACACAGGCCTCATGCTGTGTCTTTTTTTTTTTTTTTTGTATTATACAGCATTTATTTTGTCCTAACTTTTCAGGAAACACTTAAGAAAATAAAACAGTTTAGATACATTTTATAGGGTGAGTTATTTGCTTACAGAAAAATATTTTAAAATATAAAACATTAGAAATGTTCAAAATATTTACCTCTTTTTTCAGAAGTATCAAAGTCTACTGTTACTAAAAGGCTTTAGAACTGCTAAAGGAGAATAAACCACAACTAAATGTATGACCCTTGATTGAATATTAATTTTAAAAAACTAAAAATATTACTAGAATAACGAAATTTCAACATAAACCTAATATTTTGTACTACTATTCTATCAATGTTATTTGAGTGTAATTGTTATGTCGTGATTGGGGGAGAAAGGCCCTTATTCCTAAGAAAGGCACATCAAGATGACTGACTCAAACAGTGCAGATAAAAAAAAAAAAAAGTTTAAATAGGTAAATTCTAACAATCAGTGATCTAGGCAAAAAGCATAAAACATAAAAGTATTAATGGAACTGTTCTTTTAACAGTGTGGAGATGCAGTAATATTGGTAAAATGTTGACTAACTACTGGAGCTGAGTGATGGGCACAATATGGAGAGTCATTAAATTATTTGCTTTTATGTATGCCTATTTTTCCTTCTATAAAATGGGAAAAACATGAACCTCAAAACAACATCAGCAAGATAGATTACTAAAGTTCTATGGAAAAAAATTAAGCACTAAATAATTGCTATCTGTGCACTGTGGATTCTTTCAGGTAAAGCTACTGGAAGATTTTTTATAAACAGATAGATAGATAAATGTCAGATGCCCTAACTAAATTGGAACTTTCCATATTCTGTCCCTTTATCCTACACTTTGGTTTCCTTCATGGCATTTGCTGGTATGTCTCTCTTACTAGAAAACACATACCAAAACGCTGGAACTTTTGTCTTATTTACCACTATATTCCCCAAACACATAGCAGTACTAGCACCTAGTCAACACTGAAAACATTTCCTTTAGTTTAAAGGGACTTCAACTACACTTTAATAGATGCAGTGTTCATAGACATGACCACCTTGATACTTCCGTAGAATCCCGACTTGGCCACTTTGAATTGTGTGGCCCTTTCTGCTTTTTTTCATTTGGAAAAAAAACATCTTGGAATAGAAATCATATTATCTAACCATTAAGATACTCAGGATTCAAAGAGAGGGCAAAATATCTATCTTAAATACATATTCACACACATAATATAACCCCTGCTTCAATCAATCACTAAGCCTAGGTATTAGGCATTGAGGAAGGGTATAAGAGTGGCACTAACAACTATAAGGTTTACAGAGGTAAAACAGCTGGTCTGAAGAACTTTGTGGTCCACCTTTATGTTTTTTGTTCTCATCCTACTGGTTCCAATTTTATGTTTCTAGAAAAACTGTTCCTAGAACCTACACTGAATAGTTTCTCCTTATTTCCCATGTGACAGGCAGAAAATGTAAACACAAGCATCTTCCTGGTAGACCAGATTCTAACTCTTCCAGAATACCAAGTCATAAACAGATCTTGAAATCAGAAATATCATTTTGGTTGGAAAAAATTAAAAACCTTCTAATTTTCTCCAAAATTTAGAGAATACAGGATTTTTCATGAAATTTTTTAAAAAGGTGGTGTGGGGGTGGGGATTACAAATAAGATAATTTTAACAGTACTTGGAAGAAAAGGTAGAAAATATGCCTTGAATTGATCCTAAAAAGTTAACATTAAAAATAGGGGCATGGTATTATAGATTATGAATACAGCTGGAGTTTCCTCTTGTATTTGAGACAAGTAGATGATATAAAAAATGTTTTCCTTGGATATCAGAAGATAGGAGATCTTGAAAATCACAAGTATCTTCCAGGGATTATATCCTAATTAGATGAAATATTTTAAAAGGAAAAATTACATTAGGAGAAATTTATTTTCTCCATTTTCTCCTACACACAGCCTGCATTTACAAAAACATACTTAGTCCACACATAAGAATGCTCACATGTGAGGCCAATGTTGCTACCAGAGTTTGCTGGCTTCAGCTGTCTCAGATGAAAATTTGGCTGTCAAAGTTTAAAGGTAAGATACTTCATGCAAACACTTTCTCATGACTACCAATAAAACAGAAGGCAAGCAGTATACCAATGAAAGAATGACAATCAAAACAACCTATGACTAGGCCATCTAGTTAAGCAATTTAAAAACAAAACAAAATTGGGACCAGGGTTGTGGCTCAGCGGTAGAGCGCTCGCCTAGCACATGTGAAACCCTGGGTTCGATCCTCAGCACCACATAAAAATAAATAAATAAAAACAAAGGTATAAAAAATAATTCTGAATAATTAAAAAAAAAAGAAAACAACTTAAGTATACCTATCCTACAAAATGTCTGCCAAAGACCCTACCCTCATATTTAGCTTTTCTCTATTAGAAACTCAAAACCGTGTACAGAACAGACACTTTACATTCCTAATTAACACATAAGACTTCTGAATACAAACTGAAAACAGAACACTGGGGACAGCAATGCTGTAATACTGCAACAGAAACAAGGACTGTACATAGTTCCCATTGGAGCCTTGTTCCAGCCACTGAAACCCAAGTAAGCACAGCACTGCATTTCTGATCATTATGAGAATATTCTCAAACTGGACTACATCCACAGCAATCTGACTATGAGAGGTGCACTTAGTTTCTTCACTCAACAAAATTAAAGCATTTAATAGCCAGGCTAGGTGTCAAGGAAAACATCTTAAAAACTAAGACAAAATCAGGAATTCTCTATTCTGAGACAAAAGCCCTGAATTGAACCTAGAAAGTTATAGGGCCATGGTGTTACAGATTATGAATACAGCTGGAGTTAGTGCCTTATTTATGGTCACTGAAGATTCCAGTCCGGAAAGTTTTGTTAAGTTATGCTTTCACTTCCAATTTCATTTTTTTTTTTTTTTTTTTAATGGAGCGACACTGTGGAAGATAGGTCGCAGGTCTTTATTTTTTATTTTTTTTTTAAAGAGAGAGTGAGAGAGGAGAGAGAAAGAATTTTTAATATTTATTTTTTAGTTCTCGGTGGACACAACATCTTTGTTGGTATGTGGTGCTGAGGATCGAACCCGGGTCGCACGCATACCAGGCGAGCGCGCTACCGCTTGAGCCACATCCCCAGCCCCCAATTTCATTTTTAAGATCTTATCTACGCCTACTTCTACTGAGGTGTTGCCAAAGGGAGTAAAGGACTCCCTTAACTGGGGCACTGCAATGCCGCATAAAAGTGGCTGAGGCAAAACAATTTAATTGAACCATGTGCCAAAAAGATATGTTAAGAACAACATGGATCTGAGAGTTTTAATTTGCAATTGATGTTAAGTGTCTGAAGTGGGAGCCAGGAAGGGAAAAGAACAAAGATTTAGTAGAGATAATAACTTGGTTTCTCTATGGAAACATGATAAAACAAAAAACTTATTATCATCCCCTTAATTTTATATTCTTGATTAGGAAAGCATCTAAATTTTTGTCCCACAGTAATACTATATTCCAAGATCACAGGTATTAGAAACTATTGTAAATGTCACAGATAAACCCTGAGGATAAAAATGTCATTTTTTAGACAAACCTATCTTTGCCTAGAAGCAGTATTTCAAACCTCTACAAGGTTAATACAAGAAGTACAAATCAAATTGTACTAATGCATGCTTAAAATAAGCAACCACTGAGACATTCAAAGGATTGTGAATATCAATTTCTGACAGTTTATAAAGTCATGTCCCACTTCAATAATATGCAATACTGAAGCATCTACTTATACTTTAGCCATTTATGCAGACATATGTCTAACAATTGGAAACTAGAGATTGCTATTACTTATGTTTTGTTGTTTTGTTTTGGTACTGGAGATTGAACCCAGCCCTTTTTATTTATTTTGAGAGAGGGTTTCACTAAATTGCTTAGGGCTTTGCTAAGTTACTGAAGCTGCCCTCAAACTTGTAATCCTCCTGCCTCAGCCTCAGGAGTTGCTGGGATGACAGGCATACAAAGATTGCTATTAATTTAAAGAACTGAACAAACTTACCCATTTACTGAGCCCTATTTGGGGGAGTGGGGGATACCCAGGATTGAATTCAGGGGCACTCAACCACTGAGCCACATCCCTAGCCCTATCTTGTATTTTATTTAGAGACAGTCTCACCGAGTTGCTTAGTGCCTCGCTTTTGCTGAGGCTGGCTTTGAACTCAAGATACTCCTGCCTCAGCCTCAAGAGCTGCTGAGATTACAGGCATCACCACTGCACCCAGCTACTGAGCCCCACTGTAAACCAATGACCACTTAAAAAGGTGAACTTTGTCAATATAAATGCTTAAGAAGTTTAAATGTCATCCTAAAGCCAAGTCAGTCAGAAATTATAAAATGAGAGCTATATGAGACTCAGATACATTTCATTTAGCCCATGGTTTTTATATATTTTTGAAATAAATTGCCAACATCTTAAAAAATCACATTCCCTATAAAATCTAGAATTCTAGGAGGAGTAGAAAGATTTAACTCTTTTCTGAGTTAATGAGACCAGTCCCATACATGCAATAACTGACTAGAGTGGAACAGAAAGCACCATCAAATTAGAATATAAACTGAGCAAATGTTTCAGGTTTAATTCAATCTAGGATTATGATAAAATATACTTGCATATAGTAAATTCATATTTTAAGTCTCATCAGTAAAGGAATACTGAAAAACTAGGCAATGAAATTCAGTAACTTACCCAAGATCACAAAGCTACTCTATTGTCATACTGAACACCCACTACCTCAAAGGTCACATTACTTTATCTTCACAGGCTCTCCAATGTAAGGATTACCCTCATTTAACAGATGAGAAACTAAGGGTCCAAAATGGTTCAGATCCCTAGCAAGCAGGTGCTAGAATCCAAAAACAGGTCTACCTGCTTCTAATGCTCCTGATGCTCTCCCATCATTTCCATTTATTCTACCACAATACATCCAGTATCTTCATTTGGGATCTCATGTTCTTTTATTCATTTAGAAAACAATATCAGAGCACATACTGAAGCAGAAGTCTTCATACCCAAACAATCATATCCAATTATACACACAAAATACACACACACACACACACACACACACACACACACTCACTCACACCTTAAATATTTATTTTATTTAACAGAACCAACCTTAACATGGGGGCCAAGGTCATTGGGAAATGGTATGGAAGGTTTCAAGTTCCTTCTGTTTGATCTAAGCCTCATCTATAGAAAGGTATAATCTACAGCTTCAGTCTCATTACAGTAAAAGGCTTTAAGAGATCCTTATAAGCAATCTACACAGAATCCTAGACTATTACTACTCATCCTCCTAAACATTTCAGTCACATCTAATTCTACAACCATTATTTCAGTGACTCACCTTTTATCAAGTCTTTCCAAAGAATCCAACTTGGATTCTTTGCACTCACTCCATCAGTTCACACAATACTCAAATAATTACAAAAATCAAGATTACCTGCCACAAAAACCTTGGAAATCAACCCAACTTCTGGGAAGCATTCAACTTACCCTGTCCATGGAAAACACATTGACTTGAAAGCAACCTACTGGCACAGCTCAGTATACTGTATCATATCAAAAAATTGTTTTAAAGAAATCAGTCATAATCTCCTTGAAGCAGCTCAGTGAGCATCTAACATGCACAAAACATAGCAGAAGACAGAAATAAAAACAGAAGTGACCCTCGAGACTGTTATCTAGCAAAGGAGGTAAAATACGTTCACCAATTAACTGTTACAAGTAGAAAATGACCATGTAATGAGACAGAAAAACTGTGATCGAAGGAAAGATCATGTTCTATACTACTTTTTAAAAAATATTTATTTTTTAATTGTAATTGAACACAGTATCTTTTTTTTTTTTAATTTATTTATGTGGTGCTGGGGATCAAACCCAGAGCCTTGCAGGTTCGAGGCAAGCGCTCTCCCACTGAGCCACAACCCAGCCCCCATGTTCTATACTATTAATGGTGCAAATCCTTGATGTTTAAGGTATCAAGTTAAAATGAGCTTGAGGAGGTTTTTCATAGCAATGATGGAGTGATGTGGAAAAGGAAGGCATTCCGGAAAAGAAGTGTGGTACAGACACCAAAGAAAATCAGAGAGAATGTTGTATACACAGGAATCCATAGCAGCTCTGTTTATTTGAATATGGAATAAAGAATGTAAGAAACTCAATTATGAGATTACAAAAATAGGTCAGTCATTTCAAAGGTGGCCATGGACGTCAGACTTCATTTGAAATGTCTGAGAAAAGATGTGTGATGTAATTCAGCAATAGTGTTCACATAATCAACTAGTATGGAGATCAGAAATCCATTACTATACTTTATATTATTTCCTTGTTAAAAACACAGTTTAATTCTTTTAAAGTATCTCAAGAACAGTGTGTTTGCACTCTAATATGTGTACTTGCAAGTATTAACTATTCTCCCCTTAGGGGTAGGATTGAAGTGACCAGCTAAGAAACTGCAAAAGATGAACAGCTCAACTAAGGCAGAGGAGACTTCATGAGATTGTGACTACAGAAATAAAAAGTAGATTTGTTCAGTCCCAAATGACAGAAGGCACAGTAGCAATAAATAGAAATAAGTTAAACACCAACAGGCAAGCTTTGGGGAAGGCAACTCACTAAGTTTTGAACCACAATGAGTATAGCATCCTGGAGGCTATGACCAACACAGAGGGGCAATGCCAGAGTTGTCAGCTTGTTATGAATATAACAAATCATCCACATGATGCCAAAGGTATAGTACATAAAAAGAAAGGAAGGGATCAAAGGAGAAATGTCAGAAAACAATATCATAAAAAAGTCAAAGAGAAATGGTGAATCTGGAAATTTGTCTGTACATACTGAATCAGTAGCCAGCACATTTCTCCTGTAAAGGGACAGACAACAAACAAAAGGGACAGAATTATGTTCCAATACAACTTCATTTCCACATGACTATAAAATAATATTCTGTTTTTTGTTTTTTTTTCCCCAACTATTCAATTGTAAAGTCCTTTTTTTGCTTGTAGGCTATAAAAATACAGATGTCAGAGCAGATCTGGCCTGTGGGTTAAGTCTGCCAGCCCCTACTCTTAAGTTAGAAGCAGCAACTAGGTAAGACTATGCTTTTCCAAACTTCTAACAGATTTTCCTATAGATAAATTGATAACTTACCATTTCCATTTGACTAAAGTTCTCAAGTTTGATCCCCTAAGCATGAGACAACTATGTGCTAATAGACATGTTAGTTTAAGAATACTGCCTTCTCAGGGGCTAGGGTTGTAGCTCAGTGGCAGAACACCTGCCTATCATGTGTGAGGCACTGGGTTCGATTCTAAGCACCGCATACAAATAAGCAAAATAAAGGTCCACTGACAACTTAAAATATTTTTTTAAAAAAAAAATGAATACTGCCACTGTCTTCTTAAAATAAGTACTGAAAGGAGGTACTCCTTATCTCAAAAAGATAAAAACCTGTAAGAATATTAGAAACAAATTCTAACACAAAGCCAGAAATGTAAACTAGCAAAAGATAATTAAATAAATGGCAAACAGATTTTTATACATATGAATAATCATACAATATACCATTCTCCCTCTACCCTTCCTTCCATTGTGATATTAAGTCAAATTTCTGTATTTGGTATTTCTTTCAGATGAGCTATTCCTATACTATAAACATAGTAATGGTACCAGATGAAAAACATTACTTTAGAATTTAGGCCTCATTGCTTTTAAACATTTAAAGTAATTTATATAATCTTTAAAAATAAACAAATAAAACGATTCAATGGCAGCCTGCATAAAAATACTAGACATAAGTAGACTTTAAAAACCTATAAATATCAATATTGAATATGCAAGTCATATTTTTTTTTAAATTAGGGCAGAATTGTCAACTTCTGCATTCTTCACACATACAAACCATATCTGGTGAGGAAGGACTCCTTACCCCCAAGCCACTCCTTGTAACTTAGCTGTAGCTCAGGGGCAGAACAGGACTCCTTCTTCAATCACTTGCTGCGGCAATAGGCTGTAACCCAAGAAAACTTTAATACCAGATGAAAGCATAACATTGCCCACCAAGTTCACACCTTTCAATACTGAAAAACTATTTTAACTTGTCTCATTTCAAACAGACAAAGCAATTATTAAAAATACAAGCTAAGCTGCTGTTGAGAGGGCCCAAGAGGGAAAAAATGATTATATGACCTGTTTCCATATGAATTTAAGTCAAGTCTCCCAAGAACAGCAGAAATTACAATATTTCCTAGTTAGAGAATGTTGTCAAGCAAGCCAAGCTACAATGATACAGGGTTGGCCAGTCCCACACGAGTTCATTAGCACCCTATATCTTCAAAAAAATCTAGAATGCAAATGGTTTATAAGTATTCCATAATATCCTAAGTAGGACAACAACTCTAGAACAAATACAAACTTTTGTTGAGGTTTTCTAATAAAAAATAAATAATAATAAAAAAAGACCTAGGTAAAGAAAAAACAAGAAAATCTCTTCACAGGACAACTAAAACACCTACTGCTTTCTTCATTTTAGAAACTAGGAATTTAAATTCAGATTGTATCATAAAACTCTACAAACTACTTTTGGTGAGTTATCTTAAAACAATCTTTTCAATCAACTTAAAACTAAATGGGAAGTATTGAACCTTAAAATATTATTTAATGAAAAACCTTAACATCTCCAAAATAGCTACCTACTTCTTTATTCCTATTTGAAACATACAAAAAGATTATATATACAGTATTTTATGGTACTTGCATGCACTAATTTAGCAATTGAGCTAGTTATTAAACTATTCTCATATAAAAATTCCTGAATGATGAGATGATTTCAGGGAAAATATTTTCATAGGGCTTTCACAAGTCTAACTACGCCAACTGTGATCATCTTCTGAGCCAACAGAATAAGACATGATAATTAAAGTGCTCCTAAACTAAGTAATGAAAGAATATTTATGTACTGCAAAGATTTTTCTCCTTAAGATTCCTCTCATTACACCCATCCCAGATGTAAAAAAGTTCTAAAGTTTTCTATAGCTTTTTTGGGCTTCCCCACAGTTAAGTGATTTTATCACTCATGCGTGGGCAATTTACTCTTACCTAACTGAAATTAAACATCAATTTTTAAAATCTAATTAAGTGAAAAAGTACAATAATCTTTTCCCCCAGGCTCAACAAAAGTGACTGAGAAATCAGAACTCACCCACCAAACCACATGGCCCCTTCTCTCCTGTTCACCTGGAAGTTCACATTTCAAGGAGACAAGGTAGAGGCAGAGAAAGCACTCACCATCTTATAATCCTTTTCTTTTTCAGTTGTTAGAAAAGGTCTTCCTCATATTGAGATGAGACTGCCTGAAATCTGCAGCCTTGGTCTTTCCTTTGCAGCTATGTCCTTCCATATTATAGCCTATGAATAACATCTTTTCCAGAAGTGAATAAAACTCTTCTGCTGCTATTTGATGTAGGGGTAACAAGACTTCCAAAAATCATTACTCTAAAGACTCTTCTATAAATATGTTTCTAAACAACTTCTTTTTCAAAGTTGGTCATTACTTTCAAAGCCTGGTTTTACAATATTACTTCACTATGTCATATTTCAGAATTTAACTACCCTTTCATCTACTTTTTCTGCTAAAGTAAAAGCAGGGAGAATATAGAAATTACAACTTTTAATACACACATACAAGCTCAACAGTACCTGCAAATATATTTCTTGGGAAAACTTTTATATAAATGCACAAACTTGGAAATATAACAAAAGCAAAGACTCATTATTATATCCACTCCCAACTGCAAACTGAGAAAAAAAATGGCATTGCAAATTCTAAGTGACTGATTAACACACAATCATGTAATAAAAAAGTACTTTTTCTATAGACTACACCCTGGTATCTTTCTACAGGAACTCCCACAAGTGCTTTTCCTACAGTAGAGATATTTTAAGAATCTCAACATAGTATCTTTATTTAAAAACTCTAAGCTCAATTTTAAGGAGTGAAGCTAGAAGTCAAATAGAACAAAATAATAGGGATGGAGAGGGAGACTAACATCCCCAAAGAGAGCAAGAATGCTCTTCAGGCATAGAAAAGAAACAGGAAAACATCTCTAGGAATCTAAAAGACTGGAAAAAAATAGTCTTCCCTATCTGCTACAAAAGTTGTTTAACATATTTCCTCAATTCTGAAATATATAAATGGATTATATGGAGGATGGAAAAGAAAATACCATCATATTAAAGGACCACACTGTTAAGTGTACTTCCCAGAATCTGAAAACATGAAAAGATATGACAACTGAGAATTAAGGATCTGCAATAGCCTTTCTGCAACAGAAGCACAAACTGCCTCAGGTTGGAGGTGAGTTTTCCCCAGAGCCTGCTAAAGGTGTGCAAGCTCACAGTGGATTTTACATTAAAGAAGCCTACTGTTATTTTCCCTCAAGAAGTCACCCTATGGTTAGAATCCAATTTTGCTAAAATTGAAAACAAGCAAAACCTTTTAAGTCTTTATTTTACCCATTTACAACTAACTCTAAGATAATTTTTTGAATAAAAAAGTGACAAACTTTTGTTACTGTTTAATCTTAGTTTATTTAGGTCAAAGATTCCCTGGACACAACTTCAACATAGTTACAACATTTTATCTACTGTCATTAATGCCTCCTCCTATAGGGCATTCTGAATTATCTACTTTCTAAGTGTTTTTGTCCCCTGCCATCAAATATTTCAAGGAAGGCATTTAATCATTGTTTTAACCAAATTACACCAGGTTTGGCTTATCTAACTGGAATAAAAACTATGCTCCACACCTGGAAATTGTGAATACTGGGTGTTAAAAGAAAAAAGCAAAAAAGAAAACAAGCAGCATGGTAAAGAAATACATTTAACCAACATACTTGAAGTCATGTTAACCAAAGAACAACACAGAATCTTCATTTTAATAAGATTTATGAAATGAGCAAATACACCCTAACCTGCTACCTCCCTAAAACAAGAAAAGTAATGAAGGAATTTCAGCAACCACATTTCCCAGGTGCAGTAACACTGCCTAAAAAGCACAGTTAAAGGGAGGGCCCAAGCAATTTCCACTTTAGTAAAAATGTTCTTTTTAATAATTTGGTCTTTTTCTTTTTTCATTGTTCCTCTTAAAGCTTTATATTCTGGTAATGAGCCAAGGCAGAGGAATATCAAGACGCTAAACAATACACTCTTAACTTCTCCGAAGTGCAGGGAGACCAAGCCTGGGGACACAATGGCACGCGTGAACAGACCCTCATGACCTGATCAAGCGGCCCTGGTGTCCTTTCCCTGACGACCAAGCATACCTCGTTAACAACCTCTCCATGCTCCGTGATCATTAATTTTTCAATACAGCCTAGACGATGATCCCAGGTTCAGTTAAACTCGGTAAGTTACCCTTCGAAAATGACCCAAACCTCGATCCAAACATAAAATGTGTCCACATCCCTGCCGCTGTAGAAAGATGTTTCCAAAATTCGGACGAAGTACCAACGCTTCTTGTTTTTTATTATACCTGGTGGGGAGAGGGGAGTGCATACACCACACACTACGTTACCAAATTCTCGGAAGAATGGGGATTTCAGCGACGACTGGAGTGCCTGACCCAGAACAGAGGACGAAGAGCTGCCTCCGCCGCCGGCCCCTGTCCTCGGCCATGCCATCACCTGAAGTGAACGGGCTGCTGGTTCGCTTATCCCTCCAAACCTGAAAGCCCCCCCTCAAGATCAATCAAAAACGGGGGAGTGGGGGGAGAAAAGTGTCTTCGGAAGGCGCAAGCAAGGCCACAACTTGGATGAATGAAACTGGGCTAAGGGCACCCGCAGCAGGACTGTCGCTGAAGTCAGAAAAAGAGAAGTCAAAAGATTTTTTAGCGTGAGAGCGGTTACAAGCGAGTGGTGTAGATAACTGCACAAACACGCTTTGGAACAACGTTTTATTGAGCGCGGACGTTGCAGGCGGCGGCGGCGGCCGGCAGGCGGGACGGGGTGGGCGCGGGACCGGCGACAAGCAGCTTCGTGACGGGCGCTCGCGCGTGTCCTCCCGCGGACCTTCCACTGGACTCCGCGCGCCGGGAGATGGGGCGCCCGCCCCGCGCCGGCCGGCCGAGCGCGAAGCAGACCCTTCCGCGGCCGCGCACACGCGCAGGCACACCCCCGCCTCCCGCGTGCACGCGGCCGGGCCGAGCCGGCCTGCGCGCGCCCCCTCCGCCTCCCTCCCCGGCCTCCCCGGGGCCGCGCTGGGAGGCCCGCAGTCCCGCTACCCCGGCACGCGGGGGGCGGCGGCCTAGCGGCGGCGGGGTACCCGCGCGGGAACACGGGCTCTGAGGGAAGGTCACTCACCCGCTGCATGGCTTTCAGGATCAAAGCCAGCTCGTAGCGGGGCATGCCCGAACACTAGGTGCGCGGCTCCGAATCGAGCCGGGTCCAGGGACGCGGAGGGGCGGGGATCTGAAGGGGAACCTGGCGGGGAAGTGCTGGTGGTTGGGCCGAACGGCTCCCGGGCGGCGAAAGCACGCTCCGGCCGCGCGAGCCCGGGCTTAAAGGCGCTGGCAGCTGCGCAGACGGCGCGCCACGCCCCCTCGGCGCGCCACGCCCCCGCGCGGCCGTCCCCCCCGCCCCTCCCGCCGGCCAGCCGGCCCTCCGGCCTGCCGCCCCCACAGCCCGGCTCCGCGCGGCGCCCACGGGCCGGGACCCCCGGGCCTCGCGGGTGCTGTGCGGACACAGCCCCTTGGGCGCGGTCCAGAGCGGTTCGCGGAAGCGGCAAACCTCCTCGCCGCCTCCCCCTGCGTGGCCCCGCCTCCGCAGGCCGCTCCTTCTACCTACGGCTCTCGAATGGGCTGGAACTTTCCATGCCTGCCGTCTCATCCTGGGCGGCGGGCGGGCGAGCGTGTGCTCGCTGTGCGCGTGCGCTGCGGTGCGGCCTCGTCCTTGCGCGCGCCCCTCGCCCCGACTCCCCGGCGCGAGGGACCTTCCCCGCGGAAGGCGGTGTCCAAGGCGGACCCGGGCTGCCCCAGCGCACGGCGGTGCTCCGGGCTGCCGGAAGCGTTCTTGCTCGGGTGCGCGGGCCTGCCACTTGTTCTCCGCCCGCAGCCCGCTGCCCTGGCGCACCTACCCAAGGCCCCCTCCCCGACGAGGGGGCGCAGGCCACGCGCTGCGGTGCGCGGCTTCGGGTCCAGCTCCATCTCTTGGCGCGGCTGCGTGACCTTGTGCAGGCTCCTTTTTGCGGAAAGTGGGATGTGATGCCTCTGAGTGAATTGATGCACTTAAACGACAAAAGGGTACCTGATGCAGACAGAGCGAGGGGCGACCGGGGTATTTGTTGTGTGTGCCTGCCTGATTCAGGAGTTGTTGCCAGGGCAAGGCTAATACTTTGACTTTATATATTCCTCGAATATTTGCTTAGTTTCATTTAAAGGATAGGCCGAGGTTAGCCACCGTCAGGGATGGTGAGCTTGTCCTGGAAGAGAAGATTGGGGGATCAAGGGGTCACAGCCTGTGCTCTCCTGACCTCCAGGAACACGCGCACACAGGGCTCACTTCCCCCTCCAACCACTGGTGGGAAATGCCATTTTCTCAGGCTCCACTACTTAGAGATGGAGTCCCTTGTAAAGGCTTCGTCTGCCCCCTTGCTGGTCCCATTTAAAGGGTTTGTAAGGGAAATATTTGTCAACTCTAAAGTGCTTAAACGATAATTGGCAAACATTTATTGAGAATCCACTCTTATCAGGCACCATGCTAAGGCTGTTACATGTGTCTCGTAAAATTCTCACAACAGCCATATGAAGCAAGAACTATTAACCTCATTTTAGGTGTTTGGAAATACAGGCATGCAGAGATAATGTAACCAGTCCAAGGTCATACACATAACAGTAGAAACAAAATTTGGATCTAGACTATCTAAAGGCTGCGCCCATACTCTTGGGCACCACACTACATTTCCCTACGCAAATGGATGAGCTGGGGTTATTCAGCGAATTAATTCCATGAGCACTTTTGTCACCTTACCCGGAGTCCTTACCATTTTACATCTACCTCCATTCTGTACTAAAGATGAGGAAGATGCTTGAACACAAGTTTTTCTGTGACATCTGGGTTTTAATATTTTCTGTCCTTGTTCACAACCCGTGTTCTTCTGAATGAAACCACACGGGTAATTGATTCAAATTACCTAGTTAATGTCAACTTCCTTCACTTTTAGTTTAAAGGAGTAGCATACTTAACAGAAGGAAACAAGGAATTTCTGGACCCTCAGGATTGAGTTACAGATTATTCTAGGATAATCCCTGCTTCACCTCTTCTTCTTTTTGTTAATTACATGACCCACTTATTTGGGAATGAGAAAATATGAACCAAGCATTTATGTACCAAGCCAAAGGCCAAGGCAATACCATGAACTGACTCAACTTGGAGCATTTCCTCTTGGAAGCTCCACAGGTTTTTTTGTTTTGTTTTGTTTTGTTTTTCCTAATGCCCAGGGGTGAGTGAGTATCTGGCTGCTGCTCTACCCCTCCCACCAACTTGACAAGTGGTATAAGGAAATAAGCCTGATTGCATAACACCTCACCACAGAGCCAGCACCCCCCCAAAACTCTCCCAAGCTGTTGACCACCCACAGACTCATTATTTCTTAAGGGGAGAAACAGGGCAACTACACTGATTTTTTTCCTTCTCAACTTTGTTTGTTTGTTTGTTTTAAATAAATGGTTACTGGTGGCTTTTTTTAGTTAATAAATGCTAGTGACTTCATTTAAAAAATTTTTTTTTCTTAAAATCTTGGGAAACGCTGCTGCAAATTTAGTATTTTACAACTAAAACTAACTTAAATTTACCAAAACAATTTTTAACTGTACTAAATATGTAAAATATAAAGCATTACTGCAGAATCTAATGTAATAATAAAATAATGCCTCTACCTCTTAGAGTTTCCAAAACATTTAATATGATGGGTGTTTAAGATTTGATTAACCAGAAGTTTTGATTGATTAATTTTCAAGTAAGTTCTTTTGAGAACAAATAGGAAAGAAGATTAAGAATAGAAGTTGGGAGTACAGTCCTATTTAAAAAAAAAAAAAAAGATAACCTTAGACTATGCCTTGGGTGAATTTAATCACCTCTACCTTCTTATATTCTATTGCTGTATAATGAGACTTGAACTTGAGTTTTCCACTTTTAATTCTCAAAGACAGCTATTTATTTTTTAACCATTTTGAGCATTCACCAGCATTCACCTGGAAGCATTCAAATGCTTTGCACGTATTAACATTCAGTTCTCACCACAAAGATAGGTATTATCAGGGCTGGGGCTATATCTCAGTGGCAGAGCACTTGCCTAGCATGTGTGAGGCACTGGGTTGGATCCTTAGCACCACATAAAAATAAACAAATAAAATAAAGGCATGCTCTTCATATACAACTACCAAAAAAAATTTTTTTTAAAGATAGGTATTATCAATTCTCTCACTTTACACAAAAGGAAAGTGAGACTTAATAGACCTCAGCAACTTGCCCCAAATCATACAGAACTCTGGGCCTGCACAGTTAGCCCCAATACCACATAGCATCTCAATGTTTACTAGCCAGGAACAACTAAGCAACTATCAGTCAATCAACAGTCTTTTATTGAGGCCCTACTATATCTTCCCCTTCCTATGTAATTGCAGGATCCCACCCCCAGCACCCATATTCTCCTTGGGCACAGGCTTCTTGCTCCTGCCCTCAAGCTATATAGGTCTCCTGTCACTAGGAGGAAAAAAGCCTTATCTTAATCCTGTCACCCTCTCAATTTATCATTCTTCTCTCTTCTAGTCACATTTCTCCAAGAGTGTCAGACCCCACTGCATCTCCTCCCCACCTTTGCAAACCGTTCACCTGCGCCATCACCAGTGGTCTTCTCTTCCCTCATTGAGTAGCTGTTTCTCAGGCCTCATTGTCAGGGGCCCCTCTGTAATCTCAGTGGTCTCTTCTTTACTGCCTAAGACTCTGCACTGTGCTTTTGGGGTTTTCCTTTACATCTTTGGTCCCTTTTCTTGATTCCTTCCTGCCCCTCCATGTGACTGTTCTCCAAAGCAAGGAAGAATTCCAATAGCAAGGATTAAGACAGGACCTGCACCTAACCTGCTTTCCTGTTATTCAAGGGCATTGGAGTTTGGCTCTGAACAACACTCAGTTGATCTTTTCTGCCAGGATCCCAGTGTACTAAAACAGTGTAGGTGGGCAGTAGAAGGTGGATAAAATGAGGGATCTCCTTGTCTGTAGATAAGGAATCTGATAAGGAAACAAGGTAAATTATTTATTCGAAGACATAGAACCCTGGGCTTGTTTAACTCAAGGGGGAAAAAAGAAATAAAATTAAAAAAAAAAAACTTTGTTTACCAAATTATTCTTCCTATCCTATGCTCTGTGCTGTGGTGTTAGTTTTTCTATTGCTGTTGGATTAATTCTCAGAGAAATGCCATCCTTCTGAATTCCGAAAATTGAGTTCAAATTATCACTGGGAAGAGGTAAGACAGAAAACATTCTGCTCGTGTAGCCTGTCTCTAAATACACCCCTCAGAGACTGAAGGAATATGAGTATTTTCAGCTAATGGAGAAGTGATCCCACAGTAGAATCAAGTCAGATTCTAAACTGTCACAGTCACTACCTATAGTCTTCCTATAATCTACCCATAATCTTCCCCTTGATAAAAAGGGAGCCTCCATTTGTGGCATAGTTCAGGGCCTGTCCTGTATCTCCCTTCACAGAGACCTGAGACTGTTCCATAGCTAACTGCTCTCAGGACCTGGACCTCCTAAAACCCTGATTCTCTGCGTGGCTGCTCAGTGTGTACCTGTTTCTCAGTTGATCGCCCAAACTAAGTCACAGCATTTCAAACTTGTTTACAACTGTTCTATCTGTGAACCCACTGGTCACTCCTAAACCGCGACACACCCCTCAACCACCTCCAGACCCTTTCAGCCATGTCCATTTACTTACCTTTGACTCATCTTTTCTTCTCAGTAAGCCTCTAGGTACTACCTAGACTGATTTTTACCTGACTTAAATTGCCTGTTCTATTGGTCCTGTTCCTTGCAGAATGAAACACTGTGTGGAGCATGGTTCTTGGCCAGGCATTTTGGGAGCTCTTCAAGCTTTAATCCACCAATTTCCAAATTATTTATTAAACTTTGATCAACTTAGTTTGCTTTTTTTGTGGGGGGGGGGGGAAGGGGATTCAAATTCAGGCTCCACTTTTAAGAAAAAAGGAAAACCAAAAATCTTCAATAGAATTTTCCCTTCTGTCTTACCTCTCCTTGCATTGTGTGTGTGTGTGGGGCGGGGAAGGGGTTATGTTTGTGGGAGACACACATTTACCATCTTTTTTAAGGAAAGAGATACTGTGTGTGCGTGTGTGTGTGTGTGTGTGTGTATTAACTCTATGACTTTAAAAAAAGACAAAATACATCCTGCATCTCCACTTGCTGAAGAGTTAGTTTTTCTTCCAATAGTGTTGTGAAGTGTCCCCCAACAGCTTGTCACGGGCCCACAAGGGTTCTTGATGTTAAACGTCAATAACATTAGAGGTATGAGACGGCTTTATGTTCTTTCTTCACCAGTGCTAAATACAGAAGAACGCACTTGGAAGCCTTTTGGATTTTTTAAAAAGGAACAAAGGCCTGAGAAGGTTGCCAGCAAATAAAACAACATCTGCAGGGTCTCCAGGAGGCGGAGCTTCCTGGGCCAGGAGCTGAACAAAGGAGCTGGAGAGGACCTGGCAAAATAAGCTGTGGAGCATGTCACTGGGGTGAAGCCAGAAAGGTGTGCCTGGGCCTGGCCTGCTGGGCACAAAGGGGTTTTAAGGCTGGAGGTGAAAGGACAGAGGGGATCAGGGAAGAGATTCTAAGGGGGCCTTCTATATGCAGAATGAGAAAGAAGCTCAGCGGGTGCTGAGGCAGGCCACAGGGATGGGCCCGGTGGGGGTTGAAGGAGGGAGTTTGGGGAGACAGAATCTGAAGGACTTGGTGACGGATTGCATGTTTCAGGAACGACTCACAGAACAAGTGTCAAACACGGTGCTGAGGTTTTTTTCTCAAGGAACGTTCTGAAAGAACTTTTGGTTCAGGGCACACACACACTTCCTCAGCTCCTAATTCTTGACTAAAGGTACATTATTTTTTCTTATATTACAATTCAATTCATTTACTCTCCGGGTGTTTTATCTTAATAAATCTTCATAGTAAGATTGTGATTTGATGCACTGGGGTGATATCTTTTATTGCTTTAAACAGTCTCTCTTCGGGGCTTTAACCAAGACAAGAAGGGGGATAGTCCTGTCGCCTGTACTAGGTCTGCCATCTAAATGGTCCCCAGGGAATGTTGATAGATGGGTGTCATGACCACCAGTCAACACTTCCTGGTAAGAAGGTCAATGTACAAGAATTGTCACAAAGTCCATTGCTGTGTGAGCATCATCCCACCCCCTGGTGCTGGGACTTGCTGGGACTGATAGGACCTCCCCTGTTGTCCAACAGGGGAGAAGGCCTTCATGATCAGAGAGTGTTAACAGAGACTTAGTAAGAGGAGCAAGTCCTGTAGGCACCAAATTATACCCAATAGTTCTGCAGTATATATTGGCTCAGAGTCAAGTTTGCCTGGATAAAACAATCCTGCTCCTGCTCTGAACTTCTTTAGACTTTCCTTTCACTAAGGAACAAGACAACAGAAAGGTAAGAATGTGTAGGAGTCAAAGGGAATTCCAACAGAGAAACTCAAGAAGTTAATAACCATTTGCAGTGGAGAAGATGTCTCACAGTAGGCAAAACCCCTCAAAAGCAGGTCTGAGGGAATATTTTGTAGTTAAGAATATATCAGGCCAGTATATAATATTTCAATAGCATATAGCATATGTATTTCAAGTTGCTCATATTTTTAAAAATAAATCTAACAGCAAAACAGCAGCAGCTATCTATGCTGCAAGGAAAACAAATCCCTTGAGTACAATTAAAATTACAATATAATTGGCAGCTAGCTATCAGATGATACCTCCCACAATAAATCACCTTGAACTTTTGGCCTAGGTTTACTGAGACCTTAGAATATTCAGGAAATATCTTGGGAATTTAGCTCCCAACTTTTCACTAACACTTTCAATAACCATGTTGACCAGCAGTTCCTCTATAATATTGTTGCAAATGGAACAAATTGTTTTAGAGATAATAGTGTTATTATCAAATGATTCCCACAGAGGGTTAACTTTCTGCAGTAATCAGTTAGTAATACTATTAAAGTTGGCTCCAGCTGCGGGCCCACAGGTCTGTCTGGATTCAGGCAACACCCTGGGTACATGCCACATGCAGCAGCAACATTCTAAGACCGAGATCCCTTCTGTTTCCCACCTCACTCCCACTCACCTGGTTACCATGAGGCACAGCCTCCATGCTGCGAGCAAAGGATCTTTCTGAAAATGCAAATGTGAATCAGTTTTTCCCCTGCTTAAATACTTCAGGGATTCCCCATTGCCCTCAGGGTGAAGTCCAAACTTCATGGGGTTTATAAGGCCCTTCGTTCTGTAGGAGCCCCCTGCCTGCTGCCATCTATCTGGCCACTCCTCACCATGCCATTCCATCCCACATTTCCCCAAGTTCTTTATGAATTTTCCCTTCTGACCTTTGTCCCCTTCCTAGAGCACACACCTTCCTCTTCACCTAGCCTACTCCTATTTTTTCCCTTTTATTATTATGATCCATGTCATACAAATATGGACTTAAACATAGAGAGTTTAAAGAATAACTATTTTGTAAAAATTCCTGAATTCTCTTCCATGCTTCTGTAGAATCACAACCTTTCCCCTACTTTTTTTCTTTGCTTTTATCATTTATATATGCATTCCTAAGGAACAGCTTGTTGTTTGAACATTGTGTGCTTTGCTTTTCTCTCCAGTATTGTATTTGTGAGATTCAACCTATATATTTTCATTGTTGATACTATTCTTTTGTAAAACTAAACCACTATTTATCCATTCTACTGTGTTGTTTGTTCTGGGGTTATCCATTACAAATAACAATGCTGGGAATATCCTTGTACCTGTAGACTCAAGTCTATATGTACAGATGCAAAACTTCCTCTAAAGACTCAAGTCTATATGTACAGATGCAAAACTTCCTCTAAAAACTTCCTCTGAATGCTACCTCCCATGGTATGCAAAAAATTCATTCAGCTTTTCTAGATAATCCCAAATGGTTTTCCAAAGTGGTGGTACTAGTTTGTATATGATGTTGCTAACTCCAAGTCTCAATTTTTACAATTGTTCAAATCAAACTTGAAGTACCAATTGTATTTCAAAAACTTTAAAAATATAAATTGGTTATCAGAAAGCCTATCCAAATGCTGAAAAGACTGTTTCAGGTATCATCCATCTGTAATCTGTTAGCATCTGTGCTTACTCCATGTCACGCTAATCACACCTTGTTGCATACACATAACAGATGTGAAGGGAAGCTGCTCAGATCCCCAACTGTTTTCCCTCTGGACTCACTGCTCCATTATAACTAAGACCATTTGTCCCTCAGATTTCTCCCAGTCAATGACTGAGCATGATGGAGGTATGAAACCAGGTTCATTTCTATCACACACAGGACTGATCTGAGGATTATTATACCCAGAATACATAGGGAAACTCAAAACTCAACAATAGGAAAATAATCCAGTTTGCAAAGTGGGCAAAAAACCAAATTCTCAATAGACACATCATTAAAGAAGATGGCAAGTAAGCCATCTATAGATGGTATATAAACACATGAAAAGATGTTCGGTATCATTAGTTTTAAGAACGTGCAAATTATAACTATAATGAGATATTACTAAATGCTTATTAGGATGGTTGCAACTGAAATGAATCAAAAGACCAAGTGCAAGAAAGATAGTAACTGAAACAATCACATACTGCTGTTGGAAACATAAAATGATATGATCATTTTAGCAATTTCTTAAAATGTTATACTGGAATATGCCATATGAGCTAGTCATTCTACTCTGAATATGTACAAAAGGTAAATAAATGCATGTGCCCATACAAAGAACTGCACACACATGTTCATAACAGCTTTAGTTGTAATAGTCAAAAACCAGAAATGACTCAAAGGACTATCAGTGGGTGAATATGACATGCCCAAACAACAGACTAGTGCTCAGCAATTAAAGGGGTCCAACCATTGATATATTCAACAACATGGATGCCTCTCAATAGAGCTAAGGGTGGGGGGGACAGATAAAAAGAAACACATATTGAATTATTCTATTATTGATAATTCTAGAAAATGTAAACTTGTAGCAACATGAAACAAACCAATGGTTGGTTGGTATGGGAATGAAGCAGAGATATTATATAGCACACAAGGAAACTTTTGGGATGTGATGGATATATTTATTATTTTGATTGGGACAATGGTTTCATGGATATACATGTATGTCTAAACTTACCAAAATCACATATTTAAAGTAATTTTTTTTACTTTAAATATGTACAGTTTATTATGTTCCAATTATACTTCAAAAATTCTAAAAAAATAAATCATTCACATTGTTATTGTTCTATGAGGAAAGTCATTGTCTGATAATTCATGGATAAGGGATGACAATTATACCCACCTCTGGAATTAAAATCAATTAAACCAAAATAAGAACAATAACAACAAAGAGTCCTGATTTTACTTCTTGTACTTTAGGGGTCTTGTTAAGGAAGTCAGATTGTAGGCCAACGTGGTAAAGATTTGGGCCTACTTTTTCTTCTATTGGACACAGAGTTTCTAGTCTAGTGCCTAAGTGTTTGATTCACTTTGAGTTGATTTTTGTGCAAGATGAGAGATAGAGGTTTAATTTCATTTTGCTACATATGGATTTCCAGTTTTGCCAGCACCATTTGTTGAATAGGCTATCTTTTCTCCAGTGAATGTTTTTGGCACCTTCGTCTAGCATGAGATAACTGTATTGGTGTGAGTTTGTCTGGGTGTCTTCTATTCTGTACCATTGGTCTACATGTCTATTTTGGTGCCAATACCTTGCCATTTTTGTTACTATGGCTCTGTAGTACAGTTTAAAGTCTGGTATAGCGATGCCTCCTATTTCCCTTTTCTTGCTAAGGATTGCTTTGGCTATTCTGGGTCTCTTATTTTTCCAAATAAATTTAATGATTGCTTTTTCTATTTCTATGGAGAATGTCATTGGGATTTTAATATGAATTGCATTAAATCTGTATATTTTTGTTAATATGGCCATTAATTCTGCCTATCCAGAAGCATGGGAGATCTTTCCATTTTCTGAGGTTTTCTTCAATTTCTTTCTTTAGTGTTCTGTAGTTTTCATTATAGAGTTCTTTCACCTCTTTTGTTAGATTGATTCCCAGGGTTTTTGTTTTGTTTTGTTTTGTTTTAAGGCTATTGTGAATGGGGTAGTTTTCCTAATTTCTCTTTCAGTGGATTCATCACTGATGTGTAGGAATGTGTTTGACTTATGGGTATTGATTTAATATCCTGCTACTTTGCTGAATTCATTTATTAGTTCCAGAAGTTTTCTGGTGGAATTTTTTGGATCTTCTAGATATAGAATCATGTCATCAGCAAATAGTGTTAGTTTGAATTCTTCTTTACCTATTTGTGTCCCTTTAATTTATTTTATCTGTCTAATTGCTCTGGCTAGAGTTGAATAGAAGTGGTAAAAGAGGACATCTTTGTCTTGTTCCCATTTTTAGAGGGAATGCTTTCAATTTTTCTCTCTTAGAATGATGCTGGCCTTGTGGGGGGGAGGGGTAAATAAGCTTATGTAGCTTTTACAATGCTGAGGTATGTTCCTACTATCCTTAGCTTTTTCTAGTGTTTTGAACATGAAGTTGTGCCATATTTTGTCAAATCCTTTTTTTTAAATTTATTTTTTATTCTAATTTGTTATATATGAGAGCAGAATGCATTACAATTCATATTTCACATATGCATTACACTTTATATTACACATATTTTGCATCTATTGAGATGATCATATGATTCTTGTTTTTAAGTCTATTAATATGATGAATTATGTTTATTGATTTCTATATGTTGAACCAATCCTGCATCCCTGGGATGAACCCCACTTGATCATGATGCAGTATCTTTTTAAAATGTTTTTGTATGCAACTTGCCAGAATTTTATTGAGAATTTTTGCACCTATGTTCATCAGGGATATTGGTCTGAAGTTTTCTTTTCTTGATGTGTCTTTGTCTGGTTTTGGTATCAGGGTGATATTAGCTTCATAGAATGAGTTTGAAAGGGATCCTTCCTTTTCTATTTCATGGAATACCGAGAAGTATTGGTGTCAATTCTTCTTTGAAAGTCTTATGAACTTGACTGAGAATCCATCTGGTCCTGGGTTTTTCTTGGTTGGTAGGCTTTTGATGGTATTTTCTATTTCATTACTTGAAATTGATCTATTTAAATCATGTTTGATCTCTTCATTTAATTTGGGTATGTCATATGTTCATTGTGATATTTCCTTCTTTATCTCATATTTTAATAATTTGAGTTTTCTTTCTCTTCTTTTTTTTCATTAGCATGGCTTGGGGTTTATCTATTTAATTTATTTTTTCAAAGAACCAATTTTTTGTTTTGTCAATTTTTTTCAATTGTTTCATTTGTTTAGATTTTATTGATTTCAGCTCTGATTTTAATTATTTCCTTCCTTCTACTACTTTTGGTATTGATTTGTTCTTCTTTTTCTAGGGCTTTGAGATGTAGCTTTGAGATGTAGGCCATTTATCTGTTGATATTTTATTCTTTTAATGAATGCTCTCAATGCAATAAACTTTCCACAATTGGGGTAGTGGCTCAATGGTAGAGCACTTGCCTATCATGCATGAACCTCAGCATGACATAAAAATAAAAAGAAAATAAAATAAAGGTATTGTGTTCATATACATCTAAAAATACTGTGTGTGTGTGTGTGTGTGTGTGTGTGTGTGTGTGTGTGTTATAAAACTTTCCTCTTAATACTGCCTTCCTGGTGTCCCAGAGATTTTGATATGTTGTATCAGTGTTCTCATTTACCTCTAAGAATTTTTTAATTTCATCCTTGATTTCTTCTACTATCCATTCATCATTCAATAGTGTATTATTTAGTCTCCATTTGTTAGAGTAGTTTCTATTTTTTATTTTATCACTGATTTTAATTTCATCCCATTGTGATCTGATAGAATGAAGGGTATTATCTCTGGGCCTTTTGTGTGTGTGTGTGTGTGTGTGTTTACTAAGAGTTGCTTTGTGGCATAAAATATAGTCTATTTTAGAGAAGGAGTCATGTGCTGCTGAGAAGAAAGTATATTCGCTCATTGATGGATGATATATTCTATATATGTCTGTTAAGTCTAAGTTATTGATTGCGTTATTTAATTTTATTGTTTCTTTATTTAGTTATTGTTTAGAAGATCTGTCCAGTACTGAGAGAGGTGTATTAAAGTCACCCAGTATCATTGTGCTGTGGTCTATTTGATTCTTGAAATTGAGAAGGGTTTGTTTAATGTATACATAGATGTTCTATTGTTTGGGCATAAATATTTACAATTGTTATGTCTTGCTGATGTATACTTACCTAAAGAAGTATGAAATGTCCTTCTTTGTCTCTTTTGATTAACTTTAGCTTGAAGTCTACTTTTCTGAAATGAGGATGGAAACCCCTGCTTGCTTATACAATCCATATATGAGTGAAATGTTTTTTTCCAAATCTTTCACCTTCAGCCTGTGGATGTCTTTGCTCATGAGGTGAGTCTCTTGAAGACAGCATATTATTGGGTCTTGCTTTTTAATCCATTCTGCCATTCTATGTCTTTTTATTTATGAGTTTAGGCTGTTAACATTATTTGCAGAGAACGCCTTATAGTTACCTGTCTTGATTAATATTCAAGTTTTAAAGTCATAATATTCAAATCCTAAGTTCTTCTGAGTCTTTTTGTTTAATGTAGAAGTCTTATAATTTTGATACCTAGTAATTTTTATATGAAAAGAAGTTTAGTCATTTTCATTTTTCTTTAATCAATGTTAAAATGACTCTTAAGTTTGATAGGGTAAATCCTTCTAAATAGCCTTATTTATTTATTTATTTGGGGTGTAGATGAACAGCATGCCTTTATTTTGTTTGTTTATATTTTTTTATATCTTAAAAAGAGAAATTGGCATTTATTAGTAAATTTCACAATTTTTTTTTAATGGAAAGTAAAATACTATAGTTTAAAACTGGGATCCGTAGGAGTTGAAGTGCAAGCTGGTGGCCTTTTCTTACCTCTCAAAGAGAGTGCTTGTCCTATCTCTTTTCTTTTCTCCATGTTGAAGGCTGGGTGGCATTTCTGGTTAGGCCCAGTAGGGACCTCTAGTTACATCCTTGTGGGTGTAAACCACAGGGAGGTCACCAGGGACCTGTTCTGCTGCCACTTCATTTGGAGGTTGTCCTGGAGATGGCTGGCTGCTTGCTGTTAGCGTTAGCAAAGTGCTGGAGAGAAGCATTTACCAGTTAACATACTTAATTTTAAAGTAGACTTTATTTTTAAGAACAATTTTAGGCTTACAGCAGAATTGAACAGAAGGTACAGAGTTTTCCAGAAAAGTTTTTATCATGAATGGGTGTTAGTGTTTTACCATGTGCTTTTCCTGCACTCTGCCCATCAGAGTGGTACCCACTTAGACATCATTATCTCCCAGCATCTAGAATTTATATAAGGATTCACTTTTGGTGGTATATATTCTATGGGTTGGACAGATGTATTAACTATTATAGTATTATACAGAATATTTTCAATGCCCTAAAAATCTTTTGCACTCTCTGATTCATCTCCCCTTTTCTCTTAAACTCAGCATCCATTGATCTTTTTTTTTTTTTATTGGTCGTTCATAACATTACATAGTTCTTAATACATCATATTACACGGTTGATTCACGTGGATTATGAACTCCCGCTTTTACCCCGTATACAAATTGCTGTATCACATCAGTTTCCCTTCCATTGATTGACATATTGCCTTTCTAGTGTCTGATGTATTCTGCTGTCTGTCCTATTCTCTACTATCCCCCCTCCCCTCCCCTCCCCTCCCCTTTTCTCTCTCTACCCCTTCTACTGTAAATCATTTCTTCCATTTGTATTATCTTGTCTTGCCCCTCCTTTCCTCTTATATGACATTTTGTATAACCCTGAGGATCGCCTTCCATTTCCATGCAATTTCCCTTCTCACTCCCTTTCCCTCCCACCTCTCATCCCTGTTTAATGTAAATCTTCTTCTCAAGCTCTTCGTCCCTACCCTGTCCTTGTTTACTCCCCTTATATCAAAGGAGTCATTTGGTATTTGTTTTTTAAAGATTGACTAGCTTCACTTAGCATAATCTGCTCTAATGCCATCCATTTCCCTCCAAATTCTATGATTTTGTCATTTTTTAATGCATAGTAATACTCCATAGTATATAAATGCCACATTTTTTTATCCATTCATCTATTGAAGGGCATCTAGGCTGGTTCCACAGTCTTGCTATCGTGAATTGAGCTGCTATGAACATCGATGTAGCAGTGTCCCTGTAGCATGCTCTTGTTAGGGCTTTAGGGAATAGACCGAGAAGGGGAATAGCTGGGTCAAATGGTGGTTCCATTCCCAGCTTTCCAAGAAATCTCCATACTGCTTTCCAAATTGGCTGCACCAATTTGCAGTCCCACCAGCAATGAACAAGAGTGCCCTTTTCCCCGCATCCTCTCCAGCACTTATTGTTGTTTGACTTCCTAATGGCTGCCAATCTTACTGGAGTGAGATGGTATCTTAGGGTAGTTTTGATTTGCATTTCTCTGACTGCTAGCGATGGTGAGCATTTTTTCATGTACTTGTTGATTGATTGTATGTCCTCCTCTGAGAAGTGTCTGTTCAGGTCCTTGGCCCATTTATTGATTGGGTTATTTGTTATCTTATTGTCTAATTTTTTGAGTTCTTTGTATATTCTGGTTATTAGGGCTCTATCTGAAGTGTGTGGAGTAAAGATTTGTTCCCAGGATGTAGGCTCCCTGTTTATCTCTCTTATTGTTTCTTTTGCTGAGAAAAAACTTTTTAGTTTGAGTAAGTCCCATTTGTTGATTCTATTTGTTAACTCTAGCGCTATGGGTGTCCTATTGAGGAATTTGGAGCCCGATCCCACAGCGTGTAGATCATAACCAACTTTTTCTTCTATCAGATGCCATGTCTCTGATTTAATATCAAGCTCCTTGATCCATTTTGAGTTAACTTTTGTGCACGGCGAGAGATAGGGATTCAGATTCATTTTGGTGCAAATGGATTTCCAGTTTTCCCAGCACCATTTGTTGAAGATGCTATCCTTCCTCCATTGCATGCTTTTAGCCCCTTTATCAAAAATAAGATAGTTGTAGTTTTGTGGATTGGTTACTGTGTCCTCTATTCTGTACCATTGGTCCACCCGCCTGTTTTGGTACCAGTACCATGCTGTTTTTGTTACTATTGCTCTGTAGTATAGTTTGAAGTCTGGTATCGCTATACCGCCTGATTCACACTTCCTGCTTAGTATTGTTTTTGCTATTCTGGGTCTTTTATTATTCCATATGAATTTCATGATTCTTTTATCGATTTCTACAAGATATGCTGTTGGGATTTTGATTGGCATTGCATTGAACTTATATAGGACTTTTGGTAATATCGCCATTTTGATGATGTTAGTTCTGCCTATCCATGAACAGGGTATATTTTTCCATCTTCTAAGGTCTTCTTCTATGTCTTTCTTTAGGGTTCTGTAATTTTCATTGTATAAATCTTTCACCTCTTTTGTTAGGTTGATTCCCAAGTATTTTATTTTTTGGGGGGATATTGTGAATGGAGTAGTTGTCCTCATTTCCGTTTCAGAGGATTTGTCGCTGATATACAGGAATGCCTTTGATTTATGCGTGTTGATCTTATATCCTGCCACTTTGCTGAATTCATTTATTAGCTCTAATAGCTTCTTTGTAGACCCTTTTGGGTCTGCTAGGTATAGAATCATATCATCTGCAAATAGTGATAATTTAAGTTCTTCTTTTCCTATTTTTATGCCTTTAATTTCTTTTGTCTGCCTAATTGCTCTGGCCAGTGTTTCGAGGACTATGTTGAACAGAAGTGGTGAGAGAGGGCATCCCTGTCTTGTACCAGATCTTAGAGGGAATGCCTTCAATTTTTCTCCATTCAGAATGATGCTGGCCTGTGGCTTATCATAGATTGCTTTTACAATGTTGAGGTATGATCCAGTTATCCCTAATTTTTCTAGAGTTTTGAACATAAAGGGATGCTGTACTTTGTCGAAAGCTTTTTCTGCATCTATCGAGATGATCATATGGTTCTTATTTTTAAGTCTATTGATGTGGTGGATAACATTTATTGATTTCCGTATATTGAACCAACCTTGCATACCAGGGATGAATCCCACTTGATCATGGTGTATAATTTTTTTGATATGTATTTGAATCCGATTCGCCATAAACTTAATCATATCCTCTTAAATGTTTCAAATTAAATTTTTTTTTAATATTTATTTATTTATTTTTTAGTTGGCAGACACAACATCTTTGTTGGTATGTGGTGCTGAGGATCGAACCCGGGCCGCACGCATGCCAGGCGAGGGCACTACCGCTTGAGCCACATCCCCAGCCCAAATTAAATATTTTTATGGTGCTAAGGATTGAACCCAGTGCCCCCACATGAGCTAGGCAAGCGCTCTGCCACTGAGGTACAGCCCCAGCCCAAAATAGTATTATTTATAAACTTATTACTCAATTTCTTAAAATATTTTGAGTACATTTAAAATTAAAATATATCTAATTCTCTAAAACACTTAAAGCACCTGACATTGCAAACTTAGCCTGACAAGTAGATCTTTCTAGGTCTTTAAGCAATTACTGAAATTTAATAAATCTAGTGAGTGAAGTTTTCTTAAGATTCATGGCAGATAATTGCCAACTGCTTCTCATGTGAATTCTCCCTCTTTTTTTTTCTTTTACATAAAACCCCTAGGTTTTCATTTGGTTTGTCCATCCAACAACAGATTACATTTACCAGTTTCTTTTGCAGTGGGGTATGATCATGTGACCAAGTCTTGGTTAATGGAACTTGGGCAGATATGAAGAAAGCTACAACCCGGTCATTTCCTTCAAGGTAATTGTCACAGACACTGTTCTTTCTCACTTCCCTTGGATGTGGTGGTGAGCCACCATGAACCACACTGATGGCCCCCAAGCCCACAGAGCCCACAGAGAGCCAAAGGAGAAAAGGAGCCAATTCTTTAGAAGACCTTAAGGAGAAATGTTGCTTGGCCTCCAGTTCTGACCACTCATTACTAGACTGTAACATAAGAAAACAGAACAAAACTTTTATCGTCTTTGAACCATAGGGTTAGACTGTACCCCAGTAATACAGCCTCAGACTATCCATAAACTTAATCATATCCTCTTAAATGTTTCAAATTAAATTCAAGTCTAATGTACCTGGTTTTCTAATATGTTAGATTGCCATCAATGTTTCAACCTCTTTAAATAACACACAGATTATAATGATGATTAAACCCTTACACCTAATCTTACCACAGGAATGTATCTTAGTCTGTTTTGTGCAGCTATGGCAAAATACTATAGACTGGGTAATTTATAATGAACATAAATTTATTTCTTAAAGATCAACAGGCTAGAAAGTTAAAGATCAAGGGGAAAACATCTGGTAAGAGATTTCATGCTGCATCATGCAATGGCAGAAGGGGTTAGGGTTAGATCATCTGGTTTAACACTGACCTACAAACCTGGTAAATGATTCCATCTCAGTTATGATTTGCCCAAGACGCTCATTCTCTGTCCAGACTGAAGTCCTACACTTAATATTGGGGAAAATCATTCCTCTACAACAAGCATGTATGTAGGGTTTACTAAGTCACTCAACTGGTGTGGTCATTCCATGTGTCCGAGACTGGTGAAACCAGAGTTTGAGACTAAATTCAATTCTCCACTTCTGTTGTTGGGTGGGGCCTGTGCAAATTGCAAGCCTCTGCAGCTGAGTTTCAGTGTTATCAGCTAATCACAGCAGGGGATGCCCACCAGCATTAACTCTGAGGGTCCCAGCCAGCCAGCAAAGGCAGATTCTTCTCCACTACTATCAAATGGTTTATTTTGAGGCTCAGTGTTGCAGTTCTAAATGGTGGAGTATGCCTTCCAGTGTTGCAACAGACCCTAGCAACTCACCACCAACTTCTTTCTGGGTTCAAGAATGAAATATGGAAGGCAAGAGTGAAAGAATAGGATTTATTCAAATGTGAAGAACAGTAACAGAACTCTTGCAAGGGCAAGAGGGGACCCCAAGGTTGTACTAGGCTAGGAGTTTGTGTGGCACCTGGGTCAATGCTATTGGTCCGAGTTTATGCTAATCGGGGTTTGGGAAAGTACTTGCTATTATTTAATCCTTGAGTCGAACTCCCATTCAGGCCTGCCCCACTTCATTTTCTTCATGATGATTGGTAAGCAGGAGGCTGAGGACATCAGATGGTGGAAGTGTGGGTTCTGGGCTGCTGCACTATATAGAGCGGGTGTCCACATCAGGCCAGGTCTGGCCCACCACAGGGTAGCAGAGTAGCACACCCTGGCTTGCCTCTACCCTGGTTGACTGTGCCTCGGCCTACACCCAGCATAAGAGGCTCCATGTGCCACCTGCTGCCTATGTTCCAGCCTGCTGGGGGCCAGCACTCTGCATCTCTGGGACAAGGGCTGGCTTCACTGGGACATGGTGTTGACCAAACCCACATATGTGTCTGTCTCTGGAAGAAAAAAATGAAGTGGCTAAATTAGCTAGGCTTGAATAAGGAAGGAAAGATGTGTTAGTCAGCTTTGTGTTACCATAACAAAATACCTGAGATTATCAACTTAAGAAGAGGAAAGGTCTATTTTGACTCACAGTTTTAGAGATTTTGATCCATGGTCAATTTGCCCTGTTGCTTTTGGCCTGTGGAGAGACAACGCATCATGGTGGAGTGTGTATTAAAGCAAGACTGCTTACTTCATGGGCTGGAAAGTAAAGCAGAGAAAGAGGAAGAGATGAGAGCCCCCACAGTTCCCTCAAGGGCATGTCTCCAGTGATCCGAAGACCTGCCAATAGGCCCCATCTCTTTTTTTGGTGGGGAGGGGATGCTGGAGATTGAACCCAAGGCCCTGCCTCTTAAAGAGAGGCACCACCACCCTCCAATAAGTACCAGCCTGGAATCCAATTCTCTAATCCTTGGGCCATTGGGGCACTATCAAAATCTCAACTGCAGCAGAGAGAAAGGTAATAACCGTGACTCTAGGGCTCCTCCCACATGTCATTGGACATATAGGAGATGATGTAAGAGGGACATCAGGTTTTTGTAAGCAGCAATGTAGGCATCTCAGGTGGGGTGTGGCATTTAGAATCAAGCTGCTTGGATCCAACACCAGCTCCGTGCTCTCCAGCTGTGCAACATCAGCCACATCACTTAGCCTCTTAGCAACTTTCCTTCCTGAAAACAAGGAGAGCAATAGCCCTAGCCAACAGGGTATTGTTAAGATGAAATAAGCTTATAAATGTAAAGCATCTGAAACAGGACCTGGCTCCCCAAAATTATCCTTCAGTACACAATAGGTCAGAGCTGCCCTTGAGGTACCAGCAGAATGTCATCTCTGGGGATCTAGACCTTGGTTCCCTTCACAGTTGGGTCCTGGCCTCTGGAACAATCCTGATGCAGATAGGGTGCTCAATAAGTCTGTGGTGCCAAATTCAGATGGGGGTTTCCTCGAGATGGTGGGCTGTGTCCCCTTGAGCTGGGGTTATTGACCTGTGAGTCTCATTTGGGAATGATACTTGAAGCCTTCAGCTAGGTAGGCTGAGTCCCCAGGGAAAGAGCAAGGAGTCTGCTTGTCACAGGACAGAAGCCGATTAGTCAAGAAGCAAGGAAATGGTAGAGAACAAAATGTACTACCATGAGCCAGCTGATCAGAAAAAGGCCAGACCATCATCCTAAGAACCATCTTGACTAACAACCACAACTGAAGAGCTTATATGGGAAATTAAGGGAAAGTATTTTTAGCCACAGATGAGTGGGTGGCAGAGTGATCGTTGACCCTACAGTGATGCATTCATTTGATGCACATTCTGATGTTATCTGACGGTCACCACACGTTCCAGGTTCTGTAGATCTGAGAGTCCTTTTTCTTGAAACAGTTGACTCTAGCAGTTAGTATTTTAATCAATTTAGGTGCAGCTTTTCTTTAAAATGCAGAATCCTGGGCAAAGGCAAAGAAAACAGAAAGCAAGTTCGCAAAGGGCTAGTTAGCCCAGTAGACAGCTTCAGGGCCATTGGTACCATTTGGGACATAGGTCTCTGCCACTTCTACCCCACCTCCCCTCCCCTGGGGGTCCCTTCATCATCATCCCTCTTAGGGGTCCTGAAAAACAAACATTCTAGGAGGAACAGAAGATAGCTTGAGCTTCTCCATCCTAGAGCTGGGTGGGGAAAGGTGGCCTTCCCCTTTCCTGGGTCCACAGCTGTGCAAAAAAATTGTGTTGCTGCAGTATTGGTGCTTTTCTCCTCACTAGGTGGAAAATATTTGTGTGTGTTAGCTTTCCATTGCTGTGACAAAATACCTGAGAAAAACAACTTCAAGGGAAGATTTAATTTGGCTTATGGTTTCAGAGGTTTCAGTCCATGGTCACTGGCTCTGTTGTCTCTGGGCCTGTGGCCAGGCAGAATATAATTGCTCAGCTCATGGCAGCCAGGAAGCAGATAGAGAGAGAGAGAGATTGAGGGGTGGGGAGGAAGGGACCTCAGACAAGATATAACTTTCCAGCACACATCTCCCGTGACCTACTTCCTCCAACCTCTCCCTACTTCCTTCAGTTTCCACCACCTCCCAATAGTCTATTCAGCTATAGATTCCTCTAATCCACCAATGAGGTCAGAGCCTTCGTGATCCATCACTTCCCAAAAGACCAACCTCAGAACATTGCTGCTTTGGAGACCATGCCATCAACACTTGAGCCTCTCGGGTGGAAGTCAGATCCCAGCCATAACAGTACCATCCTCGTTGTTGTCTGTTGCACGTGCTGGCTGTCTATTCCTGTTTCTGGGTGCCTATTTTACTACACATCCAGCCCTCGTCCTTCTCCTCCCTCCTCTTGTTAGAACCCCAGGTACTGGCATTGGTGCCTGAACTATTTCAGGGAAAGGTTACCTGCCGTGACTGGTCTGTCCTGTGAATTAACAGTTCTCTGCTAACTTTCCACTCAGGAAGTTCCCTTCAGGGGATGCATCATTCCCCTGGCCTTGATAGTATTTCCTTGTGACCCACATGTCTCAGAGTGACCGTAAGAGGCTCAGCACGACATCCTCATGGGCTCCACCCTGAGTGGTAGGTTGTGGGAAATGGACCTCATGAGCTTTCTGGTAGCTTCCCTGCCCTTTAAAGCAGTAAAGCCCTGATTTAATGGTTTCCTCACATTTTAAAAGCCAACACCCCAAGATAGAGGCTGGCCGCCCCACCCCAGGAAGGGGGTCTGGTTCCCAGAAGAGGCCCTGCCCCAAGGCTTTAGCCTCTGTGAACCTCCACAGATCAATAGATAAGCCCCAGGTGAGTCAGAGGGAGTAGGAGGCCCCAGCAGGGGCCGTACAGGGACTGCCCAGGGCCTGAAAATCCAAGAAGAGAAGGGAGCCATTGTGCTAGGCTTCTGCATTTTGAAGGGTGATATTTTTGTCCCAGGCATCTTTCTATTGTAAGATCTCTGTAAACTCATTACAGAAAATTTATACCACAATCTGAGCACAGCAACTATGGGCCCTCAGAGATTTCTAGACTTACTATGGATCTATTTGTATATTTTAGTGACCTCCCTGGAATCACGCTGTCCATACCATTCTGTATTCCACTCTTTCCTGTATGTCAATCATGAGGATGCCCATGTTCTCCATGAACCTTCATAGCAATTATTTAAAACTGCAGCACAAGGACTGCCGCTTAGCTCCCCTACACGGCCCTGGATCTTGGACATTTCAGTTCACACTTTTGCACTCTTCTGTTCTGTAACTAATTCTTAGATGAACATCTTCGTGCTTTGGCTTTTTCTGCATTTAGGAGCGCTTCCTTTGGTTGGCCTCCCAAAGTGGATTCCTTGAATCACTTGTGGCCCCTTTGGCATATTTTCACACTCTTTTTTCCAATAAATAAATAAAATAGAAATGGGCAGAGCAGGTCTCAGAACCTGGAAGACTGAGACTGAACAGCAAGGACCTATTTTTTTCAATACCTAGAAAACAGCCATAAAATTTATCTGGGGGTAGGGTAAGAGGTCAAAAGATCTAGAGAGAGGAAATAAAGATGACTAGAAATGCCTGAATAGTACAGGGTTCTGTGCTAAGAGAAGAGTCTTGAGGCTGGTTGGGCACCTGCCCACATGCTTTCCGGGCCTCAGTGGCACCACCCTGGGCACAGCTGACTGCTCCAGTAGGGACCAGGCAGGTGACCACCAGGACCCCACAGGCATATTTAGAAGAGAAGCTGGGAGAGACAATGGAAAGTTGCTCAAAGGCAGAAACTGGCACATCCCCGTGGTTCCCAGGAGCAGGCCCAGCCCACCCCTCACAGAGGACACTATAGAAAAAGGGAATTCTACCACCTGCTTCCTGCGGGTTCCAATCTGGCCGTTTCCACCCATTCCTTCTACCTCATTCTATCCTGAGTTTTATTTTTTTTTTGACATTCAGTCTTATAGTCACTTTTTGACCACTCAAGGTGAAAGTGGCACTGTCCTTTTGCATCTGACAATGGTTCCCTCAAGCCGTAACTCTGGCTCCATTACCACTGGCTGCAGCTTTGGGTCACCCGCTCAGATTCCTCCACAAGCCCCAGGACCCTGCAGCCCTGGCCTGGAGGGCTCCCTCCCTGGGTTCTTCTTGTGCTGCTTGGTTTCTAGCACTACCTAGATGCTGTCAATGTCCATTTGTTCTCCCAGCCCAGACCTCCCTCTTGGACTCCAGGCCCCACATTTTGGCTGACCATTAGATGTTTCTAAATGTACCTTAGACTCAGGAGTTGCATGAGTCCTTTATCTCCCCTTCTCTGGTACGTGAGTGGCACCACCCAACACTCAGGCCTTGTGGCAGAAATTTGAAAACCTCCTAGACTTGACCTCGTTTCTCACCTCCCACCCAAGAAGCCACCAAGTACCTCTCAAACCCATCCCTTCCTCCTAACTGCCTCCCTCCATGGAACTAGACATGCACTCCTACAATGATACCTTGCCAGCCTCACAAACCTGGGGCTTCTCTCGCCTGCCCTGTGTCTCCCTCCAGAACAGAGACATGATCATGACGCTTCCCTATTTAAAACCCTAACTGCCCCCTGGAGCCAGGGGTGCTGGAGGACAACATTCCAAATCCATTCGTTTCTTCACTCACTCAGCTAGGGTGTACCAGGACTTGCATCTGAGGGACACTGTGCTAGCCCAGGGGATAAACAGAGCAAATTTCCCAGCTGGGAAATAGAGCAAATGTGGAGAAGCAACATGCAAGATCATCTAGAAATGGCTCACCCATCCACACCAGTTTAACCCCTGGCTGCATCCCCACCTAGTACTGTACAGTTACACTCACAACCTTGCAATTCCCAAAGCCTGGTGTGTCTCTGCCTTTGACAAGTTGCTCCTTTGGCCTTGTTTCTACTTCCCTGTTGTTTCTGTGCATTATCATTTGTTCTTCCCGACTCCGCTGCATTCTTAGCTCCTCTTGAAGCTTCCCTGGGTCTCTCCTCGAGTCCCTTGGGACTGACCTGTCCTCCCTCTGTGTCACCAGCACCTGTGTTTACCTCTGTAATTATATTTACTATGCAGTTTGGTGACATCCTTTATTCTCTTTCCCACCAGCCACCTACACACACACACACACACACACACACACACACACACACACACGCTTCTTAAGATAAGGTGCCCTGGATTTTTTTTTAAATCAGTGCCCAATAATGCACTGACGCATTTGATAAACAACTATATGAAGATGGCATATTATTCTTACTATAAATGAGTTAAAAAATATCTTGTTGAATGCATTCATTCACCTAGCTCACGGTAAATTCAAGTTAAAATCTTGGGTACAACATTTAATAACTCTGGTGAGAACAGCATCCAGGCCGTCCATCCAGTGCCTACTGAACACATTTTTATTGCATGTCTTCTGAGTATATGCCAGGCATCATTTTGCCTCTGGAGATAGAGCAGTGAAAAAATTAGACCAAGTCCCTCTGTTCATGGAGCTTGTGTTCCAGTGGGAAAGGCAGACCACAGACATATAAGCAAATAGAAATCTCAGTGGGTGATGAAGGCTGTGAAGAAAACAATCATAATGGGAGAGAACATTCTTGGAGACAGAAAAGGGGTCATCCACAGTGACTGGAGTGACTTGGAAAAGCCTCCCTTTACCTTCACCTCCTCATCAGTGAGCTGGGAACGAGAACAGCTTCAGGACTGGGGTCAGTTAGAGGATTACTTGAGAAAAAAGTGGATACAGCAGTGACACTTAACAAAAAGTGTCCTTATTGCTGAGTTTTAAGCAATGTGAGAGATGATCCAATTTACACTCTTCAAGGAGCACTCTACCTGCAGGTGGAGAATGGATTGTAAAGATGGGGAGGCAGAGAGGCCAGTCCGGAGGCTGTCATGTGGGAAAGGTGACGCTTTCGACTTTGTGTGTCCAGAGGCACATTCTGCCTCCTGCCCTGCACAGGAGTCATACACACTCCTGCCCAAGCTCTGCCCATCACTTCTGGGCAGTTGTTCCCATCTGGTCCACTCCTGGAATGTTGTGTGTCTCACTTTCTTTGAGCTCCTTGGCGGTGTCCTTGACTTTTCATTCCATCCCGGTCCATCTGACTCTTCCTTGACATTTCACTATCGTCTCTCCTGAAGTTTCCCAGTCCTACCAGCAGCATGGCCACTGTTATACTTTTGAGTTTTTGACACTTTGGTGAACTGAATAAATAAGAATGCAGACAATTCTTAGAGGAGATAACTAGACACTCAGAAATGCGCACGAGTCTTATAAACACCATCTTCCAGCAGCTGCTCACAGTGAGGTGTTTGAATGGTACGGGGTGTTGTTTTCACATGGTCGTCAAATGTTTGCCCACTCAGTGGCTGTACGGAGCCATCAAAGCGACCCACAGCTCTGCCTTGGGGAAGACAAACAAATATGTTTGTTGAATGAATGAGCAAATTCTGGAAGCTTAAGGCAGCCTCAAGAGTGGAAGCAGGAAAGAAATGTCTAGGGAACAGCCTAGATGAGGCTGCTCAGACCCCCTGCACTGTGGTCTGGGGTGATGTGACTCAAACTCCAGTCCTGCCACCCCTCCCCGGGCCCTTCTTTCCTCTCTGTCACCCTCCCTTCTTCTTCTCCTTTTTTCTTTTGTTTGTTTTAGTTATAAAAGTCAAATATATGGTTCCTCAGTGAATATTCAGCCCATCACCATTTTTAGGTTGGTTTGAATACCACTGAAATTATTTCTGTGTCCTTCAAGGAAGGTATGACAACATATGTAAAGATAGATAGTATCTTGTTTTGATATAAATGTATCCCAATGTGTGTTATTTTTCTGCAAATTGTTTCATGTTCCCTATGGTAATTATAAGTCTTTCAAAAACTCTCAGTAAAAACAACCATAAAGTAATTCATTAAAATAATTTTAAAGTGGAAGATACAGTGGCACCTGCCTGTAATCCCGAGGATCTTCAAGGACAACCTGGACAACACAGCAAGACTTTCTCAAAACAAGCAACAACAAAAATAAAATAAATGTTACTTCCAAGATTAGATTTAATTTGGACCCGGTATAATCTTTTATGCAGCTGGATTTGATTGGCTCATGTTTGGGATTTTCGCTTGCAAGTGCCAGAGCATAATAGACTTGAATTTTCCTTTCTTGTAATATCCTCAGCAAGTTTTGGCATTAAGGTTATACTTTCCTTATATGAAGGTTTTGGGGAATTTAGTTTTCTATCTTCTGGAACTATTTATAATAAGATTAGTATTATTTCTTCCCTGTGTGTGTGTGTGTGTATGTGTTAGAATTGCTTGCTGAAACCATGCATAGTTTTAAATTCAAAATTTACTATACCTTGGCATAGTTATGGATTCAAATTTTCTGCCAGTTATTCTGACAATCTGTTTTTCTTGAGTCTATTTTGATAAGGGGTGTTTTTCTAGGAATTTCCCATTTCCTGTTCCCATATCATTTTTTACACCAAGTCTCTTCCTCATATCCGTTTGCCTTTTGATTTTTCTATAGGATCTGTAATGATCCAGACTTTAAAATCTATGACTTTGCTCTACTTTCAATCTAATCAGACCTGATACTGACTGTCAACAAAAACCTTCCCATGCATGCTTCTCTCATCAGGAAGTCAGACTTCACTTTGCTGCCTTTACAAACCATTCTTAACCATGAGAGCTCGGTGCAAGATTCCCTGGTCTCCGCGCAGAAGTTGATGACTCTCATTCCTCACTGATTTCCCTTTTCTCTGGACCTGATATATTTTTAAATCTCTATATCTGAATTTGTTCTTAATTATGTACTTTTTTGTTTGACTGTCCTCCCTCCCCAAACACTGTATATTTTCTGAGAGTAAGGGACAAACACATTTCCAATCTTCCCATAGCGGTTAGATGGTGATAATTATACAGAAGGTCTCAGCCAAAAATCATGATTTAGAAATAATAGGTTAATCCTATAATACAGGCAAACCCCCTATTATAGAAATGTCATGAAAAGAATTAAGAAAAGGCTTGTTGATAAAACAGTAAAGCACATCCTAAGATAGGACCAAAGAGAACACAGTTGAGACTACTCACATGTGAACACTTGAAAAGTAAAAAAGCATCGCCCTTTCGTTAGCCTCCATGTGTCTCTGCCATCAATAAAATTAAGGTGTGAATTTAATGTCTACATAGTAAAAGTGAAATGGTGAAGCTACTGGTCATTGAAAAAAAAAAAAACCTACAGAAAAGGAAATAAGCAAAATGACATTAAAATAAAGAAGAAAATGAATTATAACTGGAACTAAGAAGAGTCCCAATCTTTTATTGCGAATTCTGATGACTGTTGTCCAAACACGGTGCAATGTGGATTAAGTTGAAAGATGACTTCAGGAGTCCCACTATTCTACGTGTACAGTCTGGTAGATTACCCTGGGTAAACCCGCTTGGAGGATCCATTGCACGAAGAAAAAAATAATGAAAATACTGCAGAAAACATGGGGCAACTTTCAAAAAGTTCTAGTTTTTAGCCTCGTCGACTTTGGGGAAGATTTTATCTTAAAAGCAGGGTGCTATGAACATGGAGAAGATATCTTGGAATTTTTAAGCACATCAAAATAACTTCAGTAGAGGCTGTGATAGGAAAATGAACACTTCTGAAACTTGATGTGTGAACAGCTAAAAAGAGTTCTACAAAAACAAAAACCAAAGAAAGGGACATTGTAAGAGTAAGATGTGAGATGTGAGGAGAAATCTAAAAATCAGTCACATAAGTGAATTCCAGCAGACAATATGGAGGAGAAACCATAGGAAAGAAATAATAAAAGAAATTTTTCCCTTACTAAAGACAGACTTGAATATTTACGTCAAAAAGACTCACCAAACATTAGGCCAGAGTACTAAAGAAGACCTCTAACATAGCATGCCAGGGTGAGATTTCTGAATCTCAAAGCCGAAGAGAAAATCCTACACACTTCCAAGGAAAGATAAAGGGCTATGTATTGAGGAGAAACATTGAAATACTCTTCAAATGCTAGAAGAGTAGACCAATATTGATAGAATTCTGAAGGAATTCTTGAACTCTCTTCCCAGCCAAACTGTGACTCATGTGTGATCATCAAAGGGAAACAGGGACATGCAAAATTTCAGATGACATACAACCCCATGCTCTTTTTTTAAAAAAAAATTATTTATTCTAGTTTGTTACACATGACAGTAGAATGCATTTCAATTCATAGTACACATACAGAGTACAATTTTTCATGTCTCTGGTTGTACACAAGGTAGAGTCACTCCATTCAAGTCTTTATACATATACTTAGGGTAATGATGTCCATCTCATTCCACCATCTTTTCTACCCCCCTGCTCCCTCCCTTCCCCTTTTTCCCCTTTGCCCTATCTAAAGTTCCTCTGTTCCTCCCATGCTCCCCTCCACCCCATCCCCATTATGGATCAGCACACTCATACTTTGCTGGTGGGACTGCAAATTGGTACAAGCAATATGGAAAGCAGTATGGAGATTCCTTGGAAAACTTGGAATGGACCAAGGTCTGCAGATCACAGAAAGGACTTTGGATCACAGTCCAGCATGATGGGAAATAGGAAGGATCACTCTCTCTTCAGTGAGAATTTACCCAGCTATCTCACTCCTCAGTTTACGCCCAGAGGACTTAAAAACAGTGTACTACAGTGACATAGCCACATCAATGTTTATAGCAGCACAATTCACAATAACTAAATCATGGAACCAACCTAGATGCCCTTCAATAGATGAATGGATAAAGAAAATGTGGTATTCATACACAATGGAATACTACTCAGAAATTAAAAGAGAATAAAATCATGGCATTTGCAGGTAAATGGATGGAGCTAGAGAATATCATGCTAAGTGAAGTAAGCCAATCCCCCCAAAACAAATGCTGAATGTTTTCTCTGACATGTGGATGCTAACCCCATGATCATTCTAAAGAAGTTACTTAGCAATAATCCAATGAAAATGGGTCAGGGGACTGGGGTTGTGGCTCATCAGTAGTGCACTTGCCTGGCATGTGTGAGGCACTGGGTTTGATTCTCAGCACTACATATAAATAAAATAAATAAAACAAAGGTCTATTAAAAATTAATATTATATATATAAATATATATATATATTATAGAAAGAAAATAGGTCAGAATAAGGTTGATGAGAAAGAGAAGATTTAATATATACTAAATATAATACCTAACACTTATTAAGCACATACTATGTGTCAAAGGTGTGATCATCAAAGGAAAAGATTTTGGAATGCAAATGTACAGCATGAATCATTGCTTTACCCTTCCTAACAGTATTACTTGATGATCTACTCTGAATAAATTTTAAAAAGAAGGATCAGAATAAAAACACGTAGAAAACATCTAGCATGTAAAGTAATAATAATGGCCAACACTTATTGAGGGCTTTCTGATTCAAGTACTATTTTAATCAACTTTACATATCGTGGCTCATTTAACCTCCCTAGTACCATCCCCCATATGCAGATAAAGAAACTAGGGAATGAGAATAGGTTGTTCAAGGTTTGACAGCCAGAAGGGTGGCAGAGCTGGTGTTTGGGCCCAGGAAGTTGACTCCACAGCCCGCGCTTGTACTCATCTCTTCCCTCCGATGGTCAATAACCACACCACGCCTTCAGTGATATAGGAATAAATAAAATAGACAGCAACAAACCTCATCACTGCCGCATTCTTGTGGGCACACAGGCAAAAACGTGTGCTATGAAGAAAAACAAAGTAGGGTAAAGAGATGGTGGAAGGGGCTGCTGTAAAGATGGGAGTGGGTGGAGCATCTCTGAGGACACACTGGGGCAGAGACCCCAAGGAGCTGAGGGGGCTGCCAGCGCCCCAAGCAGCATCAAGGCAGGCGTTCCAGACTGGTGTGGCTGGAGACCAGAGAGTGTGAGAAGAGTGGGACAGGGAGCAGAAAAGGCACCCAGGAACCATAGGCCCTAAGGTCTGCAGATCACAGGAAGGACTTTGGGTCGCAGTCCAGCATGATGGGAAATAGGAAGGATCACTCTCTCTTCAGTGTGGACACAAGATTGCAGGGAGGAAGGGGGATTTATTTACTCCTGTATCCCCAGCTCCTACCACAGTCTTGACTGAGTGGTTTGGTTGTTCACCATCAGAGCAAAGAGGGAAAGCTTCAAGACAGGGAAGAGTCTACCACCCTCATCCAGGAGAAATGCAATGGTGCTTTGGACCACATTGGTACTGCTAAAGGAACTGGAGATGGACTTTGAAGGTAAAACCAGCAGGATTTGCTATGGATTGAATTTGGGGAGTATTAAACCAAGAGAGAACTCAAGCTGGGTGTGGTGGCACACACCTGTAATCCCAGTGGCTCCAGAGGCTGAGGCAGGAGGATTGAAAGTTCAAAACCAACCTCAGCAACTTAGTGAGGCCCTAAGCAATTTAGCAAGACACTGTCTCCAGATAAAAAATAAAAAGGGCTGGAGGTGTGTCTCAGTGGTTAAGAAACCCTGGGTTCAATCTATGGTTTGTAAAAAAGAAAGAACAGGGGAGGATTCAAAATTGATTCTAAATATTTTGACCTAAATAACCAGGTGACTAGGAGGCCAGTCACAGAGGTGGAGAAAGATAGAGCAAGAGTGAGTCTGGGGAGACAATCAAGAGTTTGATTTGGGGCATATAAAGTTTGAGGTGCCTACTGGACATTCAGGTTGAGTTAAGGAGAGGTTAGGATTGCAATATAAATTTGAGAACTATCTGTGAAAGGTGGCATTTAAGGCCATGAGCATCAAATGACATCACTTCAAGTGTCAGGTAAATGAAGAGAGAAGAGGTGTGAGGCCTGAGTCTTGGGGCCCTCCACTATTTGGGGGTTAGGAAGAAGAGGATAATCAAGGAAAAAAATAATGAAAGGGAAACTCCAAGAGGTAAAGGAATAGCAAAATTACGTGGTGTCCTAGAAGCCACAGGAAGAAAGTGGCTTTAAGAAACCAATACAAAAAAAAAAAAAAGAAAGAAAAGAAACAAAACATTGATAGTGTGGTTGTACCATTTAATTTTAAATTGTTTAAAGGAGGCTGAAAATAGAAGACATGTTTAAAAGAAATCCCTAAACAGTCTGAGAGGTAATTTGAGGTAATAGTTAAGAGCCTGGGAAAAACAAGATAATGCATATAAAATAAACATGGTACATGGTAGTTAGTATTCAACAAGTAATAATTACATATTATTTCCATTATAATCATCAACAACAAAACCTAGGTTGCAAAGAGGTGAACAGGAGAGGCAAAGATTGTTAAATTTCTTGGGTTATGGAGATGATAGAGGGAAGTGTCGTTATATATGTTGTTTAATTCTTGATAGTAATAGAGAAATGTGGGTTAAAATAGATTCCTTAAAAACTTGAGTACCCAATAAAACATAATATTCTCCCCTTTTCTTTTTTAAATTACTTTATTTTAATAGCTGAAATATATGTAAAAATGTAGGCAAGAGCAATCAGTAGAGTAGAAGGAGATCAACAAAGAGGGAGGAAGGATGGGAAAAGGAGGAAATATGGAATGCATTTAACAAAATCATGTTATACTGATATAAAGATACTAAAGGGAATTTCACTTTCAATTTATATGTAGAAAGTACCACTCAATAACAAATAAACAAATAAGCCAGGCACAGTGGCACATGCCACATGCCTGTAATCCCAGCAGCTTGGGAAACTGAGGCAGAAGGATCACAAGTTCAAAGCCAGCCTCCACAATTTTCAAATAAAAATAAAAAGGGCTAGAGGTGTGACTCAGTTGTAAAGCACCCTTAGGTTCAATCCCCAGCACCAAAAATAAATAAATAAATAAACAAATAAATAAATGATAAAATGGGCAAAAGGAAAATCAATAGATAGAGGAAGAAAAATAGGGGGAGGAAGGAGGGCAGGGAAAGCAGGGTGGGGGGCAGCAGTGGGGATTGAAATAAAATTCATGCAGGTATGAGTTTGTCAAAATGAACCCAGCTACTATGTGTAACTGTAATGCTCTAATAAAAAAAAAGAAATAGAAATAGTTATATACAAATACTATGAGGCACATGACCTTTATTTTATTTCTAAGGTGTCTAAATTCAGGCATTTGATCATAAACATTGTATGTTACCATTCTAGAGAAGTCTTTAGGAACATACTCAGACTTTGCCATAAACAAGTTTTGTAATAAAATTGATGTGAGGGTTGTTTCTTTTGAAATTGGGTACAGTGAATGAGTGCTGTCAGAAATACAAAATACAGATCGCGACTGTTAATAGCGCAGATGAGAAGTTTCTTAGTCGTGTAACTGGGGAATTAAGCTGTCTAGAGAACCACGAAAAGTACCACTCAAAAGTACCACTGTTCTCAACACAGTTTCCAGCACTCTTCTGGTTGATCTTTCCCCAGGGTGATGAAAAGGAAATCAGCCCTGGAAGCAAATCTATTACAGTTTATTTATGGTTAAGATGTTCTGCAGTCCTCTCTTACTTTTTTTTTTTTACTCTAGAATTGCACATTTTCAAAGACTACAAAGTACATGAAAGTTTGATTTAATTTATCAAATGTATAGATTCTTCTTAAAGTTATTATTTCTTCTCGTTCTTCTTACATCCCTCAATTATTTTACTGAATTCTTTATTAGTAAAGCTAAATAATTATTAGGGGTTTTTTTCTATATGCAGAGTCATAAAGAATCAATGGTCACCATGAAAGTAAAATAAAAATCCATTATATAGAAAAAAATGAGATATATTTACATACTATAAAGTTTACCTTGTGAAGCATGCAATTTTGCTTATTTTATTGTTCATAAATTTGTATAATCATCCCGTTGGAAAGAACCTTAGGAGTCACCCACCATAAATACCACCCTTCCTAAGTACTTTGAAGCCTCAAACTTATTCTGCCTTTATGGATTTGCCTGGTATGGATATTTCTATAAATGGAATCATCCGATAAGGAGCCTTTGACGTCTGAGTTTTTCATTTAGCATAATGTCTTTCCGTTCATCTTTGCTGTGTCAGGCATCAGTTCTTGCAATCTTTTCATGGAACAGTATTTCATTATATAGATATATCATATTTTATTAATTGGTAAACATTTGGATTATTTTAATGTATTGGCCATTATGAATAATGCTGCCATGAACATTCATGGATAGTTTTGGGTAGGTGTATCTTGTCATTTCTCTTGAGTATGATGTACCTAGGAGTGGAAATGCTGGATCACAGAGAAACAGTTGACCTCTTTTCTAAAGCAGCTGAACAATTTTACGTTCTGCCAACAATGCATGGAGGGTTCAGTTTCTCCATGTCCTTGCCAAACACTTGTTATTGTCTGCCTTTGAATATAGCCATTCTAAAGAACGTGAAGTGCTATGTCACCGATTTTTATTTTATTTGTATTTCCCAAGTGACATGATATTTAGCATCTTTAAGGCCATAAACCTTTTTTATATTTTCATTGCAGGAATATCTATTCAATTCTTTGCCCATTTTTAAATTGATTTATTTCTTTTCTTTTTTTAATTATAGTAGTTCTTTATATATTCTGGACACTATACTTTTATCAAGTATATAATTTGGCAGTATTTTTCCCTATTTCATGAATTTCCTTCAACTTTGTTTATGATGCACTTTGAAGCACATTTTTGTTTTTAGATTTTTATATCCAATTTTTCTATTTTCACTTTGATTGCTTGTGTTTTAGGTATGATATTTGAGAAACTGTTGCCTGATCTGAGGTTATGAAGATGTATACCTATGCTTGCTTCTAAGAGCCTTATAGTTTTAGCTCTTACAGTTAGGTTTTTGATTCATCTTGAATTAAACATGTGGCTGCCAAGTTGTCCCAGCACCATTTGTTGAGGAGACTGTTTTCCCCCATTGAATTTTCTTGGCACTCTTGTTAGGAACTAAACATGAATACACAGGTTTATTTCTGGACTTGATTCTATTCTATCACCTGTCTGTCTATCCTCACGTAAGTGCCACAAGGTCTCCACTGCTGCAGCTTAAGTTTTGAAATTGGGAAATGTGAGTCCTCCAACTTTTTTCTTGTTTTCCAAGATTGTTCTGACTGTTTTGGACCCCCTGAACTTCCATATGAACTTTAGGATCATGTTGTCAATTTCTGAAAAAAAAAAAAATATATATATATATATAGCACCTGGACTTTTGACAGGTATTTCATTGAAACTTAAAATCGATTTGGAGTGTATTGCCATATTCCAAGCCATAAACACAGGATGTTTTCCATTTATATAGGTCCTCTTTGATTTATTTCATCAACGTTTTATAGTTTTCAGAATAAGTCTGACACTTCTTTTGTTAAATTTATTTTAGGGATGCAATTACAAAAGAAGTCGTTTTCTTAATTTTGGTATTGTTAATTGCAAATATACAGAAATACAATTTTTTTTGTATATTGATCTTGTGTTTTTTGTGAATATCTTAAGATTTTCTATGTGTAAGACTTTCCCCTTTATTTCTTTAGCCATGGTTTCCTTTAGGTCTGCTTTTTAAAATAACACATTTAACATACCTAGTTCAAAGTCATTATATGGTAACAGAATTGTCAAAGCAGAGGGTCCAGATGGATGGCAGTTTCAGTTTCAGAGTGTCATCTTGAGGTATCATCTTGGAGTGAGCCATGCATGTTCGTCTTGGGCAGAAGAAACCATGCTCTGTTAAAGCCCAAGAACAGAAATTCAGAGGTTTGTCACCATGATGATTTTCCTGGACAAGACTCATGATGAGTGATCAGTTGATAGGGTCAGGATGTCACTGTGTCTTGGGGGTGTTCTCCTTTTATGAGGGTTGTGTTTGATGAGATTGATAAGCACCCTTGTCTGGTGTTCCTGACATGATTTGGAAGGTCCACATGTCCAGGTAGTGCTTGATTTAGTTTGATGTGCTGGCATATATAAGTTATTTACCAATTTGTACCTTAAGGTTGTACTGGGCAGATGGTGGTTGTTTACTTGTACAAATAAGGTACAGAGTCACTCTACCTTGATATTCATGCTCAAAATGAAGTAGCTCATGGAAAACTACTGCTTTACATTTGGAGTAACTCGGGGCTATGCACAGCCTGAGAAGTGCTGCTCTGTACATCATGGAGTGACTCTGAGCAGAGCACAGCCTGCTGTCCACGGATGACTAGGACCACCTAAGCTCCCAGTCTTTGCCAAGACCTTCTGTGTGCTTTGGGGGACACCTTCAAAGTTTTGCTGAGCCCTTCACAAGTCCATCTTAGTCTTCACTTCCTGCTTGAACAGAGCCTCAAGACCAGGCCGAGGAGAGCTCTAGAGCCTCCTCAGGTGTGCCCTGAACAGGTGCACCGCACCTGACGTCTTACTCCCCTGCCTTTCTTAATTTTTTCTGGTTAAATGATTATCCACCATTATCCCAACAATTATCCACCATCTCAGGCAGCTGAGGTGTTCAGTAATTGACTTACTGTCCCCAACAAATTCTTCTGGGAAAAACAACTTGTTCACACTGGATGTGCTGAGTCAGCTCAAGGAAAGACATCCTCGCCAGTGGGGTCTTCCAGGGAACCACTAGACAGGTCAGATAACCCTAGCTCCCTGAGAATGGGGCTTTGAAAAAGCCCCAGGCCCATTATGTCCCTCAGCAGCTGCCAGGCTTCACTCTGGGATTTTCCATTGAGCTCGAGACTGTTGGATTTCCAGGAGACCGTGGTATAGGAGGGGGTATGGATAACTACATGCTAAAGTGCCACAAAGCTCACTTTATTGCCAAGATCCAGCTGTTTTTCTTGAATAATGCTCCCCAAATTGCTGTGAACCTTTGCTTAATTCCCAGAGTTCTGAAAAAGTTGACTTTGACATTTTTTGCTACTGTTCTTGTTGGCTTTTATGAAGGAAAGAATTTTTTTATGAAGGGAGGTCTTTACTTCACCATTTTTGCTGACATCTTAGTATGTAATTTTGATGGAGACTTTCAAACCTTTACAAATGTGATGTACAATATGGCAGCCACCAACCACACGTGGCTATTGAATCCTTGAAATGTGACTAGGGTAAATTGAGATGTGCTCCAAGTAGAAAATATATACTGAATTTCAAAGACTTAATTTAAAAAAGAATTTAAAATACCTCCTTAGTAATTCTTATTGTGAATATAAGTTGAGATGATACTACATTGGCTATGTTGAATTAAATAATATGGATTATTAAAATTCATCTTACCTTTAAAAATCTTTATTAATGTGGGTGGGTTAAGTAGAATTCTAAGATGATCCTCAATGAGTCATGCCTCTGTGACTGCTAGAAAATTTTAATTATATCCATGTCTTTCAATGTATTTCTATTGGACTGTGTTGATCTAGAACAAAAAAAGAAGTACAAAGGAAACTACCTGGTAAGTTAGTAACAAGACTAAATCCATTTAAAATTAAAAGAAAATAGAAAGAAATAATAAATCAAAAACATAAAATATGGCTATAGGCCATTTGTTTGCAAAACACTATTAGTGGAATACTCTCAGGTGTTGAAAAGATGTGGCATTGTCTTGACGGATTCCTGAAAGCAGAATCTGAAGTGAAGTTCTTCAGGATGCAGTTTTATTGGGGGAAGGTCTCCAAATACAACCAAGAGCTAGGAGGGCGTCAGAGGGGACAGAAGGAGAAGTTAACCTGAGATGTAGCCCTTAGATATGAGCTATCTCCTAAGAGAAAGTGTAACCTTGGCCAAGGGCAGCTTCTGGGGAAGGATTTAGCTGTGAACCGTTGCTACAACGTCATGAAGCTGGGGAATGAGTGCCTCCATGCTGAAACAGGACCCAGAGAGCACACCACACATCCACTGCAGAAGTCATCTCTACATATTGAATGAAAAGAAGCAGATTACAGATACTGTGTAGGTTAAGCATTAGACTATATGTTTATATATAAGCATTAGACCACTAAGCCAAGGTACTCATGCACTTTTAGTAGAGACTCCTTAGGGAGGGCAAAGGGAAGGATTGGTGGTTGCTGAGATGGGGGAAATATGTAATATCACATATTCTAATTTTTATTGCAATGATCATATGCTATCCAAGGTGGGGAAAGTATGGAAACTAATGAGATTCTCCATTTGGGCATTCCCTATAGTGAACAACTGTGGGTTCCAGTTTGAAAATATCTCCTTTGATTGGGATATAGTCTGTCCCCCAGAGGTTTGTGTGCTAGAAGCACTTTGAAATGATGGTGGAATCTTTTGGGGAGGACCTAGTAGAAGGTGAATTGATCATTGGCATTGAAGACACTGCCCTTGGATGGGATTAATTAAATTCTCAAGGGATCTGATTAGTTCCAGAGAGTGAGGTTTTCTAAAGGGTAAATTTGAGCCTAGTGTGTTGGCCTATAATCCCAGCTATTCAGGAGGCTGAGGCAAATAAAGTTCAAGGTCGGCCTCAGCAACACAGCAAGACTCTGTTTCAAAATAAAAAATAAAAAGGGCTGGAGATACAGCTCAGTGGTAGAGTGCCCCTGGATTCAATCTCCAGTATTTTTTTTTAAATAGGGGGGTCGGGCCTGGTGAGGGGTAAATCTGGCCCCTAAATCTCTCTTTCTCTTGCCATGTGATCCCTCCCTCACAGGCACTCCCACAATGATGTCATCTGCCATGAGGCCCTCACCAGAGACCAAATATAGGGAGCTACCCAATTTTGAATTTTCAGGATCTAAAACTGTGAACTCAACAAATCTCTTTTCTTTGTGCATTACCCAGCTTGAGGTATTTTGTCATAACAACAGAAAACAGACTAAGATAACATCCAAATTAGAATTGCTTTCTGAATTTGGCCTCCAACATGTCCCTAGACTACAAATAGGTGACAATACCTGGAAGTTCTAGCATAAAGAGAATGAAACCACCGTCATCGAACTCCTATTGGGCCAGATGACATCTGTCTCACTGTACGAACTTTATCTTTTATAAAGCCACATATGTTTATTTAAAAAAAAATTAGTTGTAGGTGAACACAATGCCTTTATTTTTATTTTTTTATTTTTCTGTGGTGCTAAGGATCAAATCCAGTGCCTCACCCATGCTAGGCAAGCACTCTACCACTGAGCCACAACCCCAGACCCAGTATCTGTTTATTTTATCTGGTTTAATTATTCCAGTGAATTTCTTGGTTCCAAAAAAGATAGCAGATGTTAATTCTAGTCCTTTTACAATACCAGCAGAGTATCTCCTCTAAGCCTGACTTTCTCAATCACCCAAAGATAGTGGTTAAGGCCCCCTTTCAACTTGAAAGAAGAAGGGGACTCTTCTAGACAAAGGTAGGAATAGTATCTGCCACCACCTTGTTGGGTGGGATTTATTTATTTATTTAGGGTATCAGGGATTGAACTCAGGGGACCTGGACCACTAAGCCTCATCCCCAGCCCTATTTTGTATTTTATTTAGAGACCGGGTCTCATGAGTTGCTTAGCACCTTGTTGTTGCTGAGGTTGGTTTTGAACTCGAGATCCTCCTGCCTCATCCTCCAG